>NC_135371.1:63202500-63502500 GCF_049243985.1 Paroedura picta
TGGGGATTGCAGCAAAGAAATTAAAAGGCACTTGCTCCTGGGGAGGAAAGCTATGGCAAATCTAGATAGCATACTAAAAAGCAGAGACATCCCCCTGACAACAAAAGTGCGTCTAGTCAAGGCTATGGTCTTCCCAGTTGCAATGTATGGCTGTGAAAGTTGGACCATAATGAAGGCCGAGCGTCAAAAAATTGAGGCTTTTGAACTCTGGTGCTGGAGAAGACTCTTATGAGTCCCTTGGACTGCAAAGCGAATGAACTGGTCAGTCCTAGAGGAGATCAGCCCTTACTGCTCCCTAGAAGGCCAGATCCTGAAGATGAAACTCAAATACTTTGGCCACCTCATGAGAAGGAAGGACTCCCTGGAGAAGAGCCTAATGCTGAGAGCAGTGGGGGGCAAAAGAAGAAGGGGACGACAGAGAATGAGGTGGCTGGATGGAGTCACTGAAGCAGTAGGTGCAAACTTAAATGGACTTCGGGGAATGGTAGAGGACAGGAAGGGCTGGAGGATCATTGTTCATGGGGTTGCAATGGGTTGGACACGACTTCGTACCTAACAACAACAAGAACAAAGAATGAATGAAAAAGACAGAGACAAGGCTGTAATGATACTGATAGGATAGTATTTATTGATTTATTATCAACTATCGATTACTAACAACAACAAAGATGACAAGGAGAGAAATGTAGGAAGTGCTAATGGAAATTCATTGAAACATTACTGCCCTGAGATTTCATGCTCAGTTACTATGACCTTTTCATATTAAATGGATTTGGACAACAATACAATGCTAAATGATACCACTTTGTTGATATCTAGTCTTTCCAATAATAATCTAATCACATACCCAGGCTCCTATGAAAAGCAGAAAATAAACTTCCCAAATGTATTCTATAAATAGGCCCACTCAAGAACTTTTGTCTGTTCCTTGAAACAAGGAGTTTAAGCAATCTATTTCTGGTATAGTCTGAAAATTCGCTTCTTCCGTTAGGCCATTTTCACAAGTGATTATTAAATTGTTTTGGTATCTTTTTGGTTGAGTGAGTGAGTGCCATTTCCTATGCCTAAAACACAACTAAAAAAGCTTGTACTAGGCAGAACATACATTTGGCTCAAAAATAGTTCTCTTCCACTATCTACCCTTTATTAAGAACATACATGAACTGTGCATCTCAGACCGAAGGGTACCACCATCAAGACTCACCTTGGCGCTCAGTTCATTGACTATAACATCCTCTCTCAGTGTTCTTACTATTGAGAAACCCCTGAAACATTCTTCAAGCTTCAAGAAACTGGGAGATCCTGGATTGGGCCGGCCCCCACCAGCCAGCCGTGCATGGCTTGCCTGCCCTCGCACCCACACACGTGGTGGCCAAAGAGCCCGAAGGACCTCTGCCTGCCTGCTGACTGTGGCAAAACTGAATGAACTGGGAGGGGTGGGAGGGAGATGAAACAGAGACTTACAAGGTCATACAATAGTTAAACTTCTGTTTCATCTCCTTTTCTTTATAAGTTTAATGCTATAGAATAATAATATTAGCTTGTTATATTGTTTACAATCATTGTGTAATACCTTTACTCCTGTTTTCAGAATAATTTGAATATTGTATTTCTATTTTAGATATTCTGTCAAGAGATTCCTTAATAAGTTGAAGTTGGTCCTTAAATATAAAGTATGTATTCATGACCATTGCTTGTTAATTTGCTAATATTTGCTAATATCAATGTGGAACAACTACTAAATTTACTTTTGTATTTTTCAAGAACCGTCGCTTGAAAAAGCTGTAGGTGAAACCCGTCAGGACTTGTATGAAATAAGAATTAAAGAATAAATGAAACTGAAGAGAGACAACTCTATAGAAGTCCAATTTGGATATTTTTTATTGCCATATTGGTTTCCCAGTGCGTCTGTACTATTCTATGCCTGCTTCCTGTGGCAGCTGCTGTGGCGAGGTGGCTCTGCCGGAGGTGGCGGCAGCACCGCCGAAAGAGGCCATGGCCGGCCTCAGGCTCCTGCCTCCTGTGAGGCTCCACACTGCAGAGGACTGCGCTGCTGAGGTGGCAGTGGCCCAGTGGCAGTGGTGAAGACAAGGGGCCACACCTGGGGCCTGCCTGCTGCCTGTGTTGGGGCTCGCCACTGTGGAGGGCTTCGCTGCCGAGCTAGTGGTGGCCCCATGGCGGCGGCAGCGAAGACGGGGACAATGCGCAGGGACTTGCTGCCATCTACAGTGCAGATGGCCACTGAAAGCCACACAGCTGTGCCCAGCCCACCTTCCCCCATGGCACAGAGCCCAGCACCACATCCACCGTCACTGGTGAGTCAGAGTGACTAGCGGCTGCTAGGAGGAGGGAGTTCTCTAGTGCCTGTTGCATCCCTGTGTGCAGCAAGCTTCATGGCTAGTATATATATACAAAATTAACTTCCACCCATTCAGGAAACCCTTCTGGGGTGTCAAGAAACCCCAGGGTTTCCTAAAACTATGGCTGAGAAAGCCCAGACTATTCACTCAGAACATTCCCTGGCACTCACTCTGAACTGGCAGCTACATGGTAGGCACAGAGTCTTTAGACAGAGAATTTTTGTATCTCTGTTCTTCATATCCATTTTGTGATTATTATTATTTATTGAGTGTATATCCCACCACTTTCCAAAGACTCATGGTGCCTTACAACAGTGGTCCCCAACCCCTGGTCCAGGGACTGGGACCGGCTCGTGGATCAGTCGTTACCGGGCTGCGGCTCCTCCTGCTACTGCCTCGGGGGCTGCCCTGCCACTCTGCCGCAGCTCACCTTTGGTGCTCTCCAGCGGCCGCCATGGCTAGGGCTCCCCTTCAGTGTGGTGCTGCACACTGTTGGCAGTGCCCCCCAGTGGGCAGCAGGAAGTCAGGTGCGCCGGCAGGAAAGAAAGTGGAGCAGGGGCTCAGGCGGCAGCAGCAACATCCCTTGGCAAAGGACTACCCCCTCCCAGGCCTCAGTAAAATTGTCAAGCGTTGACCAGTCCCCAGTGATAAAAAGGTTGGGGACCACTGCCTTACAAGCATTGTTAATAGGACTTTAGACATACTTTACAGTCCCTTTACTATTTTGCTTCTTTTCCCTTGGTCACCGAACAGTGCCCTCCCCTCTAGACACATGTTTTCAGGGGTAAAGATGTATATGATCTCTGTCACATATGTATATGTCCTCCAGCCTCCTGACCAGAGCAGGAGGAATTCATATTCACCTTTGCCTTGAATCTCTCAAGAAAAAGGCAGAGGCATGTGAGTCTAAAACAAACAGTGGAACAAATCAAAGGATAAACCTTCTGTGCCATCTGATTCCAAGGGAGGAGCAAAGTGGCCTAAGACAAGGCCTGGCTATGGTTATTACAACAAAGGAGCCTGTGAGGCAGTTATGCAGCTGCAGAAATGGACAACCACTGCATAAGTGACACAGAGAATTTCCACAAGTCTGTAGCGACAACAAGCATATACCTTATCAAATGAGTGAATCTTAATAATACCTACTGTGTACTTATGCTACGGCTTTAATACAACACAGATATTAACAATTTAAAACTAGCTATGGCTCTGCGGTGCAAGTGCCTTCACGCTTACAAATATTCACCTCCACTTCATACCTTCTGCTATTCACTGCTGCTACCAAATACTCTCTCTTGAGTTCTGTTCACTGAGCTGTTCACCAGCAAAAGGGACTGCCAGCCATGAAGGAGAGAGTGGACTGCAGTCCCTTCCCTACGGATCTCCCCATCCTGTGCAACTCCACTGATACAACAGGAATCAGCCAAAGGTGATACAATGCCAGCAGCACTGGTGTTGGCCTGATCTCAGACAATGGCTCCCTCATTTGGTGTTACAAAATGCTTTCTCTTCCTGAGACCCTGGAGACCTGCCACCATTCAGAACAGACATACAGAACTACACAGTCTGAGCTAGTATAAAGCAACTTCATCTGTTCACAAGATGCTGACGCACTGGCAACTTAGATCTCAGCAACAGCCAGGGCCAATCATAGTGCATGGTTTCCTAAAACAGGTTAACCTAGGAAGAAGGAAGGAGGTTAATTTTGTCAGGCAGATTAATTCATTAAAGATTGTTTAAGCGTGCTTTGCAACTCTGTACTCTCTGCCTTTGCCCAGGTTGCAGGCTGTGTCTCTACTAGCTAATATGTATTGCCTTCTGTACCCGCACTGTGCTGCTGGGATCCAAACATACTAAATAATATAGATACGTAGCAGATCTATAAATAAGATTATACTATGCCTCGGCTAAGCCCCCTTCACTGTAGCCTCATACAGATATAACAATCTTTAGACTGTCATCCACTGAAACAAACAATGCCCTGAGCCTTCAGGGGTGGTGGTGGTGGAGGTGAATCAGGGCAGGAAGCTTGTGTTTGGAAACACAGGGCGAAAGGTGACCTCATGCATTATTAATACATCCACAAAGCAGCAGCAGCTGTTAAAAGGGGAATTATGGGGCACCATTTTATTGGCACTTTCAAAAAAACCCTTTGGACAGAATCCCTCATAAGAGGCTGTGAAAAGGGGCTTAGTTGCCATGAGAGGGAACTAAGATTTGGTCATGGACCAGAGGCCAGCTATGGAAGGGTGAACAAAAAGCCGGATTAGCCCTGTGGCTTTCAGTGCTTTCTTTCATTGTGCTTCCATTGTTTCCCAAATGGTCTTGAATCCTGTGAACAGGTTCGATCACCAGATAAACTTCAGCATTTGTTGGCTTAACTCATTTGCCCTCCCTGATCTGGGATCAGTCATCATCTCTTCCAGAACTGCACGATATTGTTTCTCTTGCTTGACTGAATAGCTAACCTATAGGAGCAGGAGAAATGATGCAACAGTACCAAGGATCTTATCCACATCAACCATCCTTTTGCCAAGGTCATCCCTCCACTGCTGGACACTGAGCAGTACCACTCCCCAAAGCGGAAAGCTATTAACACAGTACACAATTTCGTAACTTTGCCGTAATCAGCCACTAGCTGGAGACACACTTCCACACTATGCTTTTTAGAATTTCTTTCTCCATTTCCTATATCCTCCATGGTCCAGTCCTTTACTCAAAATTTAAATCAACTGAGCGATCTCATGCACAAGAATTAACTAAAGTATGTCACTGTATATGAGGAATGCCATATTTGTCCCTACTTATGTTTTAAAAACACAAGAAGAGAAACAGCTGAGACATGCTCAACGTCAGAAGGGTCAGGCCTTGAATATGGTTTGCAAAGCTCCCAGACTCTTATCTGCAGGTCATGTATTTTCTACACATGCTGCATAATTCCAGCATTACATCGGGCTGGATTCAGGCTATCATTTCCACAGGTGCAAAGATATGTTCCCCTGGAGCACAATTTTCTTTCCTCCCTACACCAGCTCAAAATGACCCCCAAATCTTGTTCTGGGGGACATCTCATATCCTGCAAGAAAAGGATTCTGAGGGAAATGTCAAGTTGCCACGGGTGGGAGGATCGCAATCCATCATGTGAAATCCTTGCTCCCATGAAAACATGTAGTGTGAATCCATCAAAAACCAATATGGAAATGCAGCTTTATAAGTTCTGCATAATTACACAAAAGTGTGACAACTGCAGACATTCAAATTAGGGGGATTCTATTAGTAGGGAGTGAACATATTTTGAATGGCCCTGAGTTCACAGCCGTGGTTTCCCAGCAAACAAAGATATGGTGGATGGAAAGCTGTTGCTTCTGCTGCCTAAGGAAGCAAATGGAGACCGTGATGTCCTGGGAGAGCGTGGCTTAATCTGCACAGAGCTTTTATTCCAATCCCAGGTCAATTCAGTCTCTGCCGTCTCCACTGAATGCAATTTCCACTTTGACAACAAGTGTGATTGATCCCGAGTGACCCTATCTTTTCCCCATGATATCATAAAATGGAATGCTTTCCCTGAAATAACTGCTGCTGAGCCTCTGTGGTAGAGAAGCCCTGATTGGCCAAGGCTTCAGTTCAAAGGCTTCCTCGTTCCCAGGCTGCAAGCTTGACTTAAAGGGGAAGCCCTAACTTCTCTCGGCAGATGCTCCAGAAGCCCTAACTTCTCTCAGTAGAGATTTGCGTCTTGGCTTTTTCTCTCCCTCCTCTGCTGTCTCCAATCTCCCCCCCCTTTCAAGAAAAGAAAGAGGCTCCTGTTGTGCTTGCCTCCCCCTTCCCCTTCTGAGCTTCCATAACTAGTGCAGAACACTTTTCTGTTTCAATGGGGAGTGGGGGATAGAGGAAGATCCAAGGTCAAATCGATCTGGATTCAGTAGGATACACAACAGAATAAACAAAGTATAAACAAAGTGCAGATTCAGTCCTGGAAAGCTGACCTGGGCTGCTTCTACAGCAGGAATTCTCCATGTTTCAGCCCCCCCAACTGCTCATTTTTTCATATTTCCATGTGATATTGCCCTTTATTTGTGTACAATTTATTTGTGTAATTTGAGAATACAGCTGGGGAGAGGGGGACTTTATCAGGTATGAAAGGAAAACTAAAATGGTTGAAAAGCAGCTAAAATTGAACAGAAAGTGAATTATTCTGGGCTATATGTTTCAAGGGTGATTTTACACAGTATCTTATCAGCAGCCAGCCAATAGCAAATGTAGAAATGCTTTTGGAATAGCACAGTGTTGCATCTGCTCGAGCATGTTTACCTTGCTCAAGTTCATGTAGATATATTTGTAAAAACAGTGCTAAAGAGAATTTACAAACGGTTTAAAAAACACTATGCAGAAAACTGAACTTTTCCTGTTTCTTTAACTAGTAGTAGTGCTGGGTGCTCATGTTATTGAACATGTGATCTCCCTGGAATGTGCCAAAGTTGCTCCCATTTCTCTCTCCTCTCTACTACCTGTCCCTTACTTGGATCCTTGCCTGCTGTTGTCCTTGGCTCCAGGCCATTTAATAAAGGCTCCTAGCACAAGGTTCATGCTGGGAGCTCTTAGAAGGAAAGTATCCAAAAGAACACTCTCCATATAGAATCCCTGCAAGGCTCTCATGCCTTTCTGGCATTGTGAGGTAGTGTATGCCTCACACAATTTAACAGCATGTTTAACATGCTGTTACACTGTCAGCAGGCTAGGATCCTTTTACCCTCATTTGGGCAAATCCCCTGGTTCTAACATGACTTGGGAACAACCCAAACCATGCTGGAGAAAAACGCACCTCAGAGTTAGCATTATAGGTGACAAACTGAAAATCTGAGCACATATCTCATGATCTGAAAACCCTTTGAGGACTCAAAAAAAGTTAGTAGACACTTGATGGCACTTAATCGATTAATTATATCACAATTTGGTTTCAATGCAGATACAAAGGCATGCTTCTATATACACCACAAACCATACAGATGGACATATTTATAAGGTTGTTGAGTCCTCTGATTTTCTGAGCTCTTCCTGTACTCTTATGCCAAGAGTTATCATCTCTATTGTAGAGACTAGACTTGCTTCTTTAAAAAATGCCAGGCTCAACAAGCATTGTACCAGCTTCAGTGCCCTCCCACACCTTTAAAGAATATAAATATAACAATTATTAAATCAACTGCTAACTTCCACTGGCATCCAAAGTCTGCTGCCTGACCCTACTTCATGCAGGGGCTGGCCTGCTCATAAAGATCTCAAATTAATCCACAGCCATTTATGTGGCACTGAGACCGGGTTCTTGTGCCTTAGTTGAGTATTTGTGAGACTTTCATGTTTCCTCTGATAAGCTATCAAAGAAAGAAACTTTATCCCTCAGGGATTCAGAGGCTGCATGCTTAGAGCTCTTGCTATCATATTTGCCTTCTCAAAACAATGAACCATGCAGATCTCATTCCTCCGGAATCCTCATAAGCTGTGTGGCACTGGGTGCTGCACTGCTGGAGATGGCCGGCAGTTTTCTGATTCCATCAACTCACAACCCTTTCCTGCAGCCTGCAAGTCTTTACCTGATGCACATCTATCTCCCGGTTTCTGTCATTTGCACTCCACCCATTTGTTTTGCAATAAATAAGAAGAGCAAAGTGGACTTTTCTTATTTGCCCCCCCCATACTGGTTATGGAAGCAATTAGAGCAGGGGTAGTCCAACTGTGGCCCTCCAGATATCCATGGACTACAATTCCCATGAGCCTCTACCAGCATTTGCAAATGCTGGCAGAGGTTAATGGGAATTGTAGTCCATGGACATCTGCAGGGCCGCAGTTGGACTACCCCTAAATTAGAGTTAGAGGGTTTGGAGGAAAATAAGGCACAAAATAACAGAATATAGCAAGTTGACAGTTAACATTTTTTAATCTTAAAATTAATTGGAATAGATCTTAAGATTTAGTAATGAAAGATTCCCTTAAAGTCAAATGTCAAAAAAACCCCAACAACTTTTGAATGTTTTTCAAATTCACATATGTCAAATGTGTGCAATTTTTATTCTTAAGTCCCTCCCACATGTTGGCACTTCTCATACACTCAGTAAGGAGACTTTAGAAACTCTCCAGCTCCCCTCATATCCGTTTGTCTGTGACAAGTAATAACAGGCTGTAATCATAGTCTCTTGAAGGGCCCTCAACACAGCCTCTCTGAATGCTTGAGAATGTGCCCAGGAAAGGAAATGTGGAAAAGGAATAAAAGCACACAGGGAATCAGGAGGAAGACTATATTCATTGCCCTGAAACTGTGAAGTGGTAGGGACATTTTAGCTAGTTCTCCCTGTAAAAAATCCTTGTTCTGTTAGGAAGCCATGACAGGGGAAAGGAAGGTGTTTTTTGACAGACAGAGGCTCATCTTAAGGAGCCTGTGGGTGTTTTATACTCCATGGGGTGGGAAGTCTCCCCCCCCCAGTTATTTTTAGCTCGTATGCTGGAAAAGTGCTTGAAAGAGTTTAATGAGGGTCATGAATATTCAGGCAGTAAATGAGGCACACAGATGGCAGCCAGGAGTTCTACAGATGCCTTGGGTCTAAGCCAGGGTTTCATTATCACCCTTAGTATCCCCAGAAATACAACAGACTTGCTGCCATCTAGCTTCACTCTCCATCCACTTCAGTATCCAAGTGACCACATTTCTCCTCCTTTCCCTCATACCAGTTTCACTGGTACTCCTTCCTTCCTTCCTTCCTTCCTTCCTTCCTTCCTTCCTTCCTTCCTTCCTTCCTTCCTTCCTTCCTTCCTTCCTTCCTTCCTTCCTTCCTTCCTTCCTTCCTTCCTTCCAAATCTTGGAAGCAAGTCACTTGGAGAGTTGCAGGAAAAAAGATTGAACAGGTTAAGTCCTTCAGATATCTGGGGCTTCTTTTTCATTATAACCTAAAATGGTCTCCCCACCGTAATACTAGTCTTTCCTTGACCAAGAATAAATCACAGGCCATTAGTCGCTTTCACTTCCAGAAGGGCAACCAATATGTGCCTGTGGCTCTTCGGGTTTTTCAAGCCTCTGTGATCCCTCGACTGCTCTTTGGGATTCCTGTATGGATCCAGTCTCTGAATAAAGAAGCTGATTGTATGTCTGCGGCCATTTACTGCAAAATTTTAGGCTTACCGAATTCGGTAACCTATTTGACTTCATGTGCCAAGCTGGGTCTTCACACTATCGAATCACGTGCTTGGATTTTATCCATCAAATGCTGGCTCCATCTTTTCTTTAGTCCTCTGCCAAATAGTCTCCTTGCACTTCTTCCATCTGACCATTATACTTCGAAATGGTCTCAGGCCATTGCCTCTAAAATTAAATCCATAGGCATTGACCTTGATTCTTTAGCTAACTCTGGAGAGGATCATATTTTTCAAACTATCCAAAGAAGAATCCAGGATATTGATCTCCAGATAATTTATGCTGGTGCAGGGGGACCGTGCTCCCCACGAGCTTTTGGTCTATCCTATACCCCAAACACTATGGCACATTATTTTTCCAACCTTATAATACCTTCAAACCGCAGAGCGTTTATGTTAGCCAGACTAAACATATTTCCTTCTGCAATGGTTGAAGGCAGGTATAGGAGAATTCCCCGCAATGAAAAAATTTGCAGGTATTGCCATACAGAACCAGACTCAGTTTGCGATATCATTCTGCGATGTGAGTTGTATAACAACAAATGTTCTGCCTTGATCTCCCCACTTCTACCCTTCCCTAATGTCTCAGATGGCAGGGCTCTTGAATTGCTGCTTATCGATAATTGCTCGGGGACCACTGAACGGGTAGCCAAGTTTTTATCTATAGTAATGACCCAAAGGGTAAAGAAGTAAACGTCACTGGCTTCATCTTTTTGTATTTGCTGCTCCCTTGCCTGCTGTAACTTTCCTCACAGTTTTTTAGACTTGTATTACAGAACCGATTTGTATATTGTTTTATATCGTGAATGCCATTAAAGGTTTTGTATTGTATTGTATTGTATTGTACATCAATGCACAATGATTAGGGGAAGGCATCAGAATTAGAAGCAGCCCACGTGGTGCAGTGGACAGAGTGCTGGAGACCTTGGGCCAGTCTGAAATACTTGTCCACCAGTGAAGCTTACTAAATGTCCTTGGGCAAGTCAGTGTTTCAGACTACAAGGCTATTGAGAAGATAAAATAATACCGGTATGCATCAGAGGGAGGGTGACATGCAAGCATGTTCATTCTGTCTCATTTTTTATACAGGGAAGATAATTAAGTGGATGGCCACTTGTCACTAATAAACCAACAGCTATCTAATCTTTAAAGAAAGCAGGGATCCAACCTGGTATGGTATCACTTCAGCCACAGGCCATTCTTAACTCAATTGGTGGAGAGCATGGGCCGGTTTGCTGCCAACCCGTCAACCACACATGGAGAATCAGCCTCCAGATTTAGGGCCACCATTCACTGAAGAGACTAAGTCCATTTGTGCACTTTGAAAAGAAAAAATAGCCCATTGGAATGTTCCTGTTTTTATTTTTCTTCTGTGTTGTTATAACCTCAGCTATGTCAGTTATTGCTGAAATAATATGCCTTTCAAGGTCATCCAAGTGGCTCAGCAAAAAAGGAAAAGTCTCTAGGATTTGCTTTGGGAGACTTTTGCTTTTTTGCTGACTGCTTTCCATTTCCAGTTCTACTCCTTCTCAAAAAGAGTAGGGGCAGTATGGTACCATGAGAGTTCATCATTGTTTTGTCAGTATCTTTTGAAGGGAAACATTGCATAAGATAATGCATGAATGCTGAATACGAGAGGACTTCTTCCCAACATGTATCTCAGTTGATCCCAAAACGCAGTACTTCCCTTCTATCTGCTTTGATTTCAAGGCACATCAAGTCATCTGTAGAAGATAATGATTTGATCACCACAACCACAAGGATGTACTGTTAGTCCATGCAGGCTGCCACAAAATATCATAAGTTTCTGTAGGTTGTCACTTGGACAAGGGCAGGGAACAGTTCCTGTTGGCAGCAGAGATTGGGACACACAATAATGGATTTAAACTACATCTAGAATGATACTAGCTACATATCAGGGGACGGGGAGATTCAAAGTAGTTCAGCAATTAATAGGCTGCCTAAGGAGGTGGTGAGCTCCCACTCACTATCAGTTTTTAAGCAGATACTTAATGGATGCTTTAGGATGATCTGGCATTAAAGGTTTGAACTAGATGGCCAGTATAGCCCCTTCCAGCTCTATGATTCTAACTTGAATTGTGTAAAGTGTTGTCAAATCAACTTTAGGGCTTTCAAAGCCAGTGAGGTTGTTTGTCATTGCCTTTCCATGCAAAGTCTTCCTTGGTTGTCTCTCATCCAAGCACCGACCCTAGCTAGCTTCTGAGATCTGATGAAATTGGGCTATGCTATACCATCCCACATCCCAGAATACATACATACATAAAGTGAAACAGCCCTTTCTGTGAAGGGCGCGCCCTTACTAATGTGCCAGGAGGCTCACCCTTCTTTCCTTGTTTTTCTTCCAGGTACGTCGGCTATGAAGAAACCACCACGGTAGGACCAGTCTTCAAGATAAGTAAAGGTTTATTTCAGCTCTGCTCCACACCATGCATACACCAAACAGTCCTAGGCAACAACTACCACCCCCACACACCGTTCCTGTGACTCTATTTTTCCCCCTCTAGGCCCCGCCCCCTTGTTATATATACATAGGCCCACACCCCTAATCACGTTCCTCCTGTGCCTTGGGCGTTTCCCTTTTCCTCCTGTGCCTCCCCAACGCTCTCCCTGTTTCCCCCTGTGCCGCCCTTGCGTTGCCTGACCCGAGGCCTAGCCCTTCCCCGTGGTGCCAGTCCTAGTCCACTGGACCCACCACTAGCCAGCATACTCTGCCTTGCTCTGTCCTCCTTTCCTGTACCCCTGTTTTCCAGTGCCCATGCCACGGCCGAATCGCCCCACTCCGTATTCAACTCCCCCAGTCTGTTCTCTCTCGACGCTCTCCTGATGCTGCCTGGTGCTTCTATTCCAGCCACGGCAGCACATGCCAACCTCTCCATGTCCGTCTGCTGCTGCCAAGCTTGTTTCCGTGCCGATGTCTTTGTTGAGACCCCCTCCGTGTTCAGCCGCTGCTCCGGACCCACTCAATGGCCCCGTCGATTCTTTGGGATTCCTTTCCACAGTATACATTGTCTTTTTCTTTTACAGGCTTTCCCGTTTCAAGTCCGGGTAAGCCCGGACACTTTCTTATCTGCCTTCAGAAATCCAAATTCTTACTAGCCACATGGGCACTACATGCCATATGTATATACAGTTCAAAAAGGATTTACTGCCAATGTGAATTAATAAAAACAGAGGCAAAACAAAAGACATATCCTAATGGAGTGTGGTGTGTACAGTCTTCTCAGAATGACGGTAAGAATTTAGAATTTCACATAAGAATGTGTGTAACATTCAGTTTACTGAAGAATGCATAAACCTGTGCAAATCTGTATAGGGGATGGGTAAATCATGGCCAAATGGGAACCCCAACAAGTTAATCTTAAAGTATATGCAACACCAATGGGTGAGGTGTAAAGTACAAGAACCTGAAGTGTTGGTTTTTGCCTTGCAAAGAGCTGTTCCTTGTGGCATTGTTCTTCACCCCTTCCCAAGATGTGATTCCTTGGCACTGGGGTTCCTGCTGCCAAGGGAACTGTAGCAGTCAGGTATGGAAAAGAGTACACACACACACACACACACACACACACACACACACAATACCTTTATTGGCATAAAGCAGATTAGCAAAATGAACATGGAAAAGAGTAGCTATGTGCTCTTCCCCGTGTGTCTCCCAGAAGCGTGGGTAGTTACAAGTTCCTACTGTACAAGCTACAATTCTCCGTACAGTCTTCCTCATGTCATTTTCCCAAGCTTAAACAGCCGGAGGGGGACACTATTTGCCCCATAGAATTTAATTTGAACCTAACTTGCTTGAATCTTTGTGCATGTGCATAAGTGCAACCCAGTTCTGCATGGCTGGAGATGGGTATGTGAAAACTGATGGAATTACCCATGGATTCAAGGGCCTTTCATGTCTATAACAGAATAAATGCACAATTTTTACTCATTTGTTGCAGGCCATTGGCTTGTTTCCTTTTAGTTACCCTTCTCTTGTGTGGAATATTGCATTTCCCCCAGCTCTCAAACCAAAGAATGCTCTGCCCGAACTTCAGCTTGTGCCTCTCTTACAATTGGTACTGCACAATGTGGCTCAATGAGTATAGTATGGCTGAACTGCCCTGATCCAGCTGGCGCTGGAGGTCATACATCAAGGTGAGAAACACCATCTCCACCCCATGGCCAAGGTGGAAGCCCGACTCATATGGGTTGAGAACCAAAACTTCCTCCAAGTATGCCAGGAGCCGTGGTCCTTTCAGCTTGGTGTAGTGGTTAGGACTTCTAATCTGGTGAGCCGGGTTTGATTCCATACTCCCCCACATGCAACCAGCTGGATGACCTTGGGCTTGCCACAGCAGTCATAGAGCTGTTCTGACCGAGCAGGAATATCAGGGCTCTCTCAGCCTCACCTCCCTCACAGGGTGCCTGTTGTGGGGAGAGGAAAGGGAAGGCAAATGTAAGCCGCTTTGAGACTCCTTCGGATAGAGAAAAGTGGCATATAAGAACCAACTCTTCTACCTTACCCAGGAATGCAAGATGAGAAACTGGGCAGTAGCTGGCTGGATCCCACTGGTCTAGTGATAGCTTCTTCAGTAAAGGGTGGACAATTGCCTCCTTCAGCGCCTTCGGGAACTCCCCCGTAGATAGGGAGAGATTGATAATCTCTCCCAGAGGGCCTCCTATATGCTGGTTGCCCAGTTTGAGCAACCATGACAGACAGGGATCCAAGGGTCAAGTGGTCACCCTCATTGACCCTAGCAACTTGTCCAGTTTGGTTACTGATAGCCAGTTGAAGCTCTACCTGCAAATACCCTGCAAGTTCATGCTTCTACTAATATTTTTTTCTTTTAGCTCTGTGAGTACTGTGTATTCTGCTTCTCCAGCGCTGGAGCACACCTTTCTTGCAGCTTTCTCCTATTTAATTTTAAAAGCAGTGAGCAGAAACAGATTAATCACCAAAGGAAAAGCTATAGCTTGTAATCATTTAGAAATGACTTTGGTATCAGTATGGCTGTGTTTACCTATAGATATACCTGTGTGAATCTCCATGTAAATTTACTCAAAGAAGTACATTTGACTGTCAGCAAACAGAATATAAGCAGGCCAGAGCTAATCTGTGAGTTTCTCTGCAGTTTGCAAAAGGTTAAGTATTCATGGGATAGACAATGTCTGCAAATCTTAAACAGTGTGGCTGTTCCAATGTCAGTGCAGGAGTGAGTCTATATTTGTGTCTGCACTCAATACAAACAAACATCTGGATGGAGTATCTGGCACTGGTTCCAACATCTGTTTCTTCCTCAATCTGCCTGTCAGAGCACTGAAGCTGGGCAGCAGTTTACTGGGCCCCCCATACAGCAGGCAGGGAGGTTAATAGAGAAAGGGTGACTGAGGCCAAAGCAGTATTAAACCTTGTTTAGGTTCTGCATTTTCTGCATCCTCCCCAGCTGCTGCCACCACAGAGGGGGGCAGGGACCCCTGCGTTCCTCAGATGCTTTCCCTTGCCCCCAGCCACTAGGCCTGCCTCATTTCATTTATGTCAATGAATAACCTGGATTAGCCACCAATTCTGCAGTTCTTGTTTGGGGCACCAGTCCCTAACAATAGCACTCCACCAGGTTACAGTTCAGTGATATGCCACCCATTAAATACCGTCCTGCTTTCCCAGACATGATATCCTGGCAGAGTGGGGAAGGGCTAGAGCTGCTGTCAACTTACCCATAAATGGAGTGTATTATTCCTTCTTCATAGGCAGGAACACGGAAATGGCTCTAAGAATCCTTTCCCTCCAGTAAAAAGGGTATTATAGCGGACACTGTTTGGACACTGTTACCAGCAGCCCATCAATCATTATGTCTGGGGCTCAAACAGCAATGAACATCCAGTTAATATTATCATGGACCGTCTAGATCAACCTGGTCTTTATAAAAAAGCAATGGCCTTTTTTGTTAGTCAAGGAATGCTGCATCGACAGCCAGCTGTCAGTGCAACAGCTAGAAGCTGTTCAAAAAGACTGTAAAGGCAGTAAGCTGTTATCTAATTGAAGAAGAAGAGTTGGTTCTTATATGCCACTTTTCTCTACCAGGAGTCTCAAGGTGGTTTACAATCACCTTCCATTTCCTCTCCCCACAACAGACACCCTATGAGGTGGGTGAGGCTGAGAGAGCCCCAATATTACTGCTCGGTCAGAACAGCTTTATCAGTGCTGTGGTGAGCCCAAGGTCACCCAGCTGGCTGAATGTGGAGGAGGAGCAGAGAATCAAATGCACACTCCTAACCACTACACCAAGCTGGTTTTAGATTTGCATATATACTTAATAAAATCAGCATCCCAGAAGAAAACTAGGAGCATGAGCTATTGGGCAGGTATCGTGTAGGTATGATGACTGAAAGCCGAGAAACAAAAAATTGAGTTTAGGCAGCAACAACCTAAGATCTTGGTTGCCCAAACAGTAAAGCATGGCAAGAACAAAAACTAAATATACACAGAGAACAAATAGGAATGTTGTGAGAAATCATCTGGCTGACTCAGCAAGTTTGGCAGAAAGCTGTGATACAGACATCTCTTACACTGTACCCTAAAATGTAACACTGGGAGAAGCTCAGAGTTTGTATTTCGTTGTGTATTGTGTGTATGCTTAGATATATGGAAGAAATGACTGGCCATAATTCCATACTATGCATCAATATCTTAAAAACATAGGACTTATTTCTCACAGATGTGTAAAACAGCCTGTTTATTGGTCAGTCTTGCCTTAAAAACTGTGGTAAGGGTGGCTAGAGCTTCACATTGGCCATCAAGCCAAGGAACATAAGAACAAATATGAAGTTGCTTGCTGAATGAAAACTACCTTTCTCTGTGACAAAATTTCTCCTAGGACCTTCCTAACAGTGGCTGCAGCCATTCTGTGAAGCTGCAGAGATGCTGTAGCAAAGAACAAAACGTAGAGAGATCCAGTAACTCAGCCCAAGGAGATATAGGGAGGCCATAGCAGAACAGAAAACCTTACCTCAGTCATCAGCATCGCAATCCGGTGACTTTACTCTTTTGCTTTCAGTTTTGCCCTCCAACACACAGAGGACATGCAAAGAATGCATGGCAAAATACTGGCAATCTAGGGTGGTCCCCCCCTCCCATTTTAATGCCCTTGTCATGCATGCAATTCCTTCTTAAATTCATAAAACATTAATGAGAAGCCAACTGCTTTGGAGTAGCAGAGCTGTGTCCACATTTCCCCTCCCACCATCTATGCTCATACTCATGCAAAAAGTGGAAGCGAGTGTATGTTTCCCCTCCCCTCCTTGGATTCTGAAAATGAATAATGGAAATTCTCTGACTGCACTCCCAAATTACAGTGATCAGGGAGGGTGACTGACAGTCTGGTCACGTGACTCGTCAATCTACTCACTAAGAGCAGCTCACTGCAGATTTCCCCCCCCCCAAGACAGGCACAGTTCCTCAGGCACAGCTACTGCCAGAAGTACCATGGTGGTGCTGATGTGATGGCGATTATTCATATAGCATCATCCATCAATGTACACAGTGCTTTATAGAGTAACATAAGCAACAAAAGCTTATGTCAAAGACTTATTTCGCTTACTCTTTAGCAAAGCACTATCCCTTCTGTAACCATTCCATTAAGTAAAAAAACGAAAGACATTTGGTTGCTTAGACCAGAAATTAATATATAACTATATATTAATATAATTTATATATAATATAATTATATATTAATATATAATTTACATATTATATTGATACACACACATATTATATTATCTGAAGTGTCCATTAGCAGTTTCTTTATATATTCCATATTACTAGTTATAGCTACTCCTTAATTCCTGAGAGTGCTGTAACAGCAATGGTTCCAGGACAAAGCCACGGGTTCTATTAGGCTAAATCAGTTATGTGATATAACGAGGCCACATGTTTGACTAGCCAACAATAAATGTTGCAAAAAAAAAAAAAGCTGCTAAAATACTGTAGGAAGTAGACAAAGCATAATCTTCCTTTAATCTTTTTTCTTCCAATTATATTGATTTTGCTGCTCTAAGCTGCTGTGCTTCATTAACCATACAATACATTCAAACCTTTTGTATCAATGTTACTCCATCACTGTGAGCCCTGAAGTCTTACCACTGTGTATGAAATACTGATTATTCAAGAACTCATGTTTTTTTAAGCCAGTGGTAAGAGAATATCTGTAAATGCAGTTTTCCTCTAATGACACCTATTTCAGCAAGGACTCACAAAGGGACCTGCAACCTTCACTTTTTAAAGATCAGGCTTCCCCTTTGTGATTCCATGGTTCAGGAACTGTGGTTCAAATGATACACAACATTTTTAGTTTGCATCTTAGCATAAAATGATACATGACATTATTAGTTTGTATCTTTGCCAAATCTCCAATATGGAGGAAGAATATCCTGTTTACTCTTGAACACTCCAGAGATTTTAAAATGGAAACGGTAGGAGTGTAAGCTGAAGAAAATTCTGTCTTCCGTGGACACAGGACAAGATTTGAAAAGGAATACGTAACTATGCTTCTCTTGACTTAGATTCCCATCTGTCTGGCACTGAATAGGAACGAGGGAACTCCATCTCATGAGGTTATCAAATCACTGGCTTGCCTATTTGAAAAATTTAGACAGGTAGGCAGATCTGGAAACACTCCAGGGATAATTAAGATCTTTTGCTACAAAGCAAGGAAACGAGTTTAATTACTTTGCATGAGTCAAATACGAAGGAGAAAATACTTAATTAACGATGACATTTAATAATTTAGGCTAAAGCTAGTCAATTAGAACACAGGAATACCTTTGAAATATGGTTACCATATTTAGCAGTAATCAGTATTGCTAGTATTATATGTATTTGCTTAAATGATAATAGGTTGTGCGCAGGGTATGTGTATGAATCACTGGAAAGAGACTGTACTAGGTTAAATAAAGAGAATAGTCAAAAATCTAAAGCTCTGGAAGAATTTTTTTAAGAGGTAGGAAAGAGGTTTGTTATATATATCACTCATATATAGACAACAAAAAAGTAAAGCTGAAAAGCTGTCCCCATGTGCCATGGGAGTATCAGAGGCCATATGCAAGCAGCTGTCTCTTTGCATTAGAAACCCCATCAAGTAAGAGAAGAAAATCGCAAAGAAACATACCCCTCCTCCGCCTTGCAAATGGCCCAACTAAAAAACGTGGCAGGTTCTCATTAGCTTTGGAGTCACAGCTGAGTGCTCCGTGTACTAGGAGTCTGGCAGATCCAGTCAGGGGGAGAATGGCTTTTCCATCAGATAAAGTTCCTAGGAATGAATGGGGATCTCCATATCTCTTCTAGTTATCTGTTGTTTTTTGATTAACTTAATTGGACTGGGGAAATTGACAAAGTATCTGAATCAGTTCCAACATTGCCACTGATTCATACCAGCTTCTGTCGAGAAACACACAAGGGCTTTCTTTGGTAGTTCTGTGGAAGGTGCCTTCCTAACCTTCTGAATTCAGGTCACTTAGCACAAACACTGTTTTAAATAAAAGGCTGAGTGAAAGTTTCCATTGTTCATATTTGGACCACTCCTGAGAACTGGTTCAGAGCAATGCAGTGCAGTGACTGGTGTTTAATAGAAATGGGGAGACCCTGGTTCAAATCTCCACTCAAACATGAAGCTCACTGGATGATCTGGAACCTGACTGTCTCTCTGGTGTGGGAAACTATGGATACTGCCTGAAACACCTTGAAGGAAAGAAAACTGCAATAAAAAATATCATTGACAATTGGACAATCGGATTTTTGTTGAACAGTCTTCCACCTATTCATCCTCTGTAATTGGAGCTCTACAAACCAATAACAATATCCCGGTTGTGCCTACAAAGCTCAGATACTACTGTATATGTTACCAAGTGCACAGGCTGGATCTGGAATCCCACCCTTTGCCAGATATAACACAATCACATGCTGAGCTGTGGATTCTTCTAATTTCCTGTCTGTTTACTGAATAAAAGCAGAAACAAATATATATGAAGGACTTCAACCCCTCCCCCCGCACTATTTTCCCAGTTTGTAAGTGCCCCAGGTAGTGCTATTTGGCTTGCTGGGGAAACCCTCCAGTATCCCAGGAAACACACTGATTTACCCCAAATAGCACCTCTTGGGATTGGTTTCAGGTTCGGAAACTGGTGTAGGGGAAAAGGCTGAAGCCCCTTCTACATAAATCCACTCAAGAGCAGACTCTAATCTGGAGAACCAGGTTTGATTCCCCTCTCCTCCACATGCAGCCAGCTAGGTGACCTGGTTCTCTTAGGCCTATTCTCACAGTTTTCATAGACCCAACTACCTCACAGGGTGTCTGTTGCAGGGAGAGGAAAGCAAAGGTATTTGTAAGCAATTTTGAGACTCCTTTGGATAGTGAAACATTGGGGTATAAAAAAAACACCCCATCTCTTCTTTTGCTTCCACATAATGGAATTGAAGAGAACCCACAACTCACTAATGTGTTATACAGAGGCAGAGTATTCATAAATTAAGCAGAGCCAGGAGAATATTTCAACCAAAATACTTTTAGGAGTTAGAAAGAGAGCTGGTTTTTTGAACCTTGCTTCTTACTACCTAAGGGAGCCTCAAGGTCACCCAGCTGGCTGCATGTGGAGGACTAGGGAATCAGACACAGCTCTCTAGATTAGAGGTTGCTGCTCTTTAACCATTAAACCAAACTAGCTCTTGGTTACATTTCTTGAACTCTTGATCTCATATCAGGAAAATGCACCCAGAGCAACCCAGAGCATGTTGCTTTCAGGTGAACAATAGAGTAAATTGGTTATCCCTCCAGATTGCTGCACACATACAGTGAAACACAACTAAGTCATAATAGCACATTACGCTAAAGGTGCTCTATGTTTTAATCTAATGCTATTTTTTAAATTTTAAAAATCTTAACCACCTTGGGAAAGTAGATTATAGATCTTTAAATATATCTGTCAATTGCTTTCACAATAGCAATTGCAGGGCCAAAGCCTAAGCAGAATTCAGGGCTAAGTGACAGTCCAATACAGTCAAGGGATGACTTTAATGAAGCTACTGCAGCTCTAGAAGTGGTTACATTAGCACTGTTGTGGGGTTTTCCCCTCCCAACAATATTTTACAAAGAGTGATATTCTATCACAGAAGGAGCTATAGTAGCAAATGCAGTCCCTACATAGCATACCCCAGTATATTAGCCAGAATAAAGATTTATCCAGAAAACTAAGGGGAACAGAACATCCCATGGCACTTTTGAAGGGGGATGGATGTAGATATGTACACACAAGTGCACCTTCGACCTCTGCTCATCCACCTGTCATCATCCATCTAGAACAGTGGTCCCCAACCCCCAGTGCAGGGACTGGTCTTGGTCCGTAGATCAGTTGGTACCGGGCCGCGGGTCCTCCTCGTCCTCCTCCCCGGCTGCTGCCTCAGGGGCTGCCCTGCCATTCTACCGCCGGCTCACTTTTGGTGCTCTCCAGCAGCCGCCATGGCTGGGGCTTCCCCTCGGGGTGGCACTGCGCAGCTGCTGCTGGCAGCGCCCCCCAGCGGGCGGCGGGAAGTCAGGGGCACTGGCGGGAAAGCAAGCGGAGCAGAGGCTCAGGCAGTAGCGGCGTTCCTCGGCAAAAGACTACCCCCCCCTCTGGGCCTCAGTAAAATTGTCAAGCATTGACTGGTCCCCGGTGATAAAAAGGTTGGGGACCACTGATCTAGAACAGTGGTCCCCAACCTTTATTAGGCTGGGGACCGGCAGGGCATC
This sequence comes from Paroedura picta, assembly GCF_049243985.1. NCBI lineage: Eukaryota > Metazoa > Chordata > Lepidosauria > Squamata > Gekkonidae > Paroedura > Paroedura picta. Next base: position 63,223,814 of record NC_135371.1, read on the forward strand.
GGGTTGCGCCCGCAGGGACCGCGCCCGCGCGGGCCACGCCCATGCTTCGGGCCGCGCCCGCGAGCCGCACCCGCGGATCGGGCCGCGCCCGCGGGCCGCGCCCGCGAGCCACGCCCGGCCGCACCCGCGGGCCGCACCCGCGAGCCACGCCCGGCCGCACCCGCGGATCGGGCCGCACCCGCGGGCCGCGCCCGCGGATCGGGCCGAGCGGGCGCGGCCTGCACGGGCGCGGCCCGGCCCTGATTCCCTGCCCGCCCTCCCGCAGTAAGTAGCTTCCCGGGCCGCAAGCTTGCGGCCCGGGAAGTTTTTTACTGCGCGCGGAGGGGGGGCGGGGAGAGGGAGCCGCGGCCCGGTGCCATGGCCTTTGCGGCCCGGCGCCGGGCCGCGGCCCGCAGGTTGGGGACCACTGATCTAGAATACAGCAAGTAAAACTCAGCAAGGAATAGAACAATTTTTTAGTCCAATAGAACATTCAATTGGTCTTGAATCAGCAAGGAACATTAAGACTAGCAGGGCAGGACAAAAGAATTATATCTACATCATGCTAGTATGCTAGCTTTGCTTGTTTGCAGTTGTTGTTGTTGTTAGGTGCGAAGTCGTGTCCAACCCATCGTGACCCCATGGACAATGATCCTCCAGGCCTTCCTGTCCTCTACCATTCCCCCGAGTCCATTTAAGTTTGCACCTACTGCTTCAGTGACTTCATCCAGCCACCTCATTCTCTGTCGTCCCCTTCTTCTTTTGCCCTCGATCGCTCCCAGCATTAGGCTGTTCTCCAGGGAGTCCTTCCTTCTCTGAGATGGCCAAAGTATTTGAGTTCATCTTCAGGATCTGACCTTCTAGGGAGCAGTAAGGGCTGATCTCCTGTAGGACTGACCGATTTGTTCACCTTGCAGTCCAAGGGACTCGCAAGAGTCTTCTCCAGCACCAGAGCTCAAAAGCCTCAATTCTTTGACGCTCGGCCTTCCTTATGGTCCAACTTTCGCAGCCATACGTTGCAACTGGGAAGACCATAGCCTTGACTAGACACACTTTTGTTGGCAGGGTGATGTCTCTGCTTTTTAGGATGCTGTCTAGATTTGCCATAGCTTTCCTCCCCAGGAGCAAGCGTCTTTTAATTTCTTTGCTGCAGTCCCCATCTGCAGTGATCTTGGAGCCCAGGAAAATAAAATCTGTCACTAGCGCCATTTCTTCCCCATCTATTTGCCCGGAATTGAGAGGGCCGGATGCCATGATATTTGTTTCCTTGATGTTGAGTTTCAAGCCAACTTTTGCACTCTCCTCCCTCATCTGCATCAACAGGCTCTTTAGTTCCTCTTCACTTTCTGCCATTAGAGTGGTATCATCTGCATATCTGAGGTTGTTGATATTTCTCCCCGCAATCTTGATCCCAATTTGTGACTCATCTAACCCCACCTTTCTCATGATGTGCTCTGCATACAAGTTAAATAGGCAAGGCGACAGTATACAGCCTTGCCGAACTCCTTTCTCAATTTTGAACCAATCGGTGATTTCATGTTCAGTTCTCACTGTTGCTTCTTGACCTGCATATACGTTTCTCAAGAGACAAATAAGATGCTCTGGTATTCCCATCTCTTTAAGAACTTGCCACAATTTGTTGTGCTCCACACAATCAAAGGCTTTAGCATAGTCAATTAAACAAAAATAGATGTTCTTCTGGAACTCCCTAGCTTTCTCCATGATTTTGATCTCTAGTTCCTCTGCCTCTTCAAAATCCTGCCTGTACTTCTGGAAGTTCTCGGTCCACATATTGCTGGAGCCTAGCTTGTAGGATTTTGAGCATAACTTTGCTAGCATGAGAAATGAGTGCAATGGTGCGGTAGTTTGAACATTCTTTGGGATTGGAATGTAAACTGACCTTTTCCAATCCTGTGGCCATTGTTGAGTTTTCCAAATTTGCTGGCATATTGAGTGTAGCACTTTTACTGCATCGTCTTTTAAGATTTTGAATAGTTCAACTGGAATGCCGTCACCACCACTAACTTTATTGTTGCTCAAACTTCCTAAGGCCCATTTGACTTCACATTCCAGGATGTCTTGCTCCAGGTCAGTAACTACCCCATCATGGTTCAGGGATGTTAAGTTCGCTCTTGTATAGTTCCTCTGTATAATTTTGCCACCTTTTAAAAATCTCTTCTGCTTCTGTTGGATCCCTACCATTTTGGTCCTTTATCATACCCATCTTTGCATGAAATGTTCTCTTCATATCTCCAATTTTCTTGAAAAGATCTCTGGTCCTTCCCATTCTATTGTTTTCTTCTATTTATTTGTACTGTTCATTTAAGAAGGCATTCTCTCTTCTAACTGCTGCTTTTAGCGTACAGAACCCTGATTGACAGATCAGCAATGTTTCATGTTATTACAGCTGGTTGAGAGTGAACTGCAAGGGTGGTGGTGAGCAGATGACTGGTTCAAGGTCACTCAAGGTCAGTATAAGTCATCACTTTGAATTAAAGTCTTCCATCCTCTGATACCCAACAATTGCACAGTAAACCTAGAGCAACTACAACTCCATAGTCTGATCCTTTTGTTGTCTGGATGATTGTGATAATAGATACAGATATTAAATATTAAATATCCAGATATTAAATATCTGGAGCAGATATTAAAGGGAGCGATCTGCAAACATCTGGAGGACAATTTGGTGATCCAAGGAAGTCAGCATGGATTTGTCTCCAACAGGTCCTGCCAGACCAACCTAGTTTCCTTTTTTGACCAAGTAACAGGTTTGCTGGATCGGGGAAATTTGGTTGATGTCATTTACTTGGATTTTAGTAAAGCTTTTGACAAGGTTCCCCATGATGTTCTGATGGATAAGTTGAAGGACTGCAATCTGGATTTTCAGATAGTTAGGTGGATAGGGAATTGGTTAGAGAACCGCACTTAAAGAGTTGTTGTCAATGGTGTTTCATCAGACTGGAGAGAGGTGAGTAGCGGGGTACCTCAGGGCTCGGTGCTCGGCCCGGTACTTTTTAACATATTTATTAATGATCTAGATGAGGGGGTGGAGGGACTACTCATCAAGTTTGCAGATGACACCAAATTGGGAGGACTGGCAAATACTCCGGAAGATAGAGACAGAGTTCAACAAGATCTGAACACAATGGAAAAATGGGCAAATGAGAACAAGATGCAATTTAATAAAGATAAGTGTAAAGTTCTGCATCAGGGTCAGAAAAATGAAAAGCATGCCTACTGGATGGGGGATACGCTTCTAGGTAGCACTGTGTGTGAACGAGACCTTGGGGTACTTGTGGATTGTAAACTAAACATGAGCAGGCAGTGTGATGCAGCGGTAAAAAAGGCATATGCCATTTTGGGCTGTATCAACAGAGGCATCACATCAAAATCACAAGATGTCATAGTCCCATTGTATACGGCACTGGTCAGACCACACCTGGAGTACTGTGTGCAGTTCTGGAAGCCTCACTTCAAGTAGGACGTAGATAAAATTGAAAGGGTACAGAGGAGAGCGACGAAGATGATCTGGGGCCAAGGGACCAAGCCCTATGAAGAATGTTCAGCCTGGAGAAAAGGAGGTTGAGAGGGGACATGATAGCCCTCTTTAAGTATTTGAAAGGTTGTCACTTGGAGGAGGGCAGGATGCTGTTTCTGCTGGCTGCAGAGGAGAGGACACGCAGTAATGGGTTTAAACTTCAAGTACAACGATATAGGCTAGATATCAGGAAAAAGTTTTTCACAGTCAGAGTAGTTCAGCAGTGGAATAGGCTGCCTAAGGAGGTGGTAAGCTCCCCCTCACTGGAAGTCTTCAAGCAAAGGTTGGATACACACTTTTCTTGGATGCTTTAGGATGCTTAGGGCTAATCCTGCGTTGAGCAGGGGGTTGGACTAGATGGCCTGTATGGCCCCTTCCAACTCTATGATTCTATGATTCTATACCACTAGCAATGGATGTATAAGCCTCAACTAGGCCTGGAACATTATGGATTGGTTGTTACCTCCCACCCCTGGCATAAAGAAGTTGACTACAGAATACTGGCTCAAGCTATTACAGTTGTCCTAATTATCTCTTCTGGCTACCACTGACTTCCCACAGAGTTGACCCGCCACAATATCCTTGCTTCCCAGGACTTATCTCATGTCTTGGCAGTTGTTCTACATGCTTAATTAAGCCACATATATCTGCCTTGCTGAACTTTAGTCAACTTAGGCTGCAAGCCTATGTAGACTAAATTGGGAAGGTCTAAGTCAAACCAGTAGGATTTGCTTCTACATTAACATGGTTAAGAGTTCTCTGCTAATCCCTTTTCTGCAATGGTGCACATCACCTGCTCACGGTGTGTGGGGACACTGTTTCTTGGAAGGCATGGGATAATGATCTAGAGATGGTGGGTGCAAAGGAAGCCACCAGAAGTGCTGATAATATATCTCCTGAGAAGGTGGGCTTCAGGTCCTTTCCACCTCTGTGATTCCATAGCTTGTCTGACTCATAGCTAATACCACATTTGGAAGTAGCTGAATGCTGGCAAGCATCCTATTCTAGTACAACTCAAGCAGAACTGGTGACTGGGTAGGTCCAGGAAGTAGGTACCCAGGAGCTTTTCTGTCATCTTTCAGGGTGACTCATCTCTTATTCCAACTATTGTTAATAAAGGAAAGGGTGGAGAGGCAAAGGAGTAAGGTAACAGCAGCAGTCTTACAATAGAGGTTCACAGAGTTGGAGGGAGTGCCTCAGACTGAGGGAAACAGCTGAAATTCATCAACCAAGTGAATCACAGTGAACTGGAAAATAGGTAGAAAAGGGGGCACTTAATGGGCACTTGACATGCATGACACAGTCAAGGGCATGGGAAGTTTCCTCTTCTTGAAGCCATGCCAAGACTAATCTAGCTGCAGGAAGTGATATTGATGTAAGATCTTTGGCTTTGACCATCCGTTCCACACTGTCTCTGTGATTGGGTGTTCTGTTTGCTGTTTCAAGAGTTCATGTTGCCCTGAAATGAGAAAATACTTTTTCCTGACCTGGGGCAGGATCAGAAGATGATGTCTTCTCCAGAGGCCTTGCTGATATATAGCGTGGTAATTAATGAATTTGTGTTTGGTTTATTCAGTGCAGCTGGCTAAGGGAACTCAACCCTATGGCAACACACACACACAGAGCAAGGGAGATTCAGTGACAAGGCTGGGATTGTTTATGCCTCTCTGATCTATTTCCAGTAAGGATGATAGATTATTTGTTTGGGGGTGGGTTTGCTGATATTGTTTAGGAACTCAGTGGATGATTATTTGATAAAGCAGGCCTCAGATCAGCTGCTCTGGATGGACCAAAAAGCATCTTAAAGTCTTCGAGACATTTTTCAGTCGTGCCTTTTGTCTGGCTAGAGGCTAACCATTGAATTAGAACAATGAAGAAAATGTTTAAGTTCAGGCTTATTCCTTTAGGTTCATTTCTTCCAGCTGACACAGGTTCAAAGCATGCACCTTTCATTTAGAATGGAAATGTTATAATGAGTAGGGACTGACATGAATGGGAAAGGGTGCCTTATGAAATTCTGCCAGCCAGCCAGCCAGCCCACCCATCATGTGCTGCTGAAAGAAAATGAACCTCATTCACTAATTTGAAACAAAATAAATTTTCTACCCATCCCCCCCAGCCCACAAATATTTTCCCTTCTTTCCCATAGTATGCAATCACATACTATGGCAGGAAGGCCGAAAGCACAGTGTGGCCAGCAACTGGAAGGAAGAGGTAACAATTGCATAGCCTCCAGATCACGGGAGGGGATGGTACCTCATTGCTCTGGTTCGGCCTCGCTTGGAGTACTGTGTTCAGTTTTAGGCACCACAGTTGAAGAAGGATGTAGACAATGTGGAGCGTGTCCAGAAGAGGACAACAAAGCTGGTGAGGGGTTTGGAGACCAAGATGTATGAGGAAAGACTGAGGGAGCTTGGTCTGTTTAGCCTAGAGAGGAGACGACTGAGAGGGGATTTGATTACCATATTCAAGTATTTAAAAGGCTGCCATATAGAGGATGGAGCAGAGTTGTTCTTTCTTGCCACAGAAGGACGAACCAGAACCAATGAGATGAAATTAATGCAAAAGAAATTCTGTCTAAACATCTGGAAATAGTTCCTGACAGAGCGGTTTCTCAGTGGAACAGGCTTCCTCGGGAGGTGGTGGGTTCTCCATCTTTGGAAATTTTTAAACAGAGGCTGGATACCCATCTGATGGAGAGGCAGATTCTGTGAGGCTCAAGGGGTTGGAAGGTTACAATGGATGAGCGATAGGGTTGTGAGTGTCCTGCATAGTGCAGGGGGTTGAACTAGATGATCCATGAGGTTCCTTCCAACTCTATTATTCTATGACTAGTGGTAAAGCCCACTGAAAAACAAATTCAGCGGGCGCTAGGGGCCTGGGGAGTGTTTTTCCTCCCCCCGATCTGCAAAGACGGTCCCCAGGCCCCAGGGAGGACGATCCACGTCTGGGCGAGCCACAGATCGCCTTCCCCGGGGCCTGGGCAGCGTTTTTCCTCCCCCCCCCGATGTTCAAAAACACTCCCCAGGCCCCTGGGAAGGCGCTGGGCGGCTCAGCGAGCCGGCCAGCGGCCTCCCCGGGGTCTGGGGAGCCGTTGTCGGGTAGAGGGCGGGGGTCAGCGAGCCTACCTTTGCTCTCGGCGGCCAGCAGAGTAATGGCCGCCGTGGAGCAAAGGTAAGCTCTGGTGGGGGGTGGGGCTTCGCGCCTCCCAATTGGTTGTAGTCCGGGCAAACAGCCAATCAGCACCCGGATTGGAAGTTTGTGGTTGGACTGACAAGCGGAGGGCGCCCTATAGGGAGGCGCTTCGTGCCTCCCGATTGGGCCCTCCACTTGTCAGTCCAGGGGAAGGGCCTATCGGCACCCTTCCTCATCCCGGACAGGGCCCGCCCTCAGGGCCTTACTGTTTTATTTCTTCCACTCCGCGAGGAGCGGTTAAAGATTCTATGATAAGAGGGAATTACATCATATGTTAGAGAAGACACAGTGTGCTTTTTAAGACTGCATTTTGATAAAACATGTCTTCTCATATACCATACTACTCTCCAGTCTCAAAGATCAAGTATAATAATTTTTCAAAATGGATAACTGAGCATTTAAAAAAATATATCTGGGCTATGTTAAACGCTTTTGACCCTCTCTTTCATATGGGCAGCGAGCTTCCCATCTATCCAACAAGATAGGAGCTGTACCCCATATAAAACTCTGAATCCAGAAAAAAAGGCCAGTGATGGGGTTCCTGAGGCTTTACAAAAAACAAAACATGGTTAACACCATTTACTCTTTTTCCCAAACTAGCATTTGATTATTTTCTATGGGATGGAATGAACAAAAGCCATTGCATGTATTGACTCCTGAGTCCAAGGTGTATATTTTAGCCTTATTTCTAATGATCATCACAGTGTTGTGTACTGATGACTTAAGACTGTCTCTCCGGTGATAGAATGGATCACTCCATGCAGTGCTTGGAGAGGATCTCTGCCTTTTACCAAGAGCTTTCCAAAGAGTCCCAGCAATTCATATTGCCCAAAGGGGGAGGTGAAGTTGTATTTACATTAAACAACAAAGGCAACTACATATTATGTTTTGAGTCCTTCCATATGGCAATTAGCACTACAACATATAAAGGAGCCACATGGGTGTTTTGAAACAGGTAAAAGATGTACACAACTGCCAAGGAACCAGTCAAGGTTCTCTGCAACATGTACAGCTTTTTTTTTTTTTTGTCCTCTATAATGTGTGAACCTTCCTGGACTGAGGAGACAAATTCAGCAGGAAAGGGATAGGGAAGAATGGAGTCACTCCCCCCTTATCTGGAGTCCTTCCTTCCAACATTTTGTTGTTTCAGGCTAATTTCTAGACCCCAAACTGGGAATTGTAATCTCGCTAGCTCAGCAAGGTCTCTTATCACCCCTGCTGGGTTCTAATCACCTCGCCCTTTCAAGTCTTTTCCAAGGAAAACATCAACCTGCACAATCCCTAGGAGGCCAGGAGGGGCTGTTAATGACATCATTATAATCATCATTATTGCCTCCTTCCACACAGTGAACACAATTGCCTTCCTACCTGACAGCTACTGCAGCAGATCCTGGAAAGCCACTTAAGAGAGAAATCCAGGATACGTATAGTTTTAAAAGACATATGTCTCATAACCAACTATTTCTCCTGAGCCTCAAAACCCCACACAGGCTTACAACAACAACAACAACAACAACAACAATGTAGTTAGCTTAAGTCTGCTCTTGTGCTGTCAACAGAAAGAAAGGATACAGCAGAGAACAACATGGAAGAGAGAACCAAGCAAATGTCACTGCAGTGCAGACAAAACTAAATATTCCCACCCGGTGTTCCCAGTTCCAAGAGGTCACCGGATGGCTAGAGAGATGAGATCTCACCTACAAGGGGAAGGAACATTTTGGGGGCACCAAGCAAGAGAAGAGGCACTGAAATGGCACCAAACCTCTTCCACATTTTAAGCATTACCCTTACCCCGATCCTATGCTACTACTGCTAGGTTTACTGGGCTGGTTTCTGTGCTGCTATGCCATATTCTGTGCTAAATCCTATGGTGGTGACCGCAGACAAAGGAACAGGAGGGATTGTAATCTGCAGCCCTGCCATTCAGCAAGCTTTTGGGGCACCAGCTCTGACTTGCTTTTGACTCTTCATCCAGTCCAGACTCCAGTAGAGGAACAGAGGGTTCTCCACCTGGCTAATCCAATCTCAAAGGGAGATTACATGAAAGAGAAACAGACGGACTCCTCCTGTTATCCTGTCCTATCACCCCTTTTGCCCCTCAAGTCCATCTGGTGTCTGCTCAGGGTGCCGGCAGAAACCCTCCCCACCAGATTGGGGTGGAGGCCAATGTTTTGTTTCACTTGGTTGCTCTAAGAGGATTATAAAACCTTCTTCATTAACTCAGAGGAAACTCAACTACCTAACTGTTTGTCAGGCCATCTATCACCACATATATTCTTCCATCAATTGTCATTTCATTTTATTTCCTGATGCAGCCTCTTTATTTCCTGATTGCAGCCTCTTTGCTTTAGCACAGAAACTATATTTATAACAACCTTCTTGAAAGTTTCAACTTGCTAGACCGAGATCATTGCTGACAAGTCTCTTCAGGGAAAGGATAATGTCTTCTCTGTAATAATTTCTGCACACATTCTACCAACTTCCCACCCACTCACTCTCCTTCCTGCAGAGCTGAACTGAGACAGAGCTAACATTTTCAGATCTTGTATTGCTACAGACTCTAACAGCCTAACAACCACCTGTTCAGAATTAAAAGGTGACATTTCCATCTCTATTCTGATGACCAATCATTTATTGGTATAAGTAGGGTCCTGAATTAGCTCAACAGCAGAGCACATGTCTTAATACTCTAGATGAGAAGCATTTGGGCCTGGGAGACAAAAGATGCTGACTGCTGCTCTTGATGGATTTTAAGTAACTTATATTTACTGGTTTCATTGTACCATTGGTTTAAATTGCTGTACACTGCCTCAAGATGGCTGTTCCAAGAGGGGCAGATCTAGAGGTCTAATATATCTAATCTCTAGGCTACAGAGGCCACTTGAAGAAAATGGCCACTTTGGAAGGTGGATTCTATGGCATTTACATCCCATTGGAATCCCTCCCCTCCCCAGACTTTACCATCCTCAGGCTCAATCCCCAGTATCTTCAGAAGCTGACAGCCCTACTGCACATCAGTAGCTGGTAAGGGAGGGAAGGTGTGCTGCATGATGATGTTATATTGTTAGTATTACAAACTACAAAGATAAGAGAGGAAAGGCATACAAAGTGGTGGCCACCTTGTCTCTCAATATCATAATTTTGCACTTTCAATATAGTCAAGATGAGTGTGAGAACAGTTCTGAAAGGGCATAGAAAATCAATGACTAATGAGTCATTGGCACAAGAGTTTGAAGATGCTTTTGTCCTTTCCTGTCCTCTCCTTTGTTGGAATACTCCCCTCTCTCTCTTCTTAGGTGGCCATGTAGACTGACGCCTGTCCCTATCTCTCCTCTGCACTATCACAGTATGTCGTTCCATAAATAAATCTTTTTATCTCCTTTATCCTAAAATACAGTATGTGCATATCTATGACTTATTTACCCTGCTAACATCCTTTTCAGTCCTTTCCTTTCGTGTTAGATAGTTCATAAAAAGAGCAAGGTTTAGGCAAAGAAACGGCTCCCCAGAACCATTATTCCAGTGCCACAACAGGTGAGATTCAGTATCTTTGTTTGTGTATAAATTTCATTGTTGACAGGTGTACATTTTGAGGCTATGAGGCCAATTCAGAAAGCTTTCTAATGCATTTTACCATCTATTGCAGTTGCTGAGTTACCCTGTGCTCTTTGGAGAATGCTGAGTCTTGTCCTCTGTGAAGGCCACAGCTTTGTGGGTTTTAATGGAATCCAGGTCTCTTGCCAGATACTTGCCAGACCTGAGTGTGAAGCAAGTATTATATATCTGTCTGTATCTGTCTATATATTCTTGTAGGTCTTAGCAGAGAGGGAGAAGAGAAGCATAACCTTATGCATGCATTTGTCATTTTCTCCCCTATCAAATGAGATGAACTCAGGGCAGATAGCACATCCAGCTCCTGAAAAGCACATACAGGCTGTGTTTACCTTGCTCCAGCTGTATTCCCACCTAAAGGAAGTCAAGGCAGAGTCAATGCATACAGTGCTGTCTTCATTAGTCATTGAGCAATGCCCGTGATCATTTTCTACCATAACTAGACTTTGCTTGAGGAGCTTATTTTGGACTTCTGTTTTGTAATAAAGGAAAGAAGTTACTAGATGATAGAAATTCCTGGCTTTGCTTCTATCCCCAAACTTTTTCCTGGAATGACAAAACATTTTGATTTTGTTTTGACTCTTTTGATAAGTAGGGTCAACTAACTGTTTCATGGTCTTAAAGATTATAACCCTGAAAACAGTTGGCAAAGCTGCCTCACAGCCTGATTCTCATGCAACCAGTATAAAGATATGAGGCCAGGTGCTGCTACAAGGGAGATAGGACAAGTATGTTCTCCATGCTTTACAGAGCTGGGTATGTGAGGAGAAACAAAATCATCTCTGTAATTGCCTAGTCAATGAAGGCAACAGAGCCTCTAGAAATGGTACTGTTGGAGCCTATGACCATTCCTTGTATATTTCCTTCCTTTTGGGGCCTTTCCCTGTCACTGATCAGAGGATACACAGTTTGACCTCAAGCAAGTGTCCCTTGCTTTTTTGCAGACCCATTGCATGAAGCTGTCTAACACAGAATCACTGGTCCATCTAGGTCAGTGTACTCAGACTTATAGTAACTCTTCAGGTTTCAGTAAAGATGTTTCACATGACCTATTACTTTATCCTTAACTGGAGATTGAATCTGGAACCTTCTGTATACCCACTATATCACTGACCCCTGGGCCCTCCCTAGCATTCATATCACAATGTTGTATGTGGCTGGAGAAATGTAATTCTTTTCCCAACTACCAGAACCACTCAGATTTGGATTGTTGTAGTGTAGGGTTTCCCAAAGTGGGTGGCATGCCCCCCCGTGGGGCCGTGGAAAGATCCAGTGGGGCGGTGCGGAATGTGGGGGCAGTAGGATCACATTCATGCAGATCTCCTTCCCCTCCTCAGACTCTGTCCTTCCCAGGTCCTACCCCAGATCTCTAGGAATTTCTTAACTCAGGGTTGGCAACCTTTTCCGAAAAGTCTCCAACTTTGGGAGGCTAGAAAAGCCTTCTCCTTGCAACTGAGATTTTCCATTGCTTGCTTCTCTCTCTTCCCCATCTGGTCTTTCTCCCCAATGAGGACCCAAAGTGGCTTTTACAAAGAATTTATATATTTTTTTCCAGACTAAAATATGGCTGCTGTACAAAAACCAAAAAAGAAGTGTATGGAATATAGTGTGTTTTGAATTTGCAGTAGACCTAATGCCAGGAAAGAGGGTATGTGAGTGGGGGGCACTAGGCATGTGGCCTGGAAGTCAAGGAGACGGCAGATGAAAAAGTTTGGGAACCATTGTCATATTGGATGTGACTAGAAAAGTGTCATAAGCACCTATTGGACAGTATCTGGAACATCACTACTAATAAACTACAGAACTCTCCTCCAACTGTTCCACACTGGTATAATTAGTGCCCAGGCGACAAAGAGATATGGGAGCTGAAATTTGCATTAGTGGAGATAGCACTTGTCAGTATCACCTCTTGACAACAAGTCTTCAGTCTTGTCTTAAGATTCTGGCCCAGTCAAAACCTAATGTTCTCATTTTACCATGGGAAAGAAACTGGGAACATCCTATAGGCTCATATACTTCCTTTACCTCTCCTTCTCACACATGATTTATTTTCCTTTCCATGGATAATGGTACAGCATTACATATTTACTGGTGATAATCACAGTCAGTCTTTTGGAACTGTCTATAGAGTCACTGAAGCAGTAGGTGCAAACTTAAATGGACTCCAGGGAATGGTAGAGGACAGGAAGGCCTGGAGGATCATTGTCCATGGGGTCACAATGGGTCGGACACGACTTCGCACCTAACAACAACAACAAATCATAGTCAGTGCTAACCAAGAGATGAAAATCAGGCCTGAACTGAGTTTACTAACTCTAGTTAAGAGGAGAGATGTAGCTAGTGTTAACCCTAGTTAGCACTGTTGCAGTGGTAACACTATGTCATTGTTAAAGGCAAACCATAGAAGGGAACTCACATGGAAGAGGGGGAAGGGAGCTTCCAACCCTGCAGAAGGTGGCTCCTGATCACTTGACCATGGTTACAAGGAACATGTTAATTTGCACCAGCCCTTGAGCTGTACTTGATACCATGCATGGTGGCAGCTATGCTGGGCTGCTGCCATGCCATTGTGGCGGGGTCCCCCATGTATGCACAGGGGAGGAGCTCCCCTGGCGCATGTTGGCTGCCCCAGTGCAAAGGCCCCGCACACGCAACGCGGGGCCAGAAGCACCAGGAGCACTTTGAAGCGGCGGCAGCGGCAGCAGGGGGGTTCAGGGGCATGGGATCCCCACTGCACAACAGTGGGGAGCAGCATGCTGCTCTCCCACCATGGTGGGGTGGGGTGGGGATGCTCCAGTTAGGTCCGCGGCAGGGGAGGAAGGCGTGCCTGCAGGGACACTGTAGGTCAGGGGAGGAGCCGGGCTATGCACAGGGCTAGCCCAACCTAGCCCTCGCCTGTGCCCTTGAGAGACACGGAAGAATCTGCATTTCCTTAACGCGGGTCTTCCGAGGGCCTGGGCTCAGTGGTGCCCGGGATGGCGGCGACATCGAGCATATTTGGGGATTTTCCCTAAAGCCCTGTGGCTGTCAGCTCAGGTGTTCTGGCCCATGTATAATGGGTCTGTGTGAAGCTGTCCAGGTGTTTCTGTAAGCTTTGCTTTGACACCAGTTAAAACTCTACTGTGCTACCCTCTCTGCAGACTGAGGCCAAAACCATTTGAGTGCATAACCTATCTCCACATGCTTTACCTAGTAAGGTTATGCCCTCTGCAGCAATTTCTTCTGAATCTTTAAAATTGCTGAGCCATAAAAGGGATGTGGCAGCACACCAGAACAACTGGCTTCCACTCTCCTAGCCTGTAAACATCCCATCCTTTGGAAAAAAGAAATTCTGTGGCAAGCATAGGGATAACCCTTTGTATCAATATAGTGGCACCAAGCGACCTTTTAGGAATGGGATTGCAAAGCAAACACACAAGACTTCTAAATCCACTGATCTTGGAAATCAGAGATGTGTATTAATGAATGCTATTGTCAGAAAAGAAAACAGCATAAACCTTGTATCTAAAATTCAACAACATGCTTGCATTTATCTATTAATAATTACAGATAGAGCCAATAGAGATTACAGACTTATTTGAGGCCAAATCTCATGACCAAACAAAATTTATGGGCCAAATGGATAGATATGGAGGTTGGAACCATTATGGTTCCAATAGATATGGATAGATATGGAGGTCGGCCCATTATGCACTAGTGTTTCCCTTTGCTTCTGCCCTGCATTCTTAGCAGGTGTATTTCTCCTTCCTGAATACCAGCTCACTGTCAGTTTGCAGGGGCTTTGGGATCGCTTTTTCCTTCTGCATGGATTTTTCTCCCTTCAGCACTCACTCTGTTTTCCCTTTGCTGTTTGTCAGGTTTACTTAAAAGTACAATTTCTCTGATTTTTCACCTTGGGAGCAAAGGAATACAAGCAAAAATGTTTCCTTTGGATTTCACCCTCCCCATGTCCTGTTTTCCTGCCCTTGGGAAGCCAGCCAAGATTGGCAAGTCTAAACACATTCTCACTCTGTGCTGCTTGCAGAAACTGAAAGTAATCTGTTTAAGGCTGGGCATTGCTGGAAAGAGTTTTTTTTTGTTGCAGGAGCTATATTCTTTTGCTGCCAATTTAAAGGAGCAACGCCAGGTAATCATGAGGGGGAGGGGGAAGAACAAGAGTGTGGAGGAGCTGTAATCACTGGCTGAAATTAAATGCAGGGACAAGCTTGGTCCATCTGTCCCACTTTGCTTGTTGGGGAGCAGAACACACACCAAGATTCCAAACAAATGGGCGGGGGTGTAGATACATAAACTGAATTAAAGATACTTAAAGCTATACTGATTTCCTTCAGTGATAATCTGAAGCAACCTATGCATGCAGAAAGGGTCACAGTGAAACAGACATTAAATTGGTAGCTCACAAGTTGCCTCTTGTTTTCTGAACTACCATGACTTTGCTGAGAGTGGGTTGAGTCTGGGTGTGTGCAGGTAGAAGAATGGGGCAGCAAATTTTGAAAGGAATACAAATGTTAAGGGCCTATACAGTTACAGGGTGCTTGACTATTGTGATGAGGATTAGGTTTATTCTGAGCCATGTCCAACAAGGTGGAAGAAAACTAGGTTGTCCTTCTATAATCTGTAAATAGTATCTCTATTTTGACTGTGGCAAAGGGTCCATTGTATTTTATCCATATTCAGTTAATGTAGAACCAGCATATGAATGATGTGAATTTAACAAGTTCATTTGCAAAGAGGTTAAAAGAAGAGCTTGGTGAGCAGAATGTGAAATTAACTCCTTCCATGCCTATAGATTTTCTGGTGCACATACCCTGCCTCACCTGTTTTTGGTTCTGCTTTTGGAGCTTTCTAGGGGAAGAGGTATAAACAGCCTTGGAAAACCTCTTGGATTTCTTCCATTCTTTGTAGAGGTACAGATATAATTTAGGTCATAGATCCCTGGAGGTTTATAGGCAAAGCACTCAAACAGCAGCTTGTAGCACGGTTTAATTCTGAATACAGTCTATATAAAAATATGACAAATATTAGAAGCTACAAGCTGATACTGCCTGCACCTTTCTGGGCATGGTTCAGGATGGCAAGCCAGAACCTATGCAAAATATTCATCACAAGAGTTGGGTAACACTTAGCCAACAGCCAACATAAACATACTGCAATTCAAGAACCAGACTGATTCAGGGTGTCATAATTTATGGGGCAGTGGTGGGTAGAGGGATGCAGCAACTCGAGCTACTTAAGGCTGATGTATGTTGTACTCACCAGGTCACCCCACAGAGCTACAAATCAGAACTCCAACAGGAACTGCAACCCATCTTGGATGGGGAAAATGAACTCAAGCTGGAGATTCAACAGATACTAATCTTCCTCCCAGCAAACCTGGAAATAATTTAAGCATGGTGAAAAGCAACAAATCCTGGCATTTTAGAAGGGTAATATCTGCAGAGAGACCTTTTGATGCTTTTCCAAGCCAGCCCCCAAATGAGAACAAAGAAAGGAATGGTACCATTCCAACAGTTAAACCTGAAAATGCTATTGTGGATGAGGAATGCTTTCCTTTAGGAAACATAGGCCACTCCAGCCTAGCTCAAAGTCAACACAAACTAGCGAGTTCCTCAAAATTAAAACACTTGAACAGTAGCCATGTTGGTCTGAAGTAGCACAATAAAATCAGAGTCCAGTAGCACCTTTAAGACCAAAAAAGATTTATTCAAGGCTTTCGAGTGCCACTGTTATGATGGTCAGTTCTTAGTCTGAGGAAGAGTGCTTGCACTCGAAAGCTCACGCCTTGAATAAATCTTTGTTGGTTTTAAAGGTGCTACTGGACTCTGATTTTATTGTCTGAGTACTGTTTCCCGTATTTAAAAAAAAGGTAAAGGTATCCCCTGTGCAAGCACCGGGTCATGTCTGACCCTTGGGGTGACGCCCTCTAGCGTTTTCATGGCAGACTCAATACGGGGTGGTTTGCCAGTGCCTTCCCCAGTCATTACCGTTTTACTGAGGGCCAAATACTTTTAGATGGAAACCTCTTTGGGGCAAGACAAGCTTGGCCTGCAATCCTAAGCATATTTGGTTAGAAGTAATCATCATTGAAATCAACTGTACTTCCTTCTAAATAGACATAGTTTTACAGCTGTAGAAAACAGCTGTTTTGGAGGGTGAACTCTATGGCATTATACCCTGTTGAGGTCCATCCCCACCCTCAATCTTCAGGAATTTCCCAAAGCAGCACTGGCAGCCATAACCCCTAATTAAAAGCCAGGAGGAATATTTTGGCCTGGTGCCTAAAAGTAGGTACAGCTGGCAACAAGCTATCCTAAAAAAGACAAGCATTCCAGAGACAATGTGTCACCACTGGAAAGACTCTATCTAGTCTTCATACAATTCACCTCTACAGGTGAGGTCACTATAAATTAACACAGCTACCTTGGGTTGCCAATCCCCAGATGCCAGCTGGAGATCTGCTATTACTCCAGGCAACAGAGATCAATTCACCTGGGGGAAATGGATGCTTCAGGAGGCATTATACCCACTGAAAACCCCCTCAAATCTTGCCCTCCTCAGGCTCCAACTCCAAATCTCCAGGTACTTTCCAAGCCAGAGCTGGCAACCCTACAGCTACCCCATAGAACCAAGAAATAATTTTAACCAGGAGTTATCTTCTAGTGAATCAGATTCTATCAACAGCCCACCTAGACCAGTACAGTCTATAAGATAATTGGCAGATTCTTTGTAGTTTCTCAGAAAGTGGTTTTTCCTAGTTCTTCAGGCAGGCAGTTCTTCAACTGGGAATGTCATGGACTGATACTGGAACTTTTTACATGCAAAGCGTGTGCTCTGCCATGGAACTATGGGTCTTTAGCACAAGTATTTCCTGCCTTAAAAAAAAAAAACACCTGTGGTTGCTGCTGCTCTTTTAGTGCTCATTATTCCCTTACAACAGTGGTCCCCAACCTTTTTGCAGTTGAGGACCGCCTCCGGGACTGGGGCAGAGCTGGCGGCCTGGGTGCTGCACACACAGTTGCCATGCATACACGTTTGCGCCAGCAGTGACGCTAATGTGCATGCGCAGAATTGCCACGGATGCGCATTGGCGCCAACAGGGAGCGCAAACGCACATGCGCGGCAACTCCATGCATGCACGTTTGTGTCTGCTGGCATGCCGGCGGCTGCGCCTGCCTCTTCCCCCCCTCGCAGCGAGAAGCTAGCCAGGCCACTTCGCTCTCAGCCTGGCGAGCTTCTTGCTGTGGGGGGGAGGGGGGAGACGCAGGCACAGCTGCTGCCGGCCCAGTACCGAGGCCTTCGCGGCCCAGTACCGGGGGTTGATGACCCCCGCCCTACAATTTCACATGTTTCATTGGGGTTGCTGGTGGACCAGGAAAGGCTGTACTGTCTGAACTGAAGGTGAGTGGGGGGATTTCTCGGGGCATGGAAATAGGGGAAAGTACTTTTTACCTTTCCCCAGAAAAACCTCCTGCATGTCCCAGTTGATAGTATAAGCAGATGATTTTTGGGTGTGTCCTACAATGTGGGAAGCACCCCTCCCCCTGCAAGCCTAGCTCTGAATACATTCAGGATTGCTGCTTAAACCAAATCCACTTCTTATGACACTTCTTACTAACAATGGCAAGTGGAAGTATGTTCCCAACCCAAACATATGACTTCTCCTGCATCCTTGGATACTGCTAATATGTGTTATGAGTAGTATCAGCAAATTAAGGAACATCTCCTTAAAATAGCTTGCAGCATACCTGAATACTGTACACAAAGGTAAATTGGATACCACCCAGACAAGACAAACACTAGAACACATTACTATACAGATGTTCATTAACAAACCAGAGGATAACAAAAGACACAGCAGAAGATAGTTGTCTGTTTAGAGAGCTACTTAAAATTGCTCCAGAATGGAATCAATGGAAAAAGTTACATCATTAAAGGCATACATCAAAGGCAGGATAAAAATAAGCAAATACACAAACAGAGAACATTGGGGGTGATGAGAATTTTAGCTTAACCAAAGTTGGAACTTCTCAGCATCATCCAGAGGCAATGAAGACTATTTCTGATGCTATATCTCCCTACACAACAATTTTTCAAAAAAATGTGTGTTGGGAAGCTGAAAACGGCTGCAGGAAGATACTCTTTTAATGCAGGAATAATAAAGCAGGCATTTGAAAGTGGTTTCACAACATCTCTAAACTTTCAATTAAAATTTGTGTTTCTCTCACTGGTGTTTCTGACATTATATTTAAAAAATTAAACTCTTTCTGAAGTCCTATTCTTGTGATCCACTGCTATAAGCATTTCCAAAACGTGAGCTGATGAATTCAACTTTTGCACATCACTGTTCATCCTCTGAGACTCCTCACTGAATATGCTATGTGGACAATAAAACATTTTCTTCCTGACAATCTCAGCTCTCTTTTAAAGCTCTAGCCCTCAGGATCAGAGACACACTTGGCAACACAGTGGCAATGAACAGAAGTACTCATTGTTAATGAAGTGAAGCTTCTGTCCTGAATAACAACTTAGGCTTTTGTTCCACAATCTGTAAATGTTCTATTGTTTTCAGTTTGTCCAATATACCTCTCATCTTGTTTCAAGGATTCATCCATCCACTAGAAAAATAAAAACTTAATACCAAAGGGTTGTTTTAAATGTTATACAAATTCCTGGGGTAATTATTGTACACTGGACAGCTATAATCAGCTAGGAACTGGATCCTGTAAACTGGTCAGTTTTAGGAATTCAGTCTGTATCTTCATGACACATATGTGCAAGTTCTGGTGTGAACACAGCATATGAAAACATTCATGAAAAGCCATAACTTTGTGTCATTGATTTTGCTACTCAAAGGAATTCATATAGCAGAAATACAGAGACACCAAACTCTGTATTCACCGGAGCAACAGAGAGACAAATGTATAGTTCCCTCCAATACCACTCCTCCGAAGGAAGGAAGGAAGGAAGGAAGGAAGGAAGGAAGGAAGGAAGGAAGGAAGGAAGGAAGGAAGGAAGGAAGGAAGGAAGGAGGTTAAGGGTAGAAGAGGGCAGTATCAGGAAGTGCGCCTCCCATGCCTGGACGGGGTGCAATTAACACCTGCACCGGTTGCCAGTAACTTAGGAGTGACTTTTGATGCCTCCTTTTCGATGGAGACTGAGGTCACGAAAGTAGCCTGGATGGCATTTTTACCATCTTCGTCAAGTCTGGCTAATAGCGCCCTACCTGTCCCAGGACCACTTGGCCACAGTGATCCATGCAACGGTCACTTCCAGACTAGATGGAAGTTACAGCTGGCAAAGAATGTGGCTGCAAGGGTCCTCACTAGGACACCATGGAAGGCCCACATTCAGCCAGTGCTTCGACATCTGCACTGGTTACCAATCTGTTTCCGGGTCAAGTTCAAGGTTTTGGTATTGACCTTCAAGGTTATGTGCGGTCTGGGTCCTGCCTACCTGTGGGACTGCTTGGTTGCTTATGCCCCCGGCAGGGCTCTTTACTCGGTTGCTAGGTTGAGGCCAGGACATTCGCCTGGCCTCAACCTAGGCCAAGGCCTTTTCGTTCCTGGATCCAACCTGGTGAAATGAGCTCCCAGAAGAGCTCAATGCGCTGCTGGAGCTGTCAACCTTCCACAGGGCCTACAAGACGGAGCTTTTCTGCCAGGTGTATGGCTGAGGCCAGGGCGGGGTCCCAGATCTGGGATTCCCCCATGCTAACATCTGACTGATTTGATACCTCACTCCCACCAGTAGAACAGCAGGAAGGTTGGCCCCTGGCTGGACACGGGGGTGAGACATTTAGTGGATTTTTTGCCTGCCGCCTCAGCAGCAGCAGTAGTATTTATTAAGGGAAGTTATGGGTTTTTATTGTGTTTTTATTCTTTTATTGTTGTAGATCACCATGACCCCATCCGGGAACGGCAGTATATAAGTCCAAATATAAATAAATATTTAAAAAGGGGGGAACAACCACAACTGTGTTAAGAGTCTTCAAGGACAAGGTTAGATTCTTTTACTGTCAGACATTTATTAATACTGTCAGACATATGTTGCATAAGCTTTGAATAAATGAACTTTCATCTCCCATCTATTAGGAATCAGTTCTGTATATCTCAGAGAATTTAATTTTGTACAATCATTCTGCAATATTAATCACTAGAGTCTTTGCTCTGAATGCAACTGACTTTCCTTTAGTGAAATATCATATAAACTAGTAATCAAGCCCGCTGCAGCTAAATGCAGCGGGCGCTAGGCACTTACTGTGAGTGGCTATGTTTCTTCAGTGTCGCTGTTTCAGCGGCGGCGGTCCGATGGGCGGTGGCTGGCTTGGTCGGCGTTCTCTCAGCGGCGGCGGCCTGATGCGGCGAGAGGCGCTTTGCGCCTCTCACCGCATCAGGCCGCCAGGCAGGGAGCCCCCGGCAGCCGTGCTTCGCACAACTGCCGGGGGCTCTCTCGGGTGGTGGCCTGACGATGCGAGAGGCGCTTTGCGCCTCTCGCCGCGTCAGGCCAGGAGCAACTGCGAGCCGCGCTGTGCGTGGCTTGCAGTTGCTGGGGCTGGGAATCAGAGGGACCAATCGGCAGGCGCTTCGCGCCTGCCGATTGGTCCCTCCGATTGTCTGTCGTGAGGAAGGGTCCAATCCGGACCCTTCCTCATCACGGACAAATCCCACCTCAAGGCCCCCTTAACCATTTATTTAGTCCGTGGCGCCCGCGGCGCCACGGGCGGTTTAAAGATAGTAATTCTATTTACCCACACTTCTATTTTACATAGACTATTGGGATGACTCCAGTAAAACAAGTGATACAAAATAATAGGATAATAAAGGAGTAGCAATGTTATAAGTTTAGGTGATAGAAAGGCACAGAAAGAAAATATTGATATTTCTAGATATCTTATTCAAATTTTTTTGTCTCAGCAAAGCAAATCTAACATACTGAAGAGCAGCTGGGCTTATGCATTATTCTCATGATCAATTTAGTATATGGTAGTCCTGGGGGAAATTGCTGTGGTGGTCCCGTGACTGTTGCATACTGACAGTGTGTATCTTGGGGCGATAGACAAATCATTTTCTAGCATAGAGTTAAGCACATAACTCTTCCTAGCTAGAGATTACAACAAATACTGCCCCAGGTGAAATCTGGTTGAGTACATGCCATAACAGAGCAGGAACGTACTGGAATTAAGTTTCATTTCATCAAGCAGCTGGAATGCTTCAGTGATGCTGTTGCAACCTTTGCTGTGCATGTGTAGGTGTCTGTCACTGCAGATGTGCAGCAATGCTAGATAGATGGATGACACCCCCCCCCCCCCCCGGGTCTTTCTGGAGAAGAAGCTGGTGATTCCACTCATGTCAGTTCTCAAAAGAAGCTCAAGGATGAATCAAGTCAACATTTTCTCCATAGTAGTTGTGAACACAGTGAAGAAAGAGCTGGCTGAAGAAGGAACACAAACTTGCAGGGCTCAGAAGATGCCATTTAAAATGAGGACAACTCAGATTTTTTTTTAAATGAAAAGAATGAACAAAAAGTGGTTTCACATGTCAAGAAGAAAAGGGTGGACTACACAACTTTAAATGAATTACAATACAATCTGAAATAGAGTTACACCGATGTAAGTCCATTGATGGTTAATGGTTGTACTATTAATATAGTAGAAACATTGAGAGGAAACAAACAGACCATCCCCCCATAGGAGCATAATGGTTACACCCAACAGAGAACAAATTAATTGAATGCACCTCACCTATATCTGTTACTCTTGAGCCTCATTTCATAAAGAAAAGGGGAAACCTCCTTACTAAATCCCTGTAATACAATCTGGATAATAGCTCTCCATACCCTGATCTTGGTAATATGCTGCTCTGTTGGGAGCATGAAAAGCAACTTGAGGAAAGGCAGGTGACTCTTTTCCTCTGGTGCACTCTGGCACTGAGTGATAGGATTTCAAAGCCAGCCAGGCACCCCACAGAACCCATCTGGTCTAACCCCAATTTCTGTCAGGTGTACAGGCCAGAAAAGAACCCACAACCCACATGTCTTGTTTGTGGGTATCAGAGGCAATGAAGTATGTGCCCCTTATCACCTAAATGAATGCCATCTGGACATCTCTTTGGTATTCTAGGCATTTTCAGGAGCGGGAATTTTGTGCCCATTGCTCTAATAAATCCAGCTGCCTTATAATATGTAAGGCACTGTTTTGCTTCTTTGGTATATCACTAGCCCAAATATTGGTCAGGCATTGATCACCTGTTGTACTGTCCTTTCCTGTGTCAGTAATTCTACTTTTGCTCTGGATAGATCTGAAACCTCCTTAAACTTCTTGCCACCTGTTCCCTTGGTCTGAAAATCCCACACTTGAGCTCCCAGGGCTGAATTGGTTGTTTGCCTCCAAACGGGCTTTTCTGGGTTTTATTGAATATATTCCCGGTGAGCGAATGAAACGAAGACACCATATAAAGGGCTCAATGGGGCTGCAGCCCCTGCTGTTCTATGCAATTCACAGTTAAGCATTTCAATACACCCTCCTGCACAGAAAGTCAAACGTCAGCAAGCAAACAAAGCAGACCTGAAAAGGCATCATGCCTGAGTGATCAGAGGTTGGTGAACACACCCACCCAGTTAAGGAGTCCACAAAGCAGGGAGGGATGGGCAGAGAGCCAAGTGGACTCTGATAGGCAGGTGTCAGTCCCCCTGTCTGCACTCCCGATTCATAATGACAGCTAATGTGACCTTTGAAAAGGTGATGGACAGGCAGCTGAGTCTACACAATGACCTCTGACCCACTCCCAAACCTAAATCCCCATAAAATGCTGACAGCAGCAAGTAAGGCAAGAGAACTGGTCCCTCCCTAATCCCTTGCCTTTCAGACAGATCCAGGAGGCAGGGGTCAGGAGCATGTGGGGGCTCGATTATAATCTGGGGGGATAACTGATTCACTGGGTGTATTTTAAAAGGCTCTGTTAAGCCAGTTAAGTATTTATCCAGCCACCACAGTTATTATCCAAGCACATGGCGCAATTTTCGTATGAACTGTTCCCTTCAAGTCTCCTCTGGAACAGATTAAAACCATATGTAGTACTAACACCTATTGGGTCCCCCAGAAAACTCTCTCTCACACACAAACACACAAACACACCCCAGATATGCCCACTAAAAAAACACAAGGCATCATCAGTCTGAGCAATAGTTACAATACGGTTATCTGGTTATATGTTTAACAGTTTTAAGGGCTATTATTTATTTATTTATTTGTTTATTTGTTTGTTTGTTTATTTATTTATTTATTAGCAAGAAAGCCCATTGCGACAAGGAATGCAATGGGCGCTAGGACCCAGGGGACACCGGGAGGTGCAGATCTCTGTGTGTGTGTGTGTCTCTCTCTGTGCCTCACAGCAGGAAGCATAGCAGGTAATGAGGGCTCCTTCTTAGGAGGGAAGCAGGGCTGGTCAGCAGCTTGGGGCAGCTCTCTCTGCCTCTCTCTTTGCTTCCCTCGCAGCAGGAGCGATAGGAGGGAACGAGGGCTCGTGTTCAGTCTGGCAGGGCTCTGCATGTCTCTCTCTGGCGTGGCTGAGAGGAATGTGGCTACCGTCCAGGGAGAGAGGGCTAGGCCCATTATGCACGGCCAGAATGCCCATGCTGGTGGCAGGAGCGCTTCGGTTAAAATCACCGATAACGCTCACTGCCAACGCCAGCACGGGCGCCTCCCAGCCCAGGGCTACAAAACACCCGCGTTAAGTGAACGCGGGATCTTCCATAGCTTCCTGGGTAAGCCGGGGCTGCCCACCCAGCCCCAACACTACAGTGCCCCCGTAGGGACACCGTGCACCCCTGCAGGCTCCCTGGAGCCCCAGAGCTGGCAGGGGCAACCCCCTGCCCCCACCTGGGCTTGCGGAGGGGGCCTGGGCCCCCCCACTCCCCTTCCGGGCCATCCAAACCTCCCCTCCACAGCTGCGCAGGCTTATCTTCTGGCCTCGGCGCCCTGCCCCCATGCGTACACAGCGGGGCATCAACGGCTCGGTGGCAGCCATACAGGCAGAGCTAATCAGGGTGCAACCAGCAACCTTGGTTGGACAGCTAGACACGTTCCACCCCCCAGGCTGTTTCACAAATATATAGAGGAACCATGGATAAGAATTTATTTATTTATTTGATTTCTATACTGCCTTTCCATATGGCTCAGGGCGGTTTATATACAACATGGGGGGATACATGGAACGAATATATAACAAACAAATACAACAACAACAATAATCTAAATAACACAATTTCAGTGATCTTCTTAAACAATATAACAGGAATGGAACTTAGCTAAGGCCCCTAGAGCAGGGGAAGTCAACCTGTGGTCCTCCAGATGTTCATGGACTACAATTCCCATGAGCCCCTGCCAGCAAACACTGGCAGGGGCTCATGGGAATTGTAGTCCATTGACATCTGGAGGACCACAGGTTGACTACCCCTGCCTTAGAGAGGACAGACTGGTTCAGGCCATGGAGAGGATATCTGAAGGGGGACCTGTTGTCGGTCTCAGGCAAATGCCTGGTGGAGGAGCTCCCTTTTGCAGTCCCTGCAGAATTTTGGGAGTTCGGACAGGGCCCTGATCTCTTCAGGGAGCTCATTCCACCAGGTGGGGGCCAGGACAGAAAAAGCTCTGGCCCTTGTTGAAGACCGAAATGCTTCTTTGGGGCCAGGGATCACTAGCCAGTTGGCGGTGGCAGAGTGTAATGCTCTTTCGGGGGTATAGGTGGAGAGAAAGTCTCTTTGGTACACTGGGCTCAGACCGCGAATGGCCTTGAAGGTAAGAACCAAAACCTTAAGCCTTATTCGTCTTCAACTGGGAGCCAGTTTGAGTTGTTGAAGTAGAGGCTGGATGTGAGATCTCCACGGTGTATTGGTGAGAATCCTGGCCGCTGCGTTCTGCACCAATTGCAGTTTCCAGATCAAGGATAAGGCCTGCGCAGAGCGATTTGCAGAAGTCCAGTCTAGAGGTGACCATCGCATGGATCATTGTGGCTAGGTGTTCTGTTGCCAAATACGGCTTGGCATAGGTGGTAGAAGGCATGTTGCGCTACTCTTGTGACCTGTGCCTCCTTAGAAAGGGAGGCATTGAGGATCACCCTCAGGTTTCTGGTGGAGTGGGCTATTCTTAGACGCACTCCATCCAGGTTGGGTAAGCGCGCTTCCTCGCTTGGTCTCTTCTGACCCAGCGACAGGACCTTTGTCTTCGAAGAGCCATTTTGTCACATAAAGGTAAAGGTATCCCCTGTGCAAGCACTGGGTCATGTCTGACCCTTGGGGTGACGCCCTCTAGCGTTTTCATGGCAGACTCAATACGGGGTTGTTTGCCAGCGCCTTCCACTGTCATTACCGTTTACCCCCCAGAAAGCAAGCTGGGTACTCATTTTACCGACCTCGGAAGGATGGAAGGCTGAGTCAACCTTGAGCCAGCTGCTGGGATCGAACTCCCAGCCTCATGGGCAGAGCTTTCAGACTGCAGGGTTTGCAATGCAAAGCAGATCTGCTGGCCCTATGGTTGAGGCCTTATAAGAACTGGCACCTGATCTCCTATACCTTTCCACTTGCATCTGCCAAACCATACTCCCTAGGGAGGCTTACATCATGCCCCCCCCCCGCCATCCCAGGATAGGATGGTCATGGGCAATATTAGAATCAAATTTATCATGGAATATTAACTTAAACTGGGTTTTATATTGTATTTTATAATTTTATGTAATTAATCATGTTGTGATCTGCCCTGAGTTGGCCAAACCAGGGTGGAAT
The DNA here is from genome assembly GCF_049243985.1 of Paroedura picta. NCBI lineage: Eukaryota > Metazoa > Chordata > Lepidosauria > Squamata > Gekkonidae > Paroedura > Paroedura picta. The sequence continues at coordinate 63,249,912 of NC_135371.1, forward strand.
AAAAGTCTAAATCATAAATCAATAAATACTATCCTATCAGTTGTCTCTGTCTTTTTCATGCAATTCTTTGTTGTTGTTGTTAGGTACGAAGTCGTGTCCGACCCGTCGCGACCCCATGGAGAATGATCCTCCAGGCCTTCCTGTCTTCTACCATTCCCCGGAGTCCATTTAAGTTTGCACCTACTGCTTCAGTGACTCCATCCAGCCACCTCATTCTCTGTTGTCCCGTTCTTCTTTTACCCTCAATCGATCCCAGCATTAGGTTCTTCTCCAGGGAGTCCTTCCTTCTCTGAGGTGGCCAAAGTATTTGAGTTTCATCTTCAGGATCCAGCCTTCTAAGGAGCAGTCAGGGCTGATCTCCTCTAGGACTGACCGGTTTGTTCGCCTTGCAGTCCAAGGGCCTCGCAAGAGTCTTCTCCAGCACCAGAGTTCAAAAGCCTCAATTCTTTGACGCTTGGCCTTCCTTATGGTCCAATTTTCACAGCCATACATTGCAACTGGGAAGACCATAGCCTTGACTAAACGCACTTTTGTTGGCAGGGTGATGTCTCTGCTTTTTAGTATGCTTTCTAGATTTGCCATAGCTTTCCTCCCCAGGAGCAAGCGTCGTTTAATTTCTTTGCTGCAGTCCCCATCTGCAATGATCTTGGAGCCCAGGAAAATAAAATTTGTCACTATCTCAATTTCTTCCCCATCTATGTGCCAGGAATTGAGAGGGCCAGATGCCATGATCTTCGTTTTCTTGATGTTGAGTTTCAAGCCAACTTTTGCACTCTCCTCCTTCACCTACATCAACAGGCTCTTTAGTTCCTCTTCACTTTCTGCCATTAGAGTGGTATCATCTGCATATCTGAGGTTGTTGATATTTCTCCCCGCAATCTTGATACCAATTTGTGACTCATCTAACCCCACCTTTCTCATGATGTGCTCCGCATACAAGTTAAATTGGCAAGGTGACAGTATACAGCCTTGCCGAACTCCTTTCTCAATTTTGAACCAATCAGTGATTCCATGTTCAGTTCTCACTGTTGCTTCTTGACCTGCATATACGTTTCTCAAGAGACAAATAAGATGCTCTGGTATTCCCATCTCTTTAAGAACTTGCCACAATTTGTTGTGCTCCACATAATCAAAGGCTTTAGCATAGTCAATGAAGCAGAAGTAGACATTCTTCTGGAACTCCCTAGCTTTCTCCATGATCCAGCGTATGTTGGCAATTTGATCTCTTGTTCCTCTGCCTCTTCAAAATCCTGCCTGTACTTCTGGAAGTTCTTGGTCCACATATTGCTGGAGCCAACTTGTAGGATTTTGAGCATAACTTTGCTAGCATGAGAAATGAGTGCAATGGTGCGGTAGTTTGAACATTCTTTGGCATTGCCCTTCTTTGGGATTGGAATGTAAACTGACCTTTTCCAATCCTGGGGCCATTGTTGAGTTTTCCAAATTTGCTGGCATATTGAGTGTAGCACTTACTGTATCGTCTTTTAAGATTTTGAATAGTTCAACTGGAATGCTGTCACCACCACTAACTTTATTGTTGCGCAGACATCTTAGGGCCCATTTGACTTCACATTCCAGGATGTCTGGCTCCAGGTCAGTAACTACCCCCTCATGGTTATCAGGGATGTTAAGCTCGCTCTTGTATAGTTTCTCTGTATAATTTTGCCACCTTTTTAAAATCTCTTCTGCTTCTGTTGGATCCCTACCATTTTGGTCCTTTATCATACCCATCTTTGCATGTAACATTTTCTTCATATCTCCAATTTTCTTGAAAAGATCTCTGGTCCTTCCCATTCTATTGTTTTCTTCTATTTGTTTGCACTGTTCATTTAAGAAGGCATTCTTATCTCTTCTAGCTTTTTTCTGGAATTCTGCATTCAATTGGGTGTATCTTTCTCTTTCTCCCTTGTCTTTCACTTCCCTTCTCTCCTTAGCTATTTGTAAAGCTTCCTCAGGCAGCCATTTTGATTTCTTGCATTTCTTTTTCTTTGGGATGGTTTTAGTTGCTGCCTCTTGTACAATGTTGCGAACCTCCGTCCATAGTTCTTCAGGCACTCTGTCTATCAGATCTAATTCCTTAAATCTATTTGTCACCTCTACTGTATATTCGTCGGGGATATGATTAAGTTCATACCTGAGTGTCCTAGTGCTTTTCCCTACTTTCTTCAATTTAATCCTAAATTTTGCAACAAGAAGCTGATGATCTGAACCACAATCAGCTCCTGGTCTTGTTTTTACTGACTGTATAGAACTTCTCCATCTTTGGCTGCAGAGCACATAGTCAGTCTGAGTTCTGTGTTAATCATGCATTCTAAGGGCCATACCGCACCAGGATCTATGTAGCAAATTGGTTGCGGAACGAAAAAACTCCATTTTAAATAGTGGAATTCGTTGTTATACATACCTGCCTTTGCAGTGGAATCCAGTTGCGTTTCTATCGTTTACCACAGGTTTCCGGTCTCGGCAAAAATCGCTAGCCAGGACGCGATATTGCCGAGCTTTGTCCCGCCCCTGGCCATCAAGCAGCCAATGAGCGGCTGTTATCATGCTCCCAGAAGCCCCTTTTCCTTTAAGGAAGGTTTAAAAAAAAGAAAAAAACACGTTGCAACGAATCTGCGTTGATTCGTTGCAACGGAGAGACCCATCTAGCTAGCAGGTGGTGTTTGAGCTGCCGTTTCATCGTTGCCACGCTCCCCCCGAGTGAACCCCCCCCCCGCACAGGTGCAATTTTCGGCCGAAAATACAGTGAAAAATAAAGGGAAAATAAACCAGCAAAGGGGCTGTGTGTTGCTTTGTGCTTGGTGACTTAAAACAGCTCTGGGGAGGGACTGCAGCCAGGAAAGCCTCGCTGGGTAAACGAAAGCTCGCCGGTGTGTTGATCTCCGCTCGCTCCGAGAAAAAAAGATGGTGATCGCTTCGCCGGAAGATCAGAGGAGAGAGCCAGGGGGAGGGACTTTGCAGAAACTGCAACAATGGTAACGCACAGAACTTTCCCGCTAGTGTTACAGATTGGTTGCAAGAGTGTAGCGCTTTCCGGAGGGTGAATCCACTTTCTGGGATTTCCCTGAAAGCGCTACAACGAAGCGCTTTTTGCGGATCGGGTTCAGGAGTGTTGCAGATTGTCAACGACGTTGTGCATAACAGCAAAACAGTAACGATTTTAATTTGCAACCATTGTGCAATTTTGAACGAGTACGGAATGGCCCTAAGTGTTGTCAATGTATATCTGTATGCATTTTTAGCTGTAAATTCTGCCCATGAACTCTGTGAAGTCAATGGAAATAAATGTATAGAGCAGAGCCTACTTTCTTTAGGGGGGTTACTGATCATGCAGAAATAAGCCCTAGCCCTTTTCAAACATTACATCCATGTGTATCATGAGCTTGACAACTGTGCATATGGAAAGTATGCACTACTCATAATGCTCCCATAATGGGCAGCCAACCATGTTTTATAAGCATGGGCAACATGCGTATCTTCCATGGGCATACAGCTTTGGTATACATACATGAGAACCCTGAAATGTTTGCACATATAGCTGTTCACACACCATGGCAACCATGCATACTGACCAGAGTTTTCCACAGTTGATGAGTTCCTGGTGGATGGATATAATGTATGAAAATGGTATATGTTAATTTACACTCAGGGCTGAAGGTTGTGCACAATTCTGCTGTTGCCTTTCCCCCACATCCACATTCATTTTCCATGCCTAGAACACCGGGGAAAGGGTAGAATTGCCATGAACAGCCCCCAGCTAAAGTGAAGGGGAAAAAATCCTTCCCAGCTCTTAGTTGAATCTGATCACTTTGTTCAGTTAATGGTGATGCACTGCATTGGCACAAGGCACATTCCAGGTGGAGGAGCCTCTTAATGCCAGTAGGAGGTGCCTTGTGTCAGTTAAGAATGCTAACCTCAGCTGAGCAAATTTTAGGATTGCCAGATCGCTCATTGTCCACCAATTGGGGATTGGGGCGGGCAGGGTAAGATTGCCAGATCCAGGCTGTGAAACTCCTGGAGATTTAGGGATGGGGCCTGAGTAGAATAGGAACCTCAGTGAGGTACAATGCCCTAGAGTCCACCCTCCAAAACATCCAGGGGAACTGATCTATGTAGTCTGGAGATGAGCTATAATTCTGGGGGATCCCCAGGTCCCACCTGGAGGCTGGCATCCCTAACAGAGTGCCAGGATATAACCTTATTCATGTAAACACATGTGTCTCTGTGGATAAATGTGTCTTTCCTAAATCCTGTCCTAGAGTTTCCCCCAGCAATTTCCCCCAGTAATTTTATTATTGATTGACAATCAGAATAGCTTACAAAGACATAAAATTTATAAAATTCATAAGAAGATCTAAAAACACAAGTAGTAATAATCAGCAGCAAAAAACCAATACATTTCCATATTATATTAGTATTCTAAGTTTAGCAATATATCTGGGTGATTTCTGTAATGTCTTTCTGGTGTTCTCTACCCATCTGTTTCTGCCCACTTCCACTACTGCCAGAGACAACAGTGCCAATTTACAGCAACCCACCAGAATCAATTGTGTTTCTCCAGACTAAGAACAGAGTCTGCTGCACTAGTGCTGCACATCTGGACAAAGCTTCTCCATGATATGCTGGCAGCTCAGCAGATAACACTGTTCTCCCTGTATGAGAAAGTCAAATTCCTTGCTCTTGGCTTGGTCTCAATTCCACTCCCAGGGTATGGGAAATGCCTCTGTTTTTTCCCTGGGATCTGTGCTTTGTGAAGGATCCTGGGATTTAGTATCTCCACAACACCCATGTAACCAAATGAAACAAATTATTCAGAACACAAGAACTAATTAGAGGAACTGATTTCCTAACAAAGTATCTTATCTCGCAATACAGTCCAGTGGCCTGGCACCAAAGGAGACCAACAAAACCCTACTGCCATGGCTGGCTGACAGCCTAATCCCCTTTTAATTAGCTGGGGGTAGCTGATAATACCGGAACTCCCAGACACTACCCAGTCAATGAACATTCAAAACTAGAGAAGCTAGAGAAGAAGATGAGGGCATCATTGTTGCCAGCTCTGTAGCTATCAGTCAGTCTCTAGACAGCTTTCTTCCCCCTATACAAATTCAGGTTTTCCAATTTGTATAACTTTACTGACACAACAGTGGTATTGTCAAAATATACTGGAATGCAATTTACTCTGAAATTTAATCTCAAAAGTAAAGAAAAGCTAAGTCACCCTCAGAGAATCTGTCCGGTACTCATATTTAATGAAAATATGAAAGGCTGCAATACCAGCAACTGTGTTTTTTCCTATTAGGTGAAAGCATGATATGGACCGATTTTTCCTTAAAACATGAGATGGTTGTCCAGATGTTGAAGCTCTGCAGTCAACAGCAGTTTTTGAAATCTAGCTACCTGGACCACAAAGCAGGATTACTGTTGCTTATACAACCAAATGGGGGGTCTTTGTTTTTATTCAATGCTCTCACTTCTTGATCTGCAATTAAAGGAAGAATAATTCACCATACTGAACCAAGCAAATCAGCCTAGCCCAAATTTACTCATTTCATCTGGAATCCTTTCTTTTCCATTCAGGGCTAGTACAAGGCTAACAGTGCAACCCTAAACAGAATGTCACCATTCTAAGCCCACGGACTTCCATGCACTGTAGATTCACAATACACTTCCCTTTTAAAACAAATAGCTTTGCTGAATTAAGCAAGAGTCCTCTGGAAGAAGAGGATTGTGGGTTACAGCCATTTAAAGTCTTGCATTCAGAGCTCAGGCCCATTCCTGCTTCTCTGCCTCCAGGGAAAGGCAGCCTCTGCTTTCCTCCCAGCCAGTCCACACCTGCCCATGTGTGTGCAAAGCATATAGTTGACTCTGCACTGCTAACACACAGGCAGGTGCAGACTTTCCAACCTGAACCTCTGGGGACTCTCATATTACACCCTAAGGCACAAAATTTAATTACCTTCCTTATCTCTTCTCCACCAGCTATAAAAGATGCCAGTGATCATGAAAATATCCAGTCCTTTATCTGTTCCCCACAGTATTTGGCTCCATGTTCTCTGCCGGCACTACATTCCACAGGCTGATTATAGGCTCCATAAAGCAGAATCCTTCGGTATCAGTTCTTAAAATTTACAGCCTTTTAATTGCTTTTGGTGACTCCCTGTCATCAGGTTATAGAGCAGTGGTGTGGGAATAATAGCTGGTTCGCTTCCAATACAGCCTTCCCTCCAATTCAGTTCAGTCTTGTTTCCCTATGGCCATTTGCACAGGTGATTTTATATTTCCCCTGAGTGCAATCTGAGCATAAAACTTGGATTCTAGAATATATAATGAATAGCAACAAATAACTTTTTCCTATTTCACATTTAAAACATTCACATTCTAGACATTTTGTTTAGGAGGAAAAGGCTATTAAACAGCATCATGGCCCAGTTCACAAGGTGCTTAGTTGCTGCTAAGAAGTCAAACTAGTTGGTGGACACTGGACTGTCCAAGAATTTATTTATTTATTTGATTTCTATACCACCCTATCCAGGACACAGGCTCAGGTCTAACTCTTATCTTAATTGCCACCTTTTCCCCCCTTCTTGTTTCAGCTCCTAAACATTTGCTTCTCTTGTCCCTTCTATTTCTTCCACTGTGTTGCTTCCAGTGCTTGGGGCAGACTTGTAACGTATCACTTACATATGAAGATGCTCACTGGATCACATTAGAAAGCAGTGTTCCAACCACTGGCATAGTATGCTTTCAGATATAAAAGTATCACTCCCTGAATCTGCTTTCTCGAAATCATCCTAGAAATATCTTCAGATGGAACTGTAAAGTAACAACTTTTTCAAGATGGATTTGTGAACTGAACACTGAATTTGGCTCTGATAAAGTTACCTGGATAACCAGTTTGCAGGTAATATTTCACATGCATGAATTCATATGATCTCATTAAAAGCTAATCTGTAAGCATATATCATTACATAAGAAAAGAACGTTCTGAATATCTCCTACAAGTTCTTCTATACTCACTTTTCTTTCCTGAATTACTTCACATTCACAGAAAAAAATGTCTTCTTCTATAGGTCAACAAAACGTTTTTTCTTATTTAGGTTAATTATTTTTCAGTCTGAGATCTCCCTCTCTGCCCTTTTAAAAAACCTAAGATGCTATGCAAATCCTTGATGTGGGGGAATCTATGCCATTTCTAACAGCTCTACAACATCTCCCTACATTAATAGCATTAAATGAATGTTAACTAGTTCCTTGTGCTCAGGTTATTTTTAGCTCAGTTTCCCTGCTAAGCAAATAAAGAAAATAAAATCATAGAAGAGTGTGTGAGAGTGTGTTTAAATTAAGTAAATACTAGAAACAAAGTCCATTTATAAAAATGGGCCTGTTTGGGGGGAGAGAAGGCTGTGTGTGTGGGCGGCATATCAGTGGCACGGCGGTAGAGCAGGGGCACGGCGGCAGAGCGGTTGCATGGCGTGGACGGCGTGGAGCTGTGGGGTCATGGGTAGGCCCCTCTCGGGCTGGGCATGGTGTGTTGGAGGGCCGGGGAGAAGTGAGGGCGGCTGGGTGAAGCGATAGGCTGTGACGGGGCGCAAACGGCACGGGTGGCGGCGTTGTCAAGGTGGCGGCGTGGGTGGCAGCAAAAGAGGGTAGGCATGTGGATGCGGCAGCGGTGGTAAGTGGGGCACATCCAGCAGTGGGCATGCAGGTGGTGGAAGAGCAGGGCTGCCGCATGGAGGTGGGAGCCCTGCTGGGCAGCGGGCCGGTCCCTCCCCGGGCAAGGACTCTCGGTGGGCGGAGGGAAAGCAGCAGGGCCACCACGTGTTCGACATGGCACAACCCTCCTCCCCAGCAGCCACCTTCGTCCCCGGCCGAAGTCCTAGGTAGGCAGCGGGAAAAGAGCAGGGTCGCCGCATCTTTGACGCGCTGGCCCTAGTCTTTTCCCGGCAGAGAGGACTCACTGTTCAGAGGCCGCAGAGGTGAGGAGGGCTGCCTGGGAGGACGGGCGACTTGGCGGAGTGCTGTTCCAAAGATGGGCTTAATATTAGTGAAGCCAGAATAATAAACAGAGGATGAGGGAGGGGTGCGTGTTGTTTCACAATGAGTTTACTAATACATAGCCAACTTCCCTTGGAGTATCTGATTATTTTAAACAATACCTGGACACAGAAGACTGACACAGCAGACAGCAAAAACTAATTCCCCCTTGGACTATGAAGACTTCCCAGGTGCATCACGAGGATGTCCGCTATGCCAGTAAAACCAATTACATGTGCTCTCACCCAATTAGTTTCTAATTATGGCCTTGTAGCACATTCAACATAATTAACATGTAAATTACACAGCATGTTTATATTCAATAACTGCTTCCCTGTGTTCCTGTCAGCAGCAACTGTGCTGGTGTGTGTTCATGTATGCTGGTGTGTGTGTGTGGGATGGAGCTTGGCTTTTCTTATCTTGTCTTTTCCTTTCTACTCTGGGTGACTTAATTTAATTGAAATGCCAGCAGAGTAACTACTACCGTATTTCATCAACTAGAATGCACACATTTTTTAATAGTGGCTCAGTCCTGTGGGAATTCTTCAGATGATCCTTCCTTACAGATGCTCATGGAGAAATGTAAAAAGCACACAAAGGGAGTGCTAGACAGAGGTGAGTACAGAAGCAAAAACAAAAGATAATCAGCTTAATTAGGCACTGCCTGAGAATGGAAACGAGGAGAAACAAAAGAAAGAGAAGTATGGAGGTTAGAGGCTGCTAAGGAGACAATCAAGAACAGCAAGGTTGTGCTGAACCCATGCATCTGTCCCAGTACTCAATTTATACCATACAGAATGCTGGGCCTTACATGTAGCTGGAATCCACGCACACACACACACCCAACCCTAGCTGTGTTTTGGTGGATAAAGATGCTACTCTTTGCCAGGAAAGGCAACACAAAAGGTCATCCTCGACATAAGAATCATAGAGCTGGAAGGGGCCATACAAGCCATCTAGTCCAACCCCCTGCTTAGTGCAGGATCAGCCTAAAGCATCCAGGATCAGTATCTGTTCAGCCACTGCTTGAAGACTACCAGTGAGGGGGAGCTCACCACCTCCTTAGGCAGCTGATTCCACTGCTGAACTACTCTGACTGTGAAATTTCCCCCTGACATCTAGCTGGTACCGTTCTGCATGTAGTTTATTGAAGGTCCTATGCTCTGCTGCCCACAAGAATGGTTCCCTGCCCTCCTTCAAATGACAACCTTTCAGGTACTTTAAGAAAGCAATCATGTCCCTCTCAACCTCCTCTTCTCCAGGCTGAACATTCTGAAGTCCCTCAGCCTTTCCTCCTAGGGCTTGGTCACAGAGTCCTCCATTGCAGCTCTTCAGGAATGGCATCTTTGCTTTCCTAAGCATGAGGTTACTTTTAGAGACCTATCTTCCTACATCAGTATGACCTGCTTAGGGCTATGTACACATGTGTTTGATCATGGGAAACTGGTGATGTCTGTGGTTTTCAATTTGCAAAGGAAATAATGAAGAAACATGGGTTTATCTCTTGTGAAAACTCCTGCTCACAAAAAAGAAAATGTGCTATCCATCCAGTTTTTACCCCTCAAACATCACATTCTGTGCAATGCCATTGCCACCTGTTTGCCCGACTAGCCATTCCCACTCATTGCTAGCTTGTTTAATCCAAGCTCTTTGGTTAAATCATAGATATTTGTGTGAATGAAAGAGTTTTACCCTACATGATGATGTAACTTCTGGGTTGCTCTGAAAATGACATAATTGCCAGACCATATATGGTCATGTCCATCTGCCCTTCCCCAAATGGCTAATGATGGGCCTGGAGGGGTGGAAAGGGGAGACGCCCTGGATGGGCATGTACCCAGCCATGCTTTCCAACCGTATTCTGCATGATTCTGGGGTTTCTCGAAGCCTGAAGAATGTTTCAGGGGTTTCTCAGCAGTAAAAAAGTGGAGAAAGATTGTTCTATAGTAACAATAAAGATAGCCAAGTACTGCATGATAGCCACTGAGCCAATTGTTCATTATGGGATAATGGAACATTTACCTTAACATTCTCATATTATTTACACCTAATATCATACACTTTTACTCATCCTATTTCAATACACCATAGAACAGGAGAGGAAAGGCAAAAAGAAAAAGAAGCAGCTCCAAACATCAACCACACAGGTGCACTTTTCATTAACTGTACAATGACCACTGTATGAGCATTACTTCTGCAGGTAGAATAGGGCCCTCAGGAAAAGAATCTTCATGCAGCAAGCATCTCCAGCTCACATGTTCTAGATATTTATTGCTGGGCCTTTTCATATAGAAAACTGAACATATAAAGACTATATCCTCAGTGGCAGCATGCTGAGATCCTGTGAGGGAAGCCAGACTGAACCCTGCCAAAAGGGGGCAGGGGGAGAGGGCTAGTACAGACAGGAAATGTGTGTCTTTCCTTTGAGATAACCTGTTTGCCATATAATGGGGATGAATGGCCTGAAGAGCAATTCTGCTATTGCAATCAGGAATCCATCACCTTCCCCAGCTGAGCTTGATTAGGAGTCTCCTGAAGACAGGAAGACCTCCTGGTGAAAAAAAATCTACAGAAAAACTTTGTGGGAGAGAAGTATTAAGAAGAACAGGAGAGATGAAAGCTGTCAAGGTAGAAAAGGAGGTTTGAGGTATGAAAACTACTATGAGAAGGAGACAAAACAATCATCAAGCCAAGGAATGATGGTCCCTGCTAAGGAATCATGACTTCCCTGAGGAAAGGTGCAAAAGTGTGAGGCGTTTCATCACTTCTTGCGATAGAATGAAAAAGACTCATGTGATACTTCAAAGACTAATGCACCCACAGTGGCAACTGGGATTCTAGAAAAGTACTATTTTATTTATATGTAAACTTTTAGGCTGCCTTTCTAACACTTTATTTATTTATTTATTTATTTATTTAGATTTCTATACTTCCCATTTCTTTGAACATTATATAACTTTCTTTGAACATTATATAACTTTCTTTGAACATTATATAACTTACATGGAATGATATACAGACTGTAACATCAACAACTTTCAAAAACATCAACAACTTTCATCAAAATATTACAAAACCACATTTAGAATATATAAATAACGATTAACAGTAACACTGGGAGGTTAATTCTTTCAGTCATGGAGGGGGCATCTGGGGGCCCAGCAGGTGTTCTAAGTCAGTCGGCCTCAAGCAAATGCCTGGTGGAGGAGCTTCCTCTTGCAGCTCCCTCTTGGAAGTTCAGGCAGGGCTCTGATTTCCTCAGGGAGCTCGTTCCACCAGGTGGGGGCCAGGACTGAGAAGGTTCTGGCCTTTGTTAAGGTCTGAGGAGCTCTCTGGGGCCAGGGATCCGCAGCCAGTTAGAGGTGGCAGAGCATAAGACTGTTTTGGGGATATAGGCAGGGAGGCAGTCTTTCAAATACACTGGGCCCAAACTGCGTTAGCCTTAAAGGTGATTACCAGAACCTTAAGCTTGATCCAGAATTCAACTGGGAGCCAGCCAAGTTCTTGGAGTACCGGCTGGATGTGGAATCTCCATGATGTCTTAGTGAGAATCCTGGTCACAGCATTCTGCACCAGTTTCAGTTTCTGGATCAAGCATAAGGGTAGGCCTGTGTAGAGCGATCTGCAGACGTCCAGCCTAGAGGTGACTATCGTGTGGATCACTGTGGTTAGGTGCTCTGGGTCCAGGTAGGGCGCTAGTAGCTTGGCTTGCCGGAGGTGGTAGAATGCCAGGCACACTACCTTTGTGACCTGGGCTTCCATTGTAAGGGAAGCATTCAGGATCACGCCCAGGTTCCTGGTGGAGTGCATTGGTGAGAGCTACACACCGTCCAGGGTGGGCAGACATGCTTCCTCCCATGGTCCCTTCCTACCCAACCATAGGACTTCCGACTTTGTAGGGTTGAGCTTCAGGCGACTCTGCTTGATTCATTTTGTCACTGCTTCGAGACATCTGGCTAAGGGTTCTGGGGGAAAGTCAAGGTGGTCATCCATCAGGAGGAAGAGCTGGGTGTCATCCGCATATTGGTAGCAACCCAGTCCAAACCTCCGCACCAGCTGAGCCAGAGGGCGCATAAAGATGTTAAATAAGATAGGAGAGAGGACTACTCCTTGTGGGACTCCACATGTGAGCTGGTGTTGGTTAGATACTCTCTCTCCTATCACTACCCTTTGTCCACGGCCCCGGAGGAAGGAATTCAGCCATTTGAGGGCCATTCCCCGTATTCCAGTGTCAAATGAGAACACAAAGAAGTTTACACATATAGAGAGGTAGATATAAACTGTAAAGACAAATCTCACAGTGAGGGTGGCCAGGTTCCTTGTGGCAACTGGAAGGGGGCACACTTACCAAGAATGGGTAGCAATGTACGCACATTGGGGCGGGAGATGCTCTGGTTTTAGTTTTTACCATATAATTTTGCTCCAAAACCAGAGCATCATCTCTCAACATCCCCACTGTGCCCACATCACTTCCTGGTCGCCTCATTCATTTCTCCCTGCTGGCCAGGGACAAAGAGGTGGGGCTGAAAGCAGGAGTACCAACTCAGAGACTGGGTATTTATCTCAGATGCCTTGATTGATAGATTATTAATCATGCAATCTAAAAGTTTACCCTGGTACAAACTAATCAAAACAAATCACTTGAGATCTTCCTATTTAGTGTATCTTTCAACTCATAGTCTCAGAGTAGCTTTTACCTCCATGCAATTTCAAACAGTGCCAACAGCTGTACTGAGTGGGTGATAATGCTTCTGTATTTGTGGAGCTTTAGTTTTGGAGGATCTCCCACATTACATTCTCACTTGCCCACTGTATACAGAACCTAGGGCCAAATTTCTTGCTGGGCTACTAGATGGGCTAATGATATATCCGACCAGGAAAAACTTGTGTTTTTGTTCGCAGATACTAATTCGTTTCTAACAAAATGTCATTATTTGCCCTTGCAGCACGGACTAAATAAAAGAGTAAGCCCTGTTGGGGAGGAGTTAGGGCGGGCCCTGACCGGGATAGAAACTTGGAGGGACCAATCAGGAGCCGCTTCACGGCTCCTGATTGGTCCCTCCGAGTGTCCATCCAGGGCCAAGCCAGGCCGGCCGCAGACTCACCTCGCAGATCGCGCTCACAGCCCGCGGGGTAAGTCCTCTGGCCCTGCCACTCCGCCATCTTCAGCAAGGAGCAGGGGCGCCGCGTCCCTGTTCCTTTTCCACCCCGGGAACCCTGGCCATTTGGAGGGAGCGTCGCGCCAGCCGCCTCAGTTTGAATGCGTCGCTCCAGCTGCCCCCATTCCAGCCCCCGCCACTCACTCCATCCCCGGCCACACTCCTCGCTGCTTGCCCGCATGACCAGGAGAGCCCCGCAGCTACGCCCGCCGAGCCACCGACGCCTCCAGTCGCCCCGCCGCATTCAGCTGCCCACACCAACCTCACGGCTCGCAGCTGGCCCGCGCGGCAGGGAGCCGCCCACGCTGCGCACGCCGTCACCAGCCGGCCGCACCTTCCGCCTCTCGCACGCTGGCCCACGCTCACGCCGCTGCATCCCAACACTGCCTCCCGCCGCCACCAGCCACCCCGGCCGCACACAGGCCGAACCTCCCGCGCCCGCATGGGAGCTGGTGCCGCCTGCTGCGCATCTCCAGGTAGGCCGCAGACCGGGGAGCCCAGTGCTCCACACACCCGCAACCCCAACTCCCCAGCCTCTCTAGGGCCTGCTGTATTGGCACTACAGCGGGCTTATTTTCTAGTTACAGTATGTTTCAGTACCCCAGTTCTATCTGTAACTACAATGTAAATTCTTGAAAAGTGTCTAAGCCTGAAATCCAGTGCATAGTTACAAGTGAGAAAGCTACACTGAACTCAGTGGAAATTACTTCTAATAAAATGGATAAGATAAAGCCACACAAACCTGAGGCAAGTCACAAAATCAATATTTTGCAACAATAATTTTATGATAATTAACACAATAATGGGGTAATTTCTGGAGAAATATAAGATATTGGCACCTTAAAATGCTGATCATTTTGGATTATTACCTTTTTCAAAAACTGCAAACAATGCAAAGGTTCAAATGGCAAAGGCCATATGCGGACTAGGCCCTGAGTACCTGAGGGACTGTCTCTCTACCTATACCTATACCCCCCAGAGAACACTCTATAAACAGCAACAAGCTGGTGATCCCTGGGCACAGGAAAGCTCGCCTGGCCTTGACCAGGGCCAAGGCTTTCTCTGTTCTGGCCACTACTTGGTGGAATGAGCTCCCAGAAGAAATCAGGGCCCAGCAGGAACTAAAGCAATTCTGCAAGGCCTGCACACTGGAGCTCTTCTACCAAGCCTTTGGTTGAGGCCAATGAACCAATTCCACCAAATCGGAGTCCCTAGACACACCCTCCTCAACAAACTGCAACCTGAAAATGAAGAACTGATCCATGGTGCAGTGTTAATCATTAAAACTGCTAAATGTTCTACTATTCAATGTTATGCCATTAGTAATGTTATGTTATGATGTTTTTTTTAACCTTTGTATTGAATCACAAATGAAATTTCCAATATTGTATCACAAGTTCAAATGTAAACTGCCCTAAGCCATAAGGAAGGGCGGAATATAAATACAATAAAATAAATAAATACATTTCAAAAACATATTTTAAGGCATCATTTGAATTTTTTTTAAATCACATGGAGCACCAATTGGGACAGCACTGTTCAATAAATAGAAACAGTATTTAATTGATTAACAAAACAGCTAGATACACAGTGTGGCCTTGACACTGACTATGGAGCCTGGGATCTCTGCAAAAAAGTCTCCTTGGGCAACCTGTCCTTCGTTGTCTCAAAAAATATGCAATGCTACAGCTTTACATCACTGGATCCATTCCATATTTATGCCATAGGATTACAAAAAATGTATTTCCTAAAATTGTCATTAATTCTGACTAGACCAAGATAATACCTTATTTGAGTGCATCTTATGACTGTACAACTTTTAATTATAAAAACTCTCTTGCAGAGTTCCCAACTCTGCTGCAGAAAGTAAAGATCTTCTTTTTGTTGTTGTTAGGCGCGAAGTCGTGTCCGACCCATCGCGACCCCATGGACAATGATCCTCTAGGCCGTCCTGTCTTCTACCATTCCCCGGAGCCCATTTAAGTTTGCACCAACTGCTTCAGTGACTCCATCCAGCCACCTCATTCTTATCTCTTCTAGCTTTTCTCTGGAACTCTGCATTCAATTGGGTGTATCTTTCTCTTTCTCCGTTGCCTTTCACTTCACTTCTCTCCTCAGCTATTTGTAAAGCTTCCTCAGACAGCCATTTTGCTTTCTTGCATTTCTTTTTCTTTGGGATGGTTTTAGTTGCTACCTCTTGTACAATGTTGCGAACCTCCGTCCATAGTTCTTCAGGCACTCTGTCTATCAGATCTAATTCCTTAAATCTATTTGTCACCTCTACTGTATATTCGTCGGGGATATGATTTAGTTCATACCTGAGTGGCCTAGTGTTTTTCCCTACTTTCTTCAATTTAATCCTAAATTTTGCAACAAGAAGCTGATGATCTGAACCACAATCAGCTCCTGGTCTTGTTTTTACTGACTGTATAGAACTTCTTCATCTTTGGCTGCAGAGCACATAGTCAATCTGATTTCTGTGTTGACCCTCTGGTGATGTCCACGTGTAGAGCCATCTCTTGGGTTGTTAGAAAACAGTGTTTACTATGACCATTGTATTCTCTGGACAAAATTCTACCAGCCTGTACCCTGCTTCATTTTGTACTCCAAGGCCAAACTTGCCTGTTATCCTGGTTATCTTTTGGCTTCCTACTTTAGCATTCCAATCCCCCATTGATAAGTGATCCTTGAAGGGGGAAAGATCTTCTATGACAGAGGTAGTCAAACTGCGGCCCTCCAGATGTCCATGGACTACAATTCCCAGGAGCCCCTGCCAACATTCGCTGGCAGGGGCTCCTGGGAATTGTAGTCCATGGACATCTGGAGGGCCGCAGTTTGACTACCCCTGTTCTATGACCTCAGAAACCTTTGTCAACAAAAATAAGCAACATCTCCCCCAACTCTATTTTAGTTATTCTCCTGAAAGTTTAGTATTTATACTATGTCAAGCACACTGTTGCCATTGGTAAACACAGATAGCCATGAAAACCGTTTATTGGAAGAACACTGTCTGGACACTGCCTGGAATCTTTCAGACCGCCTAGTGCAACATGCATCCTGACAGGGACCTCTTCAAAAAAAACACCTAGGCTTGCAGTTCAGGCTGTGCTACAAGGAGGATGGTGTATTTTCTTAGCTGACAGCTGGCTGTCATATTTAAGTGTGCCTTATTTGCAAAGCAACCTCTAAGGCAATGGTCCCCAACCTTTTTATCACCAGGGACCGGTCAATGCTTGACAATTTTACTGAGGCCTGGGGGGGGGGAGTAGTATTTTGCCGAGGGACGCCACCACTGCCTGAGCCCCTGCTCCACTTGCTTTCTCGCCAGTGCCCCTGTCTTCCCGCTGCCCACTGGGGGGCGCTACCAGCAGCAGGTGCACAGTGCCACGCCGAGGGGGAGCCCCAGCCATGGCGGCCGCTGAAGAACACCAAAGGTGAGTTGGCGGCAGAGTGGCAGGGCAGCCCCCGAGGCAGCAGCTGGGGAGGAGGACAAGGAGGAGCCGCGAACCGGTACCAACTGATCTACGGACCGGTACCGGTCTCCAGACCGGGGGTTGGGGACCACTGCTCTAAGGTCTTTGATACAAAGGTAGAAGAATCCAAAATGTTAGTAATTATGCATTAGGCAAATAATATGATACAATAAGATATGATCTATCAACCTGGCTGAAAGATATCTAGAACTTAAAAAATCAGTGTGACAAACCTCATCACTCTTCTATATATAATTCATGCAAAAGAGGGATTGTTCTATTGTTACAATAGATAAAGAAATAGGTTGGGTCATATGATAAGTTGATTCAGCAGTGAGTGACAGTGTGAAATTTATTTATTTATAAACTCCACTGAGAGTATTGTATCCATGAAATTTTTAATCTCCTATCCGTGACAGCCAGCCATCTCAAATGACCAAGCTATCAAATGAAATTCATGGTTATTGTGAAACATAAAACACATGAATTCCAGGGGGGAAGGGACTGGAACTGTGGCAATTGTGAATTTCCAAATATACCTAGCTCTAGCAAAACTGGTCTAACTTTCACCTGTTTGGAAACTCATCTTGCCTGGTGTGGTTACATTTACTGGGAAAGCAATTTTTAATAAGTTCTTGGTAAATACAACAACATGGTTGAGATATGCCATTGCATCAGCTTCTTGAGTAGACAATACATCAAAGAGCTTTACGCTCCGCTACCACCAACCGGCTAATGATCCTGAGCCCTAAAGAAGCCCGCCTGGCCTCAACCAGGGCCAGAACTTTCTCTGCCCTGACCCCCACCTGGCGGAATGAGCTTCTGGAGGAGATCAGGACCCTGACGGAGCTAAAACAGCTCCGCAGGATCTGCAAAAGGAAGCTCTTCCGCCAGGGACCCTGCTCCCTCCCTCTCAGAAATCCATTCATGCCCTGGACCTGTTTGCACCAGTTACCCTTGCTATAGTTATTAATTCAAATGAATAGCCGTGTTGGTCTGCAGCAGCACAATAAAATCCAAGTCCAGTAGCACCTTTAAGACCAACAAAGATTTAATCAAGGTGTGAGCTTTCGAGTGCAAGCAGCCTTCGTCAGACTATTTCCAGTGAAGGAAAGGATGTTGTGAGAAAGTAAAGACTGCGGCTCAGTGGCAGAGAACCTGCTTGATATGCTGAAGTACTCTAAGATATTGCACAATAAAAGTAGGGTGACTTCGGATTAATCCTGCTTGTTGCAGAAAGAAAATTTAAATCGGCCAAAATCAAAATAGAAATCGCATTCTGTGTAAACGGCAGGGACTGAATCGACCTGGGATTGGAATAAAAGCTCCATGCAGTTTACACCTAGGAGAGCTGGTTTTAGTCTGAACAAATAATACTGACCGTGATGCACCAAGCATCTGACTCTGTATATGGCAGCTTCATGTGCACACATTCATATGATTTTGTCATTTCTTCCTCAGATCTGCTTCACATGCAGCAAGAGAAAAGTAGTATCCAGCTGTTGTGCGCAGGAGTCAGTGGTAAAAATTAAAATTGTGATTTATCTGCCTCATATCTTTGATAGAGGACTGCTTTGTTGTTTACTGCCCAGTAAATGTTTTTAAATGAGCTGTGATTGTTACAACAGGTAATTATGGCTAGCAGAGAACTATTTACAGTAAGAATCCACAGGGACACGGGAACTGATGCTCAAATTGAAAGATAGGATTTTTATGAAGGAAGTGATCATTAATAATTCCATGGTTAAAGTTTGACTAAACAGACTAACTCACGTTTCACAGCAGCAGGCATGGTGTGTGTGGGTGTGTGAAGTGAGAGATTCCTATTGTCTCTCTTCCCCCCCGCCCCCCAATACTTTGATAGCTCAGGCTTGCCTGAGATAATCAGATCTCAGAAGCTAAGCAGGGTCAGCCCTGGTTAGTACTTGGATGAGACACCAAGTTCAGGATTCTTATGCAAACAATGGCAAAGCACCTCTGAACATCTCTTGCCTTGGAAATACTATGGGGTTATCATAAGTTGGCTGTGGAAATAGGGTTATACAGATACTTCTCTGTAACTGTTACAGATGGCCATGTTTCCATTATATGTATCTGTGTATTTTAAGATGCATGTCTTCCAGTCACACCTTATTTGTTTCCCAGGGAACACCTGTACAAACATGATAACAAAAGAATGATATAAAACATAAACTTGCTCTAATTAAAGAGGCAAGGATGAAAGATTCTCATTTATAACAGTGAAAGGGCTCAGTTAGGCTATACTAATGGTTCACTGAAGTCAATATATTGTTTCTTGGGATGGCTATCACAAAAAAAGTAAGAAGCCAAAATATTCAGTGTATAATAAACATTCCCTTCCACAGGCCACAGGAACACATTGTATAAACAGAACAGCTCCCATCTTCTCAATAACCATGCTCTGAACTCATACGGCACATTAACCCTTGCGCCAATGATTGAGGTCCCGCACAAATGTACAAGACATTTTTAAAGCTTTTGCTTGGGCATCAGATACTCTCCAAACTGACTACTATCACTACAAGAAAATCCATGTGAGTGGAAGTTAATGGAACTTGCTGAACTTAGCATTTTATTTCATCTATCTGAACAGAGGAATTTCCAGCTCCAGGAATCTTCAGCATGTGTCAGTAGTAAAGACTGGGTCACCCATGCTGTGAGGGAGACAAAGGCCCATGCTGTGGAGTTGTCTCTTTCCCCATTTAGCTCATTTGTTGTTATTGGCTTGATCAAAGTGCCGTGTGAGTTGCATTATAAAAGCAGAATTGCTGATTTGTTTGAGCTTTGCCTCCTACCCCTTGATGGGCTATTTATGGTGTAATTAAGCTAATTACAAGTAATGAGAGTCCCGCTGGCCCTGAGCCAAGTTATTTTCCTATTTAACTAATTCACAGGTGGTAGGAAACCAAAGAAACCATTGGGATGAAATGACTCTTTGCTGAGTGCGCTCAAGTGTTTTTGAATGCAAGCCACTTTTTATTCAAATGGAGGAGCACTTTCGTGTGTGCTCACCCGACACTCTCAAGAAAATTCAGAACAAATCAAGTCAGAGGCTGGTTTTGAATCACAGCAGGAGCCAACTGCCTGTCATGCATAAAAAGACAGTGGGGGCAACTCTTTACTGTGATTGCAGGGGTGTTTAGGATAAATTAAAAGGTGTGTTTAGGACAAAAATCTCACCTTGAAGAGTAACTGCAGGGAAGGACAAATGAAACAAGCCAGCAAAAGGCTTATCCTTTCCTGAGAGACTTCACTACAGAGATGCAAACACGGGTTATAAACATCCTCATCTAACACTGGAAATGTCTCCAAATGATCCAGAGTGAAGCACATCACAATGGACAAATGTTTTTCTTCCATAGCTTTTTATGGAAACAGCAATCACGATATTTTCATGGCATATTCATAAAGCATAGCAATAAGAACTATTTTATATTTGTTCCTTGCATGGCTACAATTAATAAGGTGAAAGAATGTGAAGGGGATAGAATTCTGGTCATTGATGGATTTCTCTGCACAGGTTAGTTTGAGTGTGTGCTTGCCATTGGCAGTTGTTAACTCCAAACTCCAGCTGTTTGGCCCTATGGTTTTGTTTGTGTTTTGCCAATTAAATTCAATTTGCACATCACAAGGATGAACAGATTTTGTACTGTATAAACCTACATCCTAAGACTGAGTGCTTGCCTGCCCAGTGTCTGATTTCACATGATTTGAAGCACAAAACATCACACTCCACACTTTACAACCTGCCTGAACTTTTCAGCACCTTCATGTGAAAGTTCAGATCTCATTAAACATACACCAATCTTCCCACAATTTCCCTCAATTAATGTTTGAATAAATTTATTTCTTGGGGCTATTGTTGTACCCCTCCTCTGTCATTATCTTAAGTCTTTCTCCTCTTAAGAAACAGACTGATATATGTGCATATATATTCATCTGCCTCAGTAATCTCTTTAGTAATTTCAGCTGATTTTGTTAGGCCTAAAGAATAGGATGCAGTTGCTTCAAGTCTTATATAATCCCTCCTACTTCACAATCTCAAAGAGACATTTCAGTGTTTCCCATAACTTTTTGTACACCACATGAAATTTTGTTAGTAGGGTTGCCAGCTCTGGATTGGGAAATACCTGGCAACTTTGGGGGTGGAGCCAGGAGTGGGCAGGATTTGTGGTGCGGAGGGACCTCAGTGGAGTATACTGCTATGCAGTCCACCCTCCAAAGTAGCCATTTTCTCCAGGAGAATTGATCTCTGTTGCCTGGAGATGAGCCATAATCCCAGGAGATCCCCAGGACCCCCCTAGGGACTGGCATCCCTACTTGCAAGCATAGGGTAACACAAATGTGTGCATTCATTTTTTTTAAAGCGTCCCACAACTACAATCCCAAGAAAAGAAAAGAGTATAATTAAATAATATTTAAATAACAATCATTAGTTATTAGTTAAAACCAAATACAACAGATTTAAACCACTTCATTCAACTTCAGCTACCACACCAGTATCTGAAGTCATAACCTGTAGATGCTTCTCTTATCCAAGAGAAGGGCACTTGTAAGATGGGGTCAACTCTCTGATGTTGCTAGTCATTTTCCCCAACCAAATGCCTGGTGGAAGAGATCCATCTTGCAGGCCCTGTGAAACTGAGCCAGGGCCTGCAGCTCTTCCAGGAACTCATTCCACCACTAGGGGCCAGGACTGAAAAGGCCCTAGCCCTGTTTCAGGACAGATTTACATCTCGGGAGGCAGGGATAACCAGCCTGTTAGTATTGGTTGAGCACAATGCCCTTCGAGGGCTTAGTCAGTCAGGTGATCCCTCAGTTATGTGAGGCCCAGGCTTTAAAAGTTAAAACTAAAACCCTGAACCTGATCTAGAATCTAACCGGAAGCCAATGCAGCTGCCTAAGAACAGTCAAATATAGAACCGTGGATTCCTCAATGTGAACTCAGAAGAAAAAAGGAAATCACGAGGCACACAGTAGTCTTCTCTATGTTTATAGATGAAAAGGTTATAACATAAAGTCTAAATGGTCAAACATATGATCAAACATAAAGAGTCAACCAAAATGGGATCCTAGGTTAAGTGACCCACTTTCTGTTTTATCTTCGTCAGTAGTTGCTCTGTAAAATGAATAGACAAGTAGACAATATATGCATGTAAAATTTCAAAACATAGTTCATAATTTTACAATTTTACAAAGCAGTATAACATACCTTTCAATATACTGTCACAGTAGTAGTCGTAGTATCACATGGGCAAAATGCTCATAATCATCTGGGGATTTCATAGTGCCCATGAGGGCTACCTTCAGTTAGTATTTATAGAGAAGCTGGCAGTTACAGGTGTAGTCAATTATTTAAAGGGGCCAGATCCATTAAAGTAAATAACCAAATCCAAATCCAAGAAGCATGCATAGAAGTAAACATATTGGTAATATGGATTAAATTCCTCATTACAAATTAAAGTCTGCTCCAGCCTTAGCATGAACATGTTTGCAACCACAGGGGCAATTGGGGAGCCCATGGGTCTTGCTGGAGCAGACTTTAATTTGTAATGAGGAATATAATTCATATTACCAATATGTTTACTTCTATGCATGCTTCTTGGATGATATTTTCATTATTTTTACCAATGGGGAGCTTATAGACCAATTTGCAAATTGGATGAATACCATACACCCCACCATTCAATTTAGCATGCAGACCAGTACTACACAAATCCCTTTTTTAGACATATTGGTGCACATTGAAAAAGATCAGTTAACTATTTCTTCATTTCACAAAGACACGGATAGAAATACCTTATTACATTTTCAATCCTTTCATCCATGGCACCTCAAAACCAATTTACCTATTGGGCAATTTTTGCGCACCAAAAGAAATAACTCAGATGCTACTAGATATCAAAGGGCATGTATCGCTTTAAGTAGTGATCTGACTGCCAGAGGCTACCCATTGTGGACTATTAATGCAGCAAAAAACCACGCTGATAGAACAGACTGTGAGGCTCTATTACAATACAAACTCAGGCCGAAATCCAACAGGTTAACATCATCTTTTGAGTTCTCAGATTATTCTCGTGAACTGCAAAAAATTATACACAAACACTGGCATATGGTTGACCATATTGAGGGCTGCAAGGAGAAACCACTTATAGCATGGCGTCATGGCAGAAATATTCAGGATATTATCAGACCCATAGAATGCCCTATTAATACTTTACCAATAGGTAATCATCATTGTGGTAAATGTATGGTGTGTAAATATATGTTGGAAACTAAGGAGTATCAACATTCCAATGGCTTTAAAGTACATGTTAAACAATTTATTAATTGTGAGTCCAGTAATATAATATATATGAGCATATGCAAATGCAAACTGTGCTATGTGGGAATATCATCTAGACCTCTTAAAATTCGAATATCAGAACATAGGAGCCGACTGAGAAACAAGATTAAAGATGCTCCTCTCGTCTCACATTGGTTGGAATATAATCATAGCTTAGAAGAATTCATATTCTTAGGACTGGAACAACTTCAACCTTCACTATATGCCAAGGACAACATTATCATCCGTCTTCAACAATGGGAAAGTTTTTTCATTCATCATTTGAATACTGTGATGTCTTAATGTCAACATTGATTACAATTGTTTTTTGTAAAAATCTGTTTGGGTTATTTACTTTAATGGATCTGGCCCCTTTAAATAATTGACTACACCTGTAACTGCCAGCTTCTCTATAAATACTAACTGAAGGTAGCCCTCATGGGCACTATGAAATCCCCAGATGATTATGAGCATTTTGCCCATGTGATACTACGACTACTACTGTGACAGTATATTGCAGGGGTAGTCAAACTGCGGCCCTCCAGATGCCCATGGACTACAATTCCCAGGAGCCCCCTGCCAGCATTCGCTGGCAGGGGGCTCCTGGGAATTGTAGTCCATGGACATCTGGAGGGCCGCAGTTTGACTACCCCTGGTATATTGGAAGGTATGTTATATTGCTTTGTAAAATTGTAAAATTATGAACTGTGTTTTAAAATTTTACATGCATTTATTGTCTACTTGTCTATTCATTTTACAGAGCAACCACTGACGAAGATAAAACAGAAAGCGGGTCACTTAACCTAGGATCCCGTTTTGGTTGACTCTTTATGTTTGATCATATGTTTGACCATTTAGACTTTATGTTATAACCTTTTCATCTATAAACATAGAGAAGACTACTATGTGCCTCGTGATTTCCTTTTTTCTTCTGCTGCCTAAGAACAGGCCTAATGTGGGTTCTCCATAGTGTTCTAGTGAGAACCTAGACAGCACAGCAAGGATATAATGTAGTACTATATACATAAGAAGTGCTAAAGAAATATTACATAGTTTCTCTTATATGTGAGAGATTACTTAAACATGGGTGGTGCAAGGTGTGGTTATATTTGTTGTATGTATTGAATGAAACAGTCTGCTCCCAACATATTTGTGTTTGTTGGCTTAGCCTTATAGGGTGGAGTCCTGGTTATAGAATCATAGAGTTGGAAGGGGCTACACAGGCCATCTAGTCCAACCCCCTGCTCAATGCAGGATCAGCCCACAGCATCCTAAAGCATCCTAAAGCAAGGTTTAGTTAGTCCTGATTGTTAAAGTTGTAATCTGCATGAACTCACTTATCCCGATACTAGTTTCATCTCTCCCTGTATCTTCTTGCTAATAAAGGAATGCTGTTTTGAACATACCCTTTCTCTGCTGTGTGAACATAAGAGTTGGACTCTGAGTAAGGACTCTATTTCAGTCCTGCAAGCAAAAGGGAACATCTCCAATGGAAGACAAACATTGATGTGTCAAAACAGAACAGAGAAAAGGGTGGGGGAATTATATGCTTTGATCTAGGAGCATTCCATCTCGCTTCCATGGCCAATTTCAAACAGCCTCTTTCCTGGCAACCTATTTTCTAAGTGTCTGGAGAAGGGGAGGAAGGAAGCCATGTTGCAGAGCACATGGTAAGTTAAAGGGATGCTATTTCTTGAAAGGAACTTGGATCCCATATTCATATCTGTTTGTTGAGATCTTCCTCTTTCCATTCAGTTCCCTTCAGGAAGGAACTCCTTGCTGTGACACATCATTATTTTGCCTAGGGAAAACAAACTCTCCATGGCTAATTGCCTTCAATAAATCACTCAGACATTCCTAGTATTTTCCACCAGCTTCTCCTACAAAATTTCCTTTTAGACCCTTGAAAGGAAAAAAAAAAAGGAAAGGGGCTTTCAGATAAACATGTCATACACTCCTGTCCCATGGGGGCATCTTTGGACTTCTTGTTTGTTTTCTGTTTTGTTTTCTTTTTTGGCATGTTCCTCTCACAGCCTTCCAGATCTGACAAAACATCAGAATGTCTAGGTATCCCATATCCTTAGCATCACAACAAACAAATCACAAGAGGAAAAAATGCTTGATCTTGGCATTCCTTCTTTTATGTTCTAGAAAGAGAACATACTGGAGTTAACTATTATCTATTTTTTAAATACTGCCCAGCCTTCAAAGAGCAGATTATTCTTCCCCCCCTCAATTTATAGGGTTGCCATTTGCTTTCTGGCAGCAGGGAAACTTCCACCAGCACTCCCACAGTCCAGTGAGATAAGTTAGAAGGAAAACTACTGGCTGACTCACCCCCTGAACTTCATGGCTGATCAAGAATTTAAATACAGATTTCCCCAGTTCAAGATATTATCCATTATGCCACATGTTGTCAGATTTTCTTTGGCTCTAAAAGTCCAAAGAAATCAGCCAGTATAAGAGTAACCTTTAATCTCATCCTTCTTCCTAATTTTTCATAGTTCAGTTATTGCTTTAAAAATCTCTATTTAATTGAATACTGAAGCTAACGGGATAAGAAACAAATTCATCTATCACTACTAGTGTAAAGTTAAGTTTACATATGACAAGAATTTCATGCACATTTATTTTAATTTCATACAAAACATTCTTCTTTGAAATGATAAATAAGCTTTGGGATGGATCCAGCTAATGTTTTCACTCAACTCCAGCCAAGTATTATTATTACAGCCCCTGTTCCATATGGCTTTTTATTTTATTTATTTTTATTCATTCAATTTATACACCACCCCTCACTATGATGTCTCAGGTCTGTGTCCATGCAATGCCATTTTCAACTTTTCTCATCTGTTTTACTAAAACATTCTATCCCCTAAAACATTCTCCCGACTTTGAGAAACCCCAGAAGTGGCACAATCATGCAGAATATGATTGGGAAGCATAACCCAGAGCCCCTCCCCTTCCCACCCCCTCCAGCCCCATCATTCACCATTTTGGGGGAGGGACATGACCATATATAGTTATATCACCTGATAAACGTCTAACAAATTTTATGTATATATATAAAATTTTAAATGGACTCCAGGGAATGGTAGAGAACAGGAAGGCCTGGAGGATCATTGTCCATGGGGTCGCGATGGGTTGGACATGACTTCGCAACTAACAACAACAACAAATAAAAATTTATAAAGGTTTTACACACACACACGCGCGCGCGCACACACAAGTATCCAAGCCTGCTGCAGTTTAAATGCAGCAGGCACTAGCGACCGGGAGTTTGGGGGTGGGTAGGAGGCAGACTGCCTGAGCCACAGAGAGTTCTCCTGACTCCTCGGTGACCTCCCAAGGGTGAAGTTGGTGGGGTGGGGTTGCATCAGGCATGGTGCTGATGGGCGGGCTGCTTCCAGCCGTGGGTGTGCCTGAAGGTGGCAGAGGGCCCGTCACATTGATGGTGGTGGCAGCGGCCTCCGTTCGGCCTTGGCGCTGGAGAGGGAGTGGAGTGGAGTTGTCAGTGTGGCCCGCGACTTGGTGGGTGGGGGCTTGCCTCCTCCTCATAGTGGTCTGGGGGCATGGCGTGCAGCAGTGGCAGCTTATCAGCGTGCTTACTGGCGGGGTTGTCTGGTCACCGGCACCTTGGCCCCCTAAGAGCTGGGTAGGACATGCGTTGCTGGCACCTTGTGGGAGCAGTTGTCGTCATAGCACAGCCGCCGCGGGCCCCTCCTTATAACTGTGTGCCGCGGGTGGCTGGGCCAATGTGGCAGCACAGTGTCTTCAACGGGGCATCCTCAGTTGGTTTCCCGCTGCCGCCATGGGCAGCATCCATGCCCCAGTGTCGCAGGCTGCTGGTTGGAATGGGTGAGTGCCACAGAGGCACCGGTATCGATAGGCAGGTGCATCTGTGGTGAGGCTGGTGGAGTGGCAAGCAGCCAGGTATGGAAGGTGTGAACTGTAGGGGCTGGGCCAATCAGGGTGTGGCCAACCAGTTTATATATCTATATCTATATCTATATCGTATCCATGGTTCCTCTATATATTTGTGAAACGGCAGTGTGGGAGGAACGTGTCCCGGGCGTCACGAGGGAACACGGGCCAATCAGGGTGTGGCACCCTGATTGGGCTGGCCCCTATGCCTGCCTCCCTCACAGTATGCCTATTATGGGGAGAGGAAGGGAAGGCAATTTAAATTGCTGAGAGACACCTGAGGCCTGTGGGCCATTTTCAGTTCACACAGTGCCTGTGGGCCATTCTCAGTTCACAGAGCTCTCAGGCCCCACTTCCCTGACAGGATGACTGTTATGGGGAGAGGAAGGGAAAGTGATTTTAAACTGCTTAGAAACACCTCAGGCCTGCTGGGTGACTGTGGAAAATTCCCAGTTCTCTCAGACCTGTCACAGCCCCACATCCCTCACAGGTTGTCTGTTGTGGAGAGATGAAGGGAAAAGATCTTTGCAAACTGCTTTGTGACTCCTTTGGGTAGTAAACAGCAGGGTACAAAAATCCAGCTCTTCTTCTTCTAAGGGGCAACCGTGAAAGAGGCATGTAGCTATATAACATTATATCAACAGTAAAAAAATGGAAACAGTAGGAGCAGAGCCATAGAACTGGGAGGAATTGGTTGCCATATAATCTCCCCCTAAGAAGAGTCTCCAGTTTGATTTTCCCTTCACATATTTGAAGACATGGCTCTTGAAAGCTCATCTGTAACCACTAAGCCACAATTCCCAAAGTTCAGTCCTCTCCTACACTCAACTAACATTCCTAACCACAGGTTCCTGACACCCAGCTCTCTACACCCACACCCTCATTTGTCACCACACCACCACCAACCCCCCCCCCTCCAACACACATATTCAACCTTAGACTGGACAACCCCTCCCCTTACTCTTCCCAATGCCAAGCTCTCTCTATCTTAATCACTCTCTTCCTTTTTACCTCTCTCTCTCTTTGCTATTCCCCCTCCACCTGCTAGCGCCCATTGTATCTGTTACAATGGGCTCTAATTCTAGTCTGTGTGTGTGTGTGTGTATAATTTATTAACTACCATCCATTCAGGAAATTCTTATAGGTCTCTTGAGAAATTCAGGTTGTCATAAAACCCTGGTTGAGAAAGCCTGGTATATAGGGTTTCCTGGATCCCAGTGTGGATAGAGGAATGTCCCTTCCCCAGTTTTCATTTCCTGCCAGTAGCAGATAGGTAGGTAAATAGGTAGACAGAGAGAAACAGAGACAGAGATTTAATTGCCCTCAGTGTATTGGCTTTATATTACTTCCAAGGGAAACTGGGAAGTGACAGCAGTCTGATCTAGGAACTGTGGGAAACTAGAGTTTCCAGTTATTCCTACAGCAGGCTGCTGTCATTCCTGGGTTTTCCTGGAAGTGATGTAATGTCTTGTGCCAAAGGCACTCCCATGCGCCACCTATTTCAAACTCCTGCCGGTTGCTAGCAGGTTGGCAACCCTAAGGATAGTGGATCAAACACAGCACAGGGCAATTATGTCATTATTTATTTTGTGCCTATTTGTTTTTTTTCTACATTATTTTCTAATTTCTATAGTCCAGGTTTTGCATTTATTATGACATGTCTTACATGATTTTATTACGTTGTTCCCATTGTTCTTATGATGTTTATATGTCTTATATTGTTCCTATTGCATTGCTAAAATTTTAATCCATTTCAAATCTCAGAAAGAAATAATAAAATAAACAAATAAACAAACCCTCATGGAACTGAAGGCCCGATACAGCTGACCATGGTGCCATGGTCAGACCATTTTCTGCTTAAGGTTCGGATTGATACAGGAAGATACACAATAAAATCAGAGTCCAGTAGCATCTTTAAGACCAACAAAGATTTATTCAAGGCGTGAGCTTTTGAGTGCAAGCACTCTTCCTCAGACTAAGAACTCCTTACATGACTGTAGGAATATATAGCAAAAAATTAATTCTGTTATATTAGTAAACTGTGTCATGCATCCAAATACAGCCATAAGATAATTCTTTGCCAAACAGCCAATTAATCCTCTGGAAGTGCTTGCACTCGAAAGCTCATGCCTTGAATAAATCTTAGTTGGTCTTAAAGGTGCTACTTGATTTTATTGTGTTACTTCAAATCAACGTGGCTACCCATTTGAATCTGTACAGGAGGAGAGCAGATTTATTTTTGCTCGAGGAGACTTATGGATCCAATAGTTTCTGGAACACTATATGAGATTCGATGCACCCTGGCAAATTTGCTAGATGTGCTGGCAGAAGACTGGTATAACTATCTGAGGCCATCGACAAGATTGCTCCCCAATGCCCTTTCCTAAACCAGCTCCATGGTATACACGAGAGCTCTGTGAAAGGAAATGGAAACTCAGATGCCTAGAGCAAGTTTGGCAGAAAACTCATGACAAGACATCGGAACATCTTATAAGACACTTATGAATGCTTTTGAGATGGCAGTGGAGGCCACAAAAAGGTTTCTATTGCTTCTGCTAACTCATGTCCGGTGCAATTCAAAACAATTAGATCTCTGACATCCTTAACTATAAGGACCGTTCAGAGTTCCTCAATTGGACATTAACTGTAAGGTTTTTGCAAGCTTTTTAGTAGAGAAAATCTTGTGGCTCTGCCAGGACCTATCTGCCAACTTTGATACATTTAATGAACTGGAAGTCCCTTGGGTATCTCATGGTCCTATTATGAACTGCTTCAGTCTGCTCTCCCTGACTGATGTGGACAGGACCCTGGCAGCTGTCTGGCCTCCCACATGCCTCTTAGTCCTGTGTCCCTCACGCCTGAGGAAAGCCAGTGGTGAGATTTGGGTCCCCCTCCGAGAGATTATTAATCTGCCCCTGATTACAGGGACCATACCAGTGAGTTTGAAGGAGGCATAAAGATCAGGCAGCTTAAATCTCTTTAGGGTCCATGGCCCCAGGGAGATAAAACTGGCCTTGATCAGGATTATTTTGGGCTAGGCCCTGGCCTGGTGGAATGCTCTGCCTGAAGAGATCAGGGCCCTCGGATCTCACACAACTCTGGAGTGCCTGAAAATGGAGCTGTTTCTCCAGGCTTATGGTAGAGGCCAGACAATGACATTATGAAACGCTGCCTCCCCACTTGAAACATCCACCGACAAGAACACCTCCAAACTCTGACACCCCCCAAAGGAAGACAATAATAGAAGTGGTTTTTAATGAAGGACTGCTGTTTTAATGTTTTATTGCTGATGATGATGTATGGTTTTAAAATGCTGTCAACCGCCCCAAGCTAACAGGAATGGAGATGTATACAAATAAAATATTTATTCTTTTTTATTGAGGGAATCACTCAATTATGGGTCATTCCTGTGAATTAATTGTAACATTTTGACCAGGATATAATAGTATAAAAAGACTGCTTGTGAAAGGTTTTGTTTCCCTGGGCATGTACTGTTTAGAAATTGACATGTTATCACTTAAGATTTATTTCAGTTTGTATTTCTTCTTTTAAATAAACTCTGTTCTTTTTCCTCTGAAAAATAAACCATCTTATCCCTGTTAGTACCTAAATTCCTAATTATCTATCCAGACATTGGGGTGGGGGTATACTCAGGCCCAGATTGTATCACCTTGAACATTTGTTCCCATTGGAAATTCCCCTGCGAAGTCAGGGAAGGCAGGACTTATTATAGAAAATCCTTCTGGGATAGTATTTCAGCCCAGGGAATCATCTCAGATAAATCTGCTGGAGTCAAGAGAACCTGAGTAATCAAGATAAATTGGCTTCTTTTCTTTCTAATGTGCAAAGTGCTACTCCAATCAACATAGCACATTTTCCTTCCACTTTATCCAGTTATTCTCCTCTAGGCTAGTAAGGATGACTATAGTTTATATGGGACAGTGATCACAGGGCTTCCACATGGCAGCCTTCCTCAGTTTCCATGCTTCAGTCCCTTGGTCATCTCCTCCACCCTACAATAACTTTCTCATTTTTAAAAAAAATGTGATTATACAATTATTTAACAATATGCATAACAGGTTCTCTGAACACCCAACTTTGGTTTAAACCAAAGAGTCTAGCTCCTTTTGTTGTGGCTATATACCATTCTCCCTATATCTCCACAATAAAAGGGGCCAGAGACTTCCTTTTTGAAAATCAAAGTTGGGAATTCGGAGAACCCATTACACACATTTTTACATCAATGTAATAATAGTCAGTTGTTTCTTAAAAAAAAACAACCCAAAAGTCACACAGCGGTAATGGAAGGAAGTGATTGCTGTCATATGTGTGAAGCTTTATGCATTGACGTCACTCTCAATACACCCAGAAATTACTCCAGGGCATCACTGGGGTCACTCTGGCACTTGGACCAAACTCTATGGTTAAAACATATTGTTTTGCCCAAATGCCAAACCATCTCCCAACACACTGAAATAAATTCCATTGCATACATTACATTGCCAACAAGGGCCTCCATAGTTGACAAGTCTGCCCACTAGTTGCCGGGCCCTGACAGACCCCTTGATTCAGGTCAGCTTCACATATGCACTTGCAGGTTTTCCCCCCTCTCAGCACTTCGAGGCACCACAACTACTTACATGCCTATATTGACCAGCATCCCACCAAAACCCGACTTGCCCAGGAAAGCTCCATCCCATCAGATCTTGGAAGCTAAGCAGGGTTGGCCCTGGCTAGCACTTGGAACAGAGGCTTCTAAGGAATACCAGGGTCATGATGTGGGGGCCAGCCATGGCAAACCACCTCCGAACATCTCCTGGCTGGCTGCCGGATAATCTTAAGATCTTCTGGCTATAAATCTGCAGGTACTGTAAATACAGACTCAGAAGTTCTGCAAGAACAGCTCACTTTATTAGTAGCAGCAGCAGCAGCAGCAGCAATCAACCAAACAAGAAACAAGAGATCAGAAAGAGAAAATCTGATCTCTGCTAATGTAGGCTAGTTTAGAGACTGTCCCTTTTCCTGGTATTTGTGGATTCTGGTTCCTAAATTTAAACAGAAAAGGCCTCTTCAAATAAACAAACATTTCCAAAATACTTAGCTGTCAACTTTTTAAAAAAGGCCTTTCAGAATCAGTGAGAGATATACTCCAGCTGTTCCCCATGAATAGATACTAATTCAAAGGGCAGGACGAGCATTTCTGCATTCAGCCTATAGGGATGGACAGATAGTACAAAACTGGTTTGTTAACATTTCTGTGCATGAAGTTACCCAGATCAGCATTTTAGCATTCATTATACATATGGGGGATTAAGGGAATTGTTGGTGAATACTGGGCAGGGCTGCAGAGTACAGTGCTTATAGTTAACGTATTTAAGGAAAACTATATCCTGTATTTGCTACTCTTTTGGTAGACCTTAGTCAGGGAACAAAGACATTATCTGGGCATGCTATTTTTTTGGCCATCTTATGAAGGAACTTCATAGAGTTTTGAAGGCAAGAGATTTTCATAGGTGGTCTGCCATTGCTTGCCTCTGCATAGCAGCCATGGTATTCCTTGGAGGTCTCTCAGTCAAATACTGACCTGGCATCGTTTCTGAGGTCTGGTGAGATCAGACTAGCCTGTGCTATCCAGGTCAGGGTAGCATACTACATGTCTAGCAATACACAACAGGCCGGTGGTCGAGGCCAGAAATAATACTGAAACTCTGGCTTCCCTGTTCAAAATTACCATCAAACTATACATTACCTTCTCACTAGAGAGAAGAAAAGGTGGCTTTTAGAATAATTTTATTTTATACTTGAATATTAATTTGTCATTCTAACAATTATGATTGTTATATAATTATATATTGTATTGTTTAAACAGTTGTTATTACCCACACTGAGCCCTCAGGAAAGAATGGGTTAATATTATTACTAATAATATAATATTATAATAATATATATAATAATATATATATAATAATATAATAATATAATATATTAATAATAAGATGATAATGATGTGGCCAAGAAATCATCCAACAGCTAATTATTAGAATCCAAAATACCACACCCACAAATTCAGCTAAATTGTGAAACATTAACTCAGACAGCTGATTCCCAACAAGGTAGCACAGGAGGGGCTGCGGCTGACTGGCAGAGCATCTGCCTTGCATGAAACATCTTATATTCAATCCCTGGTAACTCTGCTTAAGAGGATTCAGGTAGATAATCTGAGAGACCTCTATACCTGAGACTGGAGAGCTCCTGCTGCTGGTCAGAAAGAACAATAGTAATATTGACAGACTGATGGACTCGGTATAAGTCTGCTTTATATGGATGTTTGTATTTTTTTTAACCTCAATCTCCATTGAAAGGTACCTGTGTGGTTTAATAATTAACATTAACCAGGTTACTATCTCATACTCCCACTCTGATTTAGAATTCTAGAGCTGGAAGGGATCTCCAGGGTCATCTATTCCAACTCCCTGCAGAATGCAGGAAATTCACAACTACCTGTCCACTGACAGTGACCCCCAATTCCATGCCCAGATGATGACCTCCCCCCAAAGAAAACAGAATCTCTGTCCAGTCTGGCTGTTATGCCCTCTGCTGCACCTCTGGCTGAGCCTCCAAAGGGTGCTTCAGAGGCTGCAGCTGATCCTGATCCACTCTCTGGGCCCAGCACTCCTGGGCAGTGAGGATCAGGTTGGGGATCAGGACCAGCCCAATGCTCCAGAGGGCAAACAACCTGGTCCCAGCCAGACCGATGTGCCTGCGCATGTTAGCCCTAAGACTTGCTGGAGGAATGGCACTACGGGTCCCAGGTGAAGATCCCCTGCAAACCCCACACGACAGTGTTAGAGGAGGTAATCTACCCTGACAGCAGTCAGGAGATTGGCATGCCTGGCAGCTCAGACAGGGTAGATGAGGTTCAGCTGTACCTCCTTCTTATGATGAAGACTAGGACCAGCTGCAAGCCCTCTGGCTGAAGGCTGCCCCACCCGCTTGGCTGTATTTCAGAAGGGCCTTGAGGCAAGGACTTTTCTGGGTGCAACGCATGCATTCCCTACCTGTCTTCTCAGACAACCCTTTGTTCCGATTCCCTACAGCAAAGCTCTGCCTGCCTGACTCCCGGCTCCTGATTTCGGCCTGACTTCTCACTTCTGACTATGTCCCAGGCTTTTGACCAGAGTTTGGTTTTGACAGTTTCTCTGGCTCCTGACCCTGGCTCAGCTTAACCTTACTCCCCGCTCTGCTTACTGTGTGAACTGTCTCTCTATCTCCTGACCCTCCCAGACTGCACACCCCTGCCTCAACACAACAACGCAGCCAAGTAGCTGTGGCCTGGTAGGGCAGCACACTGACCTGGAGGAAATTCACCTCCTGACCCCAAAGTGGTGATCAGCATTTCCCTGGACGTGCAAGAAAGGGCCATAAAATCCAAGCATGGACACAATTCCTTCTGCCCACCAACTTACAATCTGCCTAAGTTCAAAGAATTTGCATTTCTGTCAGATGGCTATCTAGTCTCTGCTTAAAAACATCTAAAGAAGGAGAACCCATCACCTCCCAAGGAAGCCTGTTCCACTGAGGAAACAGGAACTTCTTCCAGAAGTTTAGCCAAAAATTCTTTTCAATTAATTTCATCCCGTTGATCCTGGTCCAACCCCCTGGGGTAACAGAAAACAACTCTGCTCCATCGTCAATGTCAGGGGTAGTCAACCTGTGGTCCTCCAGATGTCCATAGACTATAATTTCCATGAGAATTGGAATTGTAGTCCATGGGAATTGGAATTGTAGTCCATGGGAATTGAAGCTCATGGAATTGTAGTCCATGAACATCTGGAGGACCACAGGTTGACTATCCCTGGTCTATGTGACAGCCCTTCAAGTACTTGAAAATGGCTATCATATCACCTCTCAGTTGTTGGGCTAAACAGACCAAGCTCCTTCAAGCTTTCCTCATACGTCTTGATTTCCAAACCTCTCACCATTTTCTTTGCCCTCCTCTAGATGTGCTCCAATTTGTCTACATCCTTCTTCAATGGTGGTGCCCAAAACTGAACACAGTATTCTAAGTGAGGTCTAACCAGAGTAGAGTAAAGCGGTTCCATCACCTCACACAATCTGGACACTATACTTCTTTTGATACAGACCCAAATCCCACTTGCCGTTTTAGCCACTGAGTTATACTGCTGAATCATGTTCAGTGTATGGTCTAAGACCGCTAGATCCTTTTTGCACATGCTACTGCCAAGACAACTCTCGCCCATCTTATATTGATGCATTTGATTTTTCCTATCTAAATGAAGAACTTTACATTTATTACTATAGAAATTCATTTTATTCATTTTAGCCCAGTTTTCCAGCCTGTCGAGATTATCCTATATCTTGATTCTGTCTTCTACTGCATTTGCTACCTATCCCGGTTTATTATCATCTGCAAATTTAGTAAGCACTCCCTCTATTCCTTCATCATTTATAAATAAGTTGAACAACACAGGGCTCACTTAACAGGCTACAGCTGAATCCTCCACCAGTTTACTAAGAAAAAGGTTCCATTGTGTTCAATGTGATTTGTAATTATCCCTGAGCCTTAACAACCTAGGGTTAGTTACTATCTCTCAAGCTGCGAGATAAATCCTTGAAGGAGTCTGCTCAGAGTCCTACTCAGGTTTATTCGATGGGGCTTTCTCCCAAGAAAGTATTCTTAAGTTTGCACTGTGAATTGCCTTGTTGTGAGGATATAATGGGGAAGCAAGGAAGAGAATCCTTTGTTTTGAAAAAAATATTTGCAAGGAAATCAATCAAAAAGATTCCAGCACGTGTTTTTTTGCAAGAAGGTATATCTATTTATGCTTTGTAGAATTCTGGAAGCTTCTCTTCCACCAATATTACTCCTTTAAAGAGTTTGCATAATGTAATGCTAAGGGACATATTGGTTCCAATGGAAAATAAACAACTTGTACATATGCTGAAAACCCACGTGTTTAAAAGCTGATTTCCCCCCATGTCATACAGCCAGCTATCTCCCATGAATACCAAATACATGTATTGTTATAAAGCCCATGAAGATAACTATATCTCTAGGGACTATAGTTAAGCAATAATACAAATGAAAATACAAAGTCAAGCCAAATATTTTAAAGCTGGGCTATGCAGATGTTGGGCTATGGCTGTTTAAGCCAGGGGTAGTCAATCTGTGGCCCTCCAGATGTCCATGGACTACAATTCCGTTCCCTGGCAGGGGCTCATGGGAATTGTAGTTCATGGACATCTGGAGGGCCGCAGTTTGACTACCCCTGGTTTAAGCAGAGCACTGATATGAATACATGGAAAAAGTTAAGCATAACACCTAGAGCAACATTAGGAATTTCCATCATTGCTTGCAGTTCATTAGGAACAATTAAAGGAATAATAAACAGTTTATGCTTAAGCACATAACTGTTGTTAAATGTTAACCCTTCCCTTATTTTTGGTTGTCAACAGGATTTGTCCCTTTCAGCTTAAACTCAATTTATTTGCTAGACAGGATAACAAGCTTAGTAGATAAAGGTAATAGACTTGGCAGTTAGGTGAGGCTTTTCAGAGACTAGATGTCTTTGTGAGTTAGTAATGGGATTAAGGTTGCTTTTCAGCTCTTGGTTGTCACTTCCAGATGACCTTAGGGACAGAGTGATTAACACCTGCTCCTGTCTCCAAGGGAGGGGTCAACATGGCTCAGGGGTAGAGCATCTGCTTGGCATGCAGAAGATCCCACTTTCAGTTCCTGATATCTCCATTTGAAAGGACTGAGCACTATAGGATGTGAAATACCTCAACCTGGAATCTGTAAAGCTGCTGCCAGTCTGAGTAGACAATATTGACCTTGATGGATCAAGGGTCAGGTTCAGGATAAGGCAGCTTTGTGTGTTCATGTGTACATACTATTGTCCTGTAGGGCTGATAATAATAGTTGGGAGAACTGGAACCTACTGTGGCTCGTTTTGCCAGTTAAGGAGAAAGAGGCCAAGTGGAAAAAAATAGGGATGGTCATGCTTATTTGTTTTTTTTTTCAATCACCAAAATTAAACAATATTACCACTGCAGTCACCAGTTCTTCAGAACCCTCTAGGCTTTGGAAAGAGACTTTTAAAACTGGGTGTGGGGAGTATTGTGTCCTCTCTGCTGCACTGTTAACCTAATAATCTATAAGTGCAATAATAACCATAGAATCATAGAATAATAGCATTGGAAAGGATCTCCTGGGTCATCTAGTCCAATCCCCTGCACTGTGCAGGACACTCACAAACCTATCGCTCATCCACTGTATCCTGCCACCCCCTTGAACCTTCACAGAATCAGCCTCTCTGTCAGATGGCTATCTAGCCTCTGTTTAAAAATTTCAAAAGATGGAGAACCCACCACCTCCCGAGGAAGCCTGTTACACTGAGAAACCACTCTGTCAGGAACTTCTTCTGGATGTTGAGATGGAATTTCTTTTGAATTAATTTCATCCCATTGGTTCTGGTCCATCCCTCCAGGGCAGGAGAGAACAACTCTGCTCCATCCTCTATATCAGTGGTCCCCAACCTTTTTATCACTGGGGACCAGTCAACGCTTCACAATTTTACTGAGGCCCGGGGTGGGGGGTAGTCTTTTGCCCAGGGACATTGCCGCCACCTGAGCCCCTGCTCTGCTTGCTTTCCCACCAGTGCCCCTGACTTCCCGCGGCCCCCTCGGAGGCGCAGCCAGAAGCAGCTGCACAGTGCCATGATGAGGGGGAGCACCAGCCATGGCAGCCGCTGGAGAGCACCAAAGCTGAACCAGTGGCAGAGTGACAGTGCAGCCCCCAAGGCAACAGCCAGGGAGGAAGACAACGAGGAGTCGCGGTCTGATACCGACTGATCCACGGACCTGTACCAGTCCCTGGACCGGGGGTTGGGGACCACTGCTCTATATGGCGCCCTTTTAAATACTTAAAGATGGTTATCAGATCCCCTCTCAGTCGTTTCCTCTCCAGGCTAAACAGACCAAGCTTCCCCAAAATTTCTTCATATGTCTTGGTCTCCAAACCCTTCACCATCTTTGTTGCCTTCCTCTGGACACACCTGTAGTTTCTCTACATCACTCTTCAACTGGGGTGCCCCAAACCGAACACAGTACTCCAAGTGAGGCCAAACCAGAGCAGAGTAAAGTGGTACCATCACCTCCCATGATCTGGACACGATACTCCAATTGATGGAGCCCAAAATCCTATTCGCCTTTTTAGCCACCGAGTCACACTGTTGACTCATGTTCAATATATGGTCTCCTAAGACTCCTAGATCCTTTTTGCACCTGCTACAACCAAGACAAGTCTCCCCCAACTTATATTGGTGTATTTGGTTTTTCCTACCTAAATGCAGAACTTTACATTTGTCCCTATTGAACTTCATTTTATTCAGTTTAACCCACTTCTCGAGCCTATCAAGATCATCCTATATTCTGATTCTGTCTTCGGTTGTGTTTGCTACCCCTCCCAGTTGTGTATCGTCTGCAAACTTAATAAGTATCCCCTCTAAACTCTCATCCAAATCATTTATAAATATAAATACAGGCCCCAGGACAGATCCTTGGGGAACTCCACTTGTCACTCTTTTCCAAGAAGATGCTGAACCATTAACAAGTACCCTCTGGGTACGATTTGTCAATCAGTTACCGATCCACCTGACAGAATAAAGATCCATACCGCATTTTACCAACTTGTCAACAAGAATATCATGTGGAACCTTATCAAACACTTTACTGAAATCCAGATAAACTATGTCCACAGCATTTCCCTGATCCAGCAAAGTAATCACTTTCTTGAAAAAAGAGATAAAGTTGGTCTGACATGATTTGTTCATGCTGAGTCTTAGAAATCACAGCTCTCAATTCCAGCTGCTCAAGGACTGACTGATGATTTGTTCCAAAATTTTGCCAGCTACAGATGTCAAGCTGACAGGTTGATAGTTACTCGGATCCTCAGAGCTACATCCTAAATTTCTTGGCGCCAAGGGTCTTAGCATGGCACTAAGGCAGGGATTCCCAACCAGGGATCTGGGGGCCCCTGGGGGTCTGCAGGAGTTCCAGAGGGGGTCTGTGGCTTTCCCCCTCCTGCCTTAATGGACTCAGGCACTAGGGAAGCTAGGGAACTGGCTGCTTCCATTGTTCTCCCTTCCAAGAGAGGGTTCTCTTGTGGTTTTTGTGCCTGCCTAAAACTGCCTCCTTCCCCCCCCTCCCTCAGTCCTCCTTAAGACAGCCTGTTAATGCAGGTGGTGATGTCACTTCTGGTGATATGTAACTTATGGGGGGTGGCAGGGAGGCATGGCCAGCTAACATCACTTCCAGAGCACCTTGAAGCCTGAAAAATTATTTCAGGAGCTCCTCCCCAGTCAAAAGGTTGGAAAAGGCTGGTCTAAAGACAGGATATACGGTAAGTGACCTTACCTAGACCTTGCTGCTTAGCACATACGAATGTCTCATTAGAAATGTCTTTCAAAAAATATGTTTGTCATCTTCATGTGTTACATGGTTCGCATAAAGAACTGGGTCACTTTGATTTCTACCTTCTCCTTTATGTTATTTCATGTTCATCAAAAATCTCTTCTTGATTATATTATCTGTGAACTAAATCCAGAGCATAAAGACTCATACAGAGGCAGTCTAGCAGTGCCATCCTAAGTAGAGTTACACCCTTTTAAGCCTGCTGACATCAATGAATTTATAAGGGCATAATTCACTTTAGGGTGGTATTAGATTATGCTTTTATTATTATTATTATTATTAGATTTATAGCCCACCACTCCCTTGCGGCTCGTGGCAGGTAACAATATCGCAAATCCCCATTAAAAGCCCATAAAACAATAATAACATTGCCAATATTGCCGGCATGGCAAGAATGGCAGCTCAACTCCCCCCCCCCCTCCCACTACTAGCGGGTGGAGAGGAGGTCCTGATGATGTTTTGCTTCGGGTCCAGAACCCGAGTCCCCGGGGGAGGCATAGATCTATTATCAGCCCCGGCCTCAACCATAAACCTGGCGGAAGAGCTCCGTCTTGCAGGCCCTGCGGAACGTTGAAAGATCCCGCAGGGCCCGCAGCTCTCCCGGGAGCTCATTCCACCAGGTCGGGGCCAGGACCGAAAAGGCCCTGGCCCTGGTCGAGGCCAGGCATGCTTCCCTAGGGCCGGGAACGATCAACAGGTTTTCTACAAGTTATATCTCCTAGATGCTTGTCAAGTTCTGCCCCAGCACTACAAAGAAGAGAAAAAACAGGGGTTTTATACCCTGGTTTTTATTCCCCAAAAGAGTTCCAAAGCAGCTTACAAACATCTTTCCCTTCTTCTCTCACAACAGACATCCTGTGAAGTAGGTGGGGCTAAGAGAGCTCTAAGAGAACTGCATTGCAAGAACAGCCTTAAGAGAACTGTAACTGGCTCAAGGTCATCCAGTTGTCTGTATGTGGTGGAGGAGCGGGGAACCCAACACGGTTCTTCAGTTTAGAGACCTTAACCACTATACTATGCTGGTCTTCAGAGTACTTTAATTTCAAATGTAAAATATTTTAATCTGCTGTTACAACAATAAAAATTCCAAACATTTTACTATAAAAATTTCTTCCAAGTGCTATACTAGTGATAGGAGGGTTTGAAGTAGAATTAATAAATTAAAGCATAAATAATTTCCCTGGAGCTGCTCTGGACTCTACAAGACTTAACAAGAATGTTGGTGCATGCCAGTAAGATGGCCAGGTATTTACTAGGAATAATGGGGGGAGAGAATTATACATTATTTTGGTACACATCATGTTTTCTGGGATATCCCGCAAAGAGAGAGAGACTATGGCACATTAGGAACCAGGTTAATTTAGGACCACCAACTTGGTGTGCTAAAGCCCCAACCCCACTGCCGGTAATGACTCCCTGCCCTATTGACCTGAAGGTGAAAGGTTCCATCTCCTGTTCTCAGTCCCTGGGGTCACTTGTTTCCCCCTTCTGTGCAGGGATTCTGCCATAGTCACGGTTCAATGCAATTTCACTTCAACTGATGCATAGGTGGATACTGGAGCAGTGAACAATTTGCACAGTGACGCAAACAAATTCCTACTTAATGTTAACAGCTCATTCCCACAGCAGTTGTGATCAATTCCCTTTCAGCACTTTAAACCACTGCTGTCACTGCATTATTGATTTTCCAAGACATCCTTTCTTGCTGGTTAGTTCTTCAAATTCTGCAGAGGCAATAAGTGATAGCGGCATTCCATCCAACCAGAGAAGGCAATGAAGAGGTCTCAGGTTCTGCATTTCAATGGGCCAAGGCAGACTCTTAGATCCATTCTGCACAGCAGCAGCTGCACTGGGCCACCGGCAGGTGTCTGTGAGGGGGCACTTTGCCTTGCCTCTTCAGGGATCCTCACAGATTTCCTTACTGAACCCGGTCTGTAGTACCGTGGCTCTGCACGGTGCCATGGAGCCATCAAGGGCAGGGGTAGTCAACCTGTGGTCCTCCAGATGTTCATGGACTACAATTCCCAAATGCTGGCAAGGGCTCATGGTAATTATAGTCCATTGACATCTGGAGGACGACAGGTTGACTACCCCTGATCTAAGGCATTTTGTGTCCCTTCCAGGACACTGTATTTGGATCAGGGTGTGGGGAGGAGCTGGGCCTGGAAGCTGGGCCTTGCCAGAGGTGCCAACGCAGGCCATGATGGTACCTGTGGCATGGAAGGGAACACTGGAAGAATCTTTTTTCCCTTGCTACGGGACGAACAAGGGCCTAAATCAGAACAGGCCCAGGCCAGCGCCAACATCATGTGGAAGCGGGGATTAGCCCCACAACCATACAAGTGCCAGCCCAGGCCTAATCCCCCATGTAGAAAACATCTTGGAGATTCATGAATATATCTTCTAAGCATTTTTATTTGTAAATAAGAGCTACAGCTCTGCAGAACCAGAAGAACTAGCCAGGAGGAAAGGATGTCTTGGAAAATCAATAATGCAATAGTTTACAGGATTCCCATGGGGAGAGGGAAGTTTTAACTCTTCTGATATTTCAACCATAAATTTTATTTATTTATTTATTTATTATATTTATATACCGCCGTCCCCGGAGGCTCAGTGCAGTTTACATAAGAACAACGAACATTCTATAAAAATGTGAATAACCTTACAATAATAATAACTAATAGTTGTAGCCATATAACAATGTTACAGTATAAACAATATAAACAATACAACAGTGCAACAATACAAACAGGTCCAGAGCATATTGGTGGTATTCTGAGGGTGGGCAGGGGGGGCAGCAGGGGCCCTTCAATCGCTGTTGATTACGTCTGGTCTCAACCAAATGCCTGGCGGAAGAGCTCCTTTTTGCAGGCCCTGTGGAACTGTTTAAGCTCTGTCAGGGCCCTGATCTCCTCCGGGAGCTCATTCCACCAGATGGGGGCCAGAACAGAGAATGCTCTGGCCCTGGTGGAGACCCGGCAGACTTCTTTAGGGCCAGGGATCCTTAGCTTGTTGTTGGCGGTGGAGCGCAGAGCTCTTTGGGGGGCATAGGCGGGGGGGTTGATCTCTCAGGTACACTGGGCCCTGACCACGTATGGCCTTGAAGGTAATTACCAGAACCTTTAGTCTGATCCGGAATTCAACTGGCAACCATTGCAGCTGGTGGAGAATAGGCTGGATGTGAGACCTCCACAGTGTTGCTGTGAGGATCCTGGCCGCTGCATTTTGAACCAGCTGTAGTTTCCTGGTCAAGGCCAAGGACAGGCCTGCGTAGAGCGAGTTACAAAAGTCCAGTCTAGAGGTGACCGTTGCATGGATCACTGTGGCTAGGTGTTCCGGGGCCAGGTAGGGCGCTAGTAGTTTGGCTTGGCGGAGATGGTAGAATGCCAGCTGCGCTACCTTTGTGATCTGGGCTTCCACTGTGAGGGAAGCGTCCAGAATCACGCCTAGATTCCTGGTGGAGTGAGCTGTAGAGACCTGCACACCATCCAGGGCAGGCAGACGCGCTTCCCCACATGGGCCCTTCCTACCCAGCCACAGGATCTCCGTCTTTGAAGGATTGAGTTTCAGATGACTCTGCTTGAGCCATCTCGTCACTGCTTCCAAGCAGCTGGCTAATGCTTCTGGTGGAGAGTCAGGGCGGCCATCCATCAGGAGGAGGAGCTGGGTGTCATCTGCATATTGATGGCAACCCAGCCCAAACTTCTGTACCAGTTGTGCGAAAGGGCGCATGAAGGTGTTGAATAGGATAGGAGAGAGGACCGCTCCTTGTGGGACTCCACAAGTAAGTTGCTGGCGGTCTGATGTTTTCTCTCCTATTGCAGTCCATGATCCCGGAGGAAGGAGATCAGCCACTGAACGGCTGTCCCTTGTATTCTGGCATCGATGAGGCGGCGAGCTAGAAGCTCACGATCAACTGTGTCAAAGGGGTCTAGTGGGCATGTGGTTGGCCTTGCTGTTGCTAGTATCCTGTCCACTTCGGTCAGCGTGACCAAATGCTGCTGTTTGCTGTTCTGAAAGTTTCCTATATGTACCCTCCCTCAGTGGGGGGAAAAAAGCTGTTCCAGGTGCTGTTGGAAGTTCATGAAAGAGGCT
Organism: Paroedura picta; assembly: GCF_049243985.1. Taxonomy (NCBI): domain Eukaryota; kingdom Metazoa; phylum Chordata; class Lepidosauria; order Squamata; family Gekkonidae; genus Paroedura; species Paroedura picta. The sequence continues at coordinate 63,293,441 of NC_135371.1, forward strand.
TAACAGTGCAATGTTAAGCAGAGTTACATCTTTCTATGCCCAGTGACTTCAATGAACAGAGAAAGGTGTAAATCTATTCAGGAATACACTGTAAATCTTTGATTGCTATCTGGAACAGCTTCACTATCTTTAAACAGCCCCGTGGCGCGGAGCGCCACGGACTGAATAAAGCAGTAAGGGCAGTGTGGGAGGAGTTAGGGCGGGCCCTGTCCGGGATAAAAACTCGGAGGGGCCAATCAGGAGCCGCGAAGCGTCCATCCCGCCCCAAGCAGCCAATGGGGAGCCGCGCAAAGCGTCTCCGACGCAGCGAGGGCGCTCCGTCGGCCGGCAGAAGGCTGCAGGGAGCCTCGGGTGGGGGGTGGCCCGGCCTGCCTTCTGCCGGCCCGCAGAGCGCCCTCGCCGCGTCGGAGACGAGGGCGCTCCGCCGGCCGGCAGAAAGCTGCAGGGAGCCTCGGGTGGGGGGTGGGCTGGCCTGCCTTCTGCCGGCCCGCGGAGCGCCCTCGCCGCGTCTCCGACGGCCGGCAGAAGGCTGCAGGGAGCCTCGGGTGGGGGGTGGCCCGGCCTGCCTTCTCCCGGCCGGCAGAAGGCTGCAGTCCGGGAGGTGAGGGGGCTGGGAGAAGAACCTTCGCGGCTGCGAAAGGAGCAGGCCCACCGCGTCAGAGACCTGCTCTGAGTCCGCCACTTCAGCAGCAGCTTTGTGGGGGGAGGAGTCGCTGGCCGGCCGCAGGAGCATCCAAGACGCGCCCGACCTGTACTGAGCCCGCCTCTTCAACCGGGCCTTGGAGGGGGGGAAGGGGGGGAGGAGGGAGGAGGGGAGGGGCGGCTGCAGGACACTCCAGCGGAGGGCTTAGAGCAGCCCTGGTGCGTCCAGGATGCGCCCGGCCTGCTCTGAGCCCGCCGCTTCAACCGGGACTTGGAGGGGGGGGAGATGGGGGGAGGAGGGGAGGGGCGGCTGCGCGACACTCCAGCGGAGGGCTTAGAGCAGCCCCGGTGCGTCCAGGATGCGCCCGGCCTGCTCTGAGCTCACCGCTTTGGGGGGGCTGCAATGGAGGGAACCTGTGCCTGCTTTTCCCAAAGCCTCCTGCGATGCTTGCCAATGGAGTATGGAGGTCCCTTTTCTGCATTTGTGCCACATGCAGGTCAGTTGTGCTTTGTGCTCCAGGTGCCATCTCGGGATCTGCAACCCTGTTCTGGGATGATGAGTGAATTGTGCTTTCGCTGGTGATTTCATTGTACACTGCCCTCCTCTCTGCCCATCTCCTCTCCAAAGTTCTCCTATTTAGTTACAAGCCAACTCCGGTGACTAACCTCTGCCTCTATGCCTGGGATGGTGGCTTGTGTTACAGGGTACCCAAAAACATGTACCTGCACGCAAAGGCTTATGCCCAAGGGTGGCCAGACTGTGCCTCTCAAGATGCCAGGGATCATGCTAATTGTGGCCTGTGGACATCTGGAGACCCACCGTTTGCCCACCCCTAACCTCGCATAACACTTTGTTGGGTCTCTCTCTAAGGTGCCACTGGACTCAAACTTCATTCTTTAGGGCCAAGCAGCTTTTCAAGCCACTCTGGACAGGAAAGGGAGATGGACTATGATGCTGGGTGTTCTTCTACACAGGAAACTAGCTGTAATACGGTTGCCAACAGCCTTGAGATAAACAACACCTCCTGCTTCTCTAATTCAGACTGAAATGTTTGGAGATACGCACTTGCGACGAAGCCGCGGGGGAAGGGGCCACACTGTCTAATCTACCCTTTCTAGCGCCCGTTGTATTTACACGTACAACGGGCTTAAAATCTAGTATGATATAAAAAGCTAATGCATAGGTGGGTAGAGAGTGGGCAGGAACAGTCCGATCTTTGCACCTTCTGATTGGTCTAAAAATTGGAATGGTCCTGCCTCCAACTTTGAACCAATAGGGAGGGGGACACAGCCTGCCCCCCAGCCCGGCCAGGAGCAATCTGGCAAGCTCATAACCAGTTTGCCCATGGCTGCTGACAGGGACAGAACAAATGGCCGGGGGTGGCCTCTTTTCCTTCTTAACCCAACTTGTGGCCCAACTGATGCTGTTGCAGAGGTTCTTTTGCCTCCTGTTTCATCTGCACAAGAACCCTGTGGAATAGGCCTTAAATCTGCAGAGAGTTTCACAAAAGAAATACACATGAGGCCGGCCAGAGCAGTATTTTAATTGAGAAGGGGCTTTAAGGTCAGCCAACTGTTTAGCAGAAGGGGAAAGCACACCCATGCCTACAGACTCCTCCGTGTTGCTCTCAGAAATGCCTCCCTCCCCTCAGTCAGGGGCTGTTAGAGGCTCCTTCAAAGCAGGCCTGAAGGGAGGGGGGAGGAGTGCACTCACCAGCCACCTGCCAGCTCCATCAGTAGTCTGAGACAAAAGAAGGGAAGCTGTTGGACATGACAGTTAGGCCTGTGCAGTAGGCCTCAAGTGTTTCAATTCAACAACAATCTGCATGAGAGGCTTAAGCATTTCTTCTCCACAACAACTCTGTCCAAACTCCACAGCAGCCCTTTCTGCCTGGGGAGCTGATCTTTATTGTCTGCAGATGAGCTGTAATTCCAGGAGCTCTCCAGGCCCCACCTGGAGGTTGGCTATCCCTGGATTGGGAATATTACTGGAGGTTTGGAGGTGGAGCTTCAAAATGGTACAGTGCCTCAGAGTCCGGCCTCCTAAGTCGCCATGATCATTATAATCTAGAGATGAGCGCCGATCTAGAGACAATGGGTACAGGCTTGCAGACTATGGATGGGCTGGAATGGTGCGGGTGTGTCCCTCCTGGACTATGGGCTTTTGCAAACCCATATCAGCAACTGTTTGTATTCTGGGGCACAGACAGGCAGGACAGACCAGCATCAGTCCTGTGAGTCTGGAAAGTGCAGGAAGATCTAAATAAAGAATATTTTCAGGCTGAAACCATAAATAGTGAACAAATAAATGGCTGGAGAGACATAGGAACTGAAGTGACTTTTTTCAAGCTTGGCCTGGTAAATTAAAAAACAGTATTTGACAGGAAGGTCCTATGACAGGAAGGTATAAGTGGACCAGAATTTCAAGTGGAGTTAGCTTTACAAGATAGTAGACAGTGAGACTTTGGGGGAAACTAGTTGATACACTTTTATAAGGCAACAACTTGGCCATGCAGACAACAGCAGTGACTGAAGTTCCGAGCAGTAGGCCTCAGGCTTCAGAACAGCAGACATCACTGGCCAAGCAACCAAGGGGTGTTTGGGGCTACGTGCATTCCTTTTGAAGGGATGCATGTGAGGGGAGAGACCTTCCCTTCAGCCTAACTTCCTGGAGATGAGCTGTACTTCCAGGGAATTCTCAGACTCCACCTGGATGCTGGCATCCCTAAACCTCAGTGGGATACAATGCTACACTGTCACCCCTCCAAAGCAGCCATTTTTGCCTGGGGACCTGATTATATTCTGGAGTCTGGAGATGAGCAGCAATTCCAGGAGATCTCTAGGCCCCACCTGGAGGTTGGCTGTCCCTGGTCTCAACATTTAGATTAGGGCAGGAGGACATTTTGGTCTCTGTGGCCTAATTCACACAAGAAGGGAAATTATGTTAAATGCAGAACTAGGAGGAACTGGTTGCCATATAATCTCCCCCTAAGAAGAGTCTTGAGTCTGATTTTCCCTTCACATATCTAAAGACATGGCTCTGGAAAGCTCATCTGTAACCACTATGCCACAATTCCCAAAGGTCAGTCCTCTCCCATACTCAGCGAACATTCCAAACCACAGGTTCTTGAAACCCATATCTCCACATCCATGCAGTCATTTGTCCTCATGCCAACACAACCTCCTGCACAACACACACATTCAACCCCATGCCCTTACAGACTGGACAACTTCTCCCCTTCCTCTTCCCACCGCCAAGTTTATTGTGTCCCTGTGTCCCACCGCCAAGTTCTTACTCCCATTGTATTCCTGGATGCAATGGGCTTTGCCCCTAGTTTACCTATAACAAATGAATCAGTATCTCAGTGTAGTTCCAAGTCAATGAAAACTTCATTGTACATTTCAGCTTCACACTGGGACACAAAAAGCACAACTCCAGGTTTATCATTCATAGCTATTTAACTGTGTTACTATTTGCATATTAAGTGGTCTCCTACAGTCACACCAATGGCCTGTCTAGCCTAGTAGGGCAGTGGTCCCCAATCTTTTTATCACCGGGGACCACTCAACGCTTGACAATTTTACTGAGGCCCGGTGGGGGGGGTAGTTTACTCCTTTACTCTCAACCACTGCCCTAACGCTCTCTGATCGCTATAGTAATGTTTAAACATCCCTTCAAAATAAGATACAGACATGCCACAACAATGAACATAAGGAACATTTTATTTTCATGGAAATTTTAACTCATGACAATGACAAATCAATGGGAACCCTGAGCTTGTTTCTCTGCAACAAGATAGTCCCATCTGGGAGTGATGGGAGACAATGACACCCGAAGTGTGTTGTAAAGGGCCGGGGGGGGGGGGAGAGAAGGCGTCCTTCGCGGCCCACCTCCAATTAGTTGACGGACCACATGTGGTCCGCAGCCCACAGGTTGGGGATCGCTAATCTAAACCATACATAATAAACCAAGCCTTTCTCCCTATCTAGCCCTACCAAACATGTTTCCTGCTTCCCTCTCAAGTGTAAAGGCCACAGCATTTTTCATTTCCATTTCTCATACCCTCACTACATCTCTGGGAGTGATGGGAGACAATGACACCGAAGTGTGTTGTAACGGGCCGGGGGGGGGGGAGAAGGCGTCCTTCGTGGCCCAGCTCCAATTAGTTGACGGACCACATGTGGTAGGGTATAATCTGACAGCTGTTCTTCCAGATCTCAGGGTAGAATCTTTTCCTAGCCATTTTGCCCAAAATCTTTTAAACTGGAGTTCTCCAGATTTGAGTCAAGAAATGCTAATGTACAAAGTGCTTGTTCTTCCACTGAGGTCTTTCTCAACTCTGCAAACTCTGGAACCTAGACCTTAGGCACAAAGTATATGCTCTAAAATTGTCTCTCTTCCTCATTGATTCTTCTTTCCACTTGGAAAACTCAATAGATATCGTCCCTTGTTTTCTTTCATACTTGGAAGACTTTGTTACCCAACAACAGATCATACAAAATTTTCATACTCCAACTCCTTAGAATGAACCAAATGCACACAAATTAACAAACATTTGCAAGGATAGAATGGCAGTATTTTCAGGCTTGAAAAGGCATAAAAAAACGCAAAAGCTGTGTCCTCCTCTAGCAAAACTGACTGAACTTTACCTACAGTTTGTAAATGAACCAGGTTCAATTCTGGGCAGGTATGAAAATCAGTGAATGACACTTATGCACACTACAGTAACCTGGATGGGTCTGAACAACACAACTAGGGCAGATTCTAAACAGCAGGACAGGAGCCTTCTCGAAACCTGTCCCTCAGCTCTCAGCTTTGCTCAGCCATCTTTGGGAACCACAGATTGTATTCTGCTTTAAAAACATGATTGTTAGGATATTATTCATTGTGGCAGCCATTACATAACCTTTAGCTGAGTTTTGACAACACAGTTAGCATGGCTAATGCTGTGGTACCTAACTTCCAAGAAATTTATTTTGGGGATGTGGACCCCAGGATGCCTTGTTTCTAGACCATCAAAGACTATAGCTCCATGGCGGTAAGTCTATTCTCCAAAATCAGGGTGGGTGGGGGAGGTCTTCATTTTACTATGTGTCAGATGGCTGATGGGGTGGGGGCAATGCTAGTGGTAAGAAAGCCTAATTGTGTATGAAACCGTCATAATCAGTTCATCTCTGAATAAATATTGGCACATCTAAACAACATGTTGAATGACTGGCTCCTTCTACACAAGAGGTATATAGGACATGAACCGAACCACTCATGAGTGTTTGAGCATAACTGCTTCCACGCAACATCAGACATGTGCTGCTACTTGGGAGTTAGTGCAACAAAATGTTTAGAGAATGAACTATGACCCAGAATGACTATGGTTCCAATTTCATCTTTGTCTTGAATTTTCTGGAAGGCTTAAATAAACTACATTTTCTACTTTTAAAAGAAATTTAGCATGTTTTCTGTGACTTCATAGGAAATAGTAGTTAGATTGTTATAACATTAGCATGCTACAAGTATCTGGAAGCTGCTGCTGGGATCAGAGTATCTCCAGGTGTCCACTACCACAGCAGCCAGATCCAGCATGTTGGAGTGGTTCCCAAGGGCAGCTACCACAGATGGGCTGGAGTAAGTGCTAAAGGTTGCGACAGAATCATGATAAGTGTGTTGTCTGTGTGTATGCAGAAAATTGTTTTTTTTAATGTTTTTTAAGATGTCTAATTTTTTTTTTTAAATGCCAGATTTTTCTACAAACCTGAGGACTCCTCCAAGTTTGCAGGAAAATTTGTTTACTGTTGCTATGGCCCCAATCTGAAGATTTAAATACCCACAGATGGGGGCCACATGATGACAATATTTATAAACACTGATTTTTGAAAAAGCCCCAAATATAGCCCTCCAGTGGTGCAGAGAAAAATGGCAATTTTGGGGGCTGAGGCAAGGAAAATGAAGCCACTGTGGATGAAACCTTATAAAGAATGAACACCTTTCTGTTCACATGACATGCAAAAGAGCTTTGAGTATGATTTTCCCTTTAAAAACTGTATCAAAGTAGTAAAGTAGAAATGCTGGAAAGAAAATTTTGATGGCAAATGAGCCAAATGTCTGTGTAAAACCAGAAAGAACAATGCAAAGTCTCAGATATAAATACCCTAATTTACTTGCTTCCCTCCTCTTAGTCAAGGCACAGAAGGAGAGAACATGACACAGAAGAGAGATACTGATCTCAGATATCAAGGCATACACCATGAAAATATATCAGTTTGCACCCATATCTTAGTACGGGGGTCATCAACCCCTGGTCCGCAGCCGAGTACCGGGCTGAGAAGGCCACGGTACCAGGCTGCCGGCAGCCATACCTGCCTCCCCCCCCCCCACAGCAAGAAGGAAGGGAAGAGGCAGGCCCAGCCGCTGGCACGCCGGTGATGCAAACGCGCACGCGCACAGTTGCCGCCCATCCAGGGGCAATCTGGAGACAACACTGCCAGTCTGCTCCTGACCACCGCAGGAAAAGGAGGTCAGTAGGGCTGCCAAGGGGGATGAGAATAGAGGTTTGGACAGGCTACACCGGCCTTATTCTCCCCAAGGCTGTCCAGAATGTCATGTCCAACTGTAAATTGCCTCAGAACCCTGACAGAGCTGGCAGGAGGCTGGTGAGTGCTCCCCCCCCCCCTTCAGGCCTGCTGCGAAGGAGCCTCTGACAGGCCCTGACTGAGGGGAGGGGGAGGCATTTTCCCTTAGAGAGCAACACAGGGGAGTCTGAGGGCATGGGGGTGGGCATTCCTTTTGAGGGGGGGGGGAAGCTTTCCCATTCTGCCAAATAGTTGGCTGACAGGGAGGCCACAGAAAAGCCCCTTCTCACTTAAAATACTGCTATGGCCAGCCATGCTGCTGGAAGGAAGAAACAGCCAAGCAACTCTCTGCAGATTTGTCACCTACCATGCAGGGTTGTTGTACAGGGGAAACTGGAAGCTGTTGCAGAAGTTCTTTTGCCTCCTGTTTCATCTGCACAACAACCCTGTGCAGTAGGCCTCAAGTGTTTCAATCCACAACAACCTGCATGGGAGACCTTAAATGTTTCTTCTCCTCAACCGTGTCCAAACTCCATAGGAGCCCTTTCTGCCTGGGCAGCTGATCTTTATACTCTGCAGATGAGCTGTAATTCCAGGAGCATTCCAGGCCCCACCTGGAGGCTGGCTACCTCTGGGCAGGAGATATTCCTGGAGGTTTGGAGGAGGGCCTTAAAATCATACAATGCCTCAGAGTTCAGCCTCCAAAGTAGCCATTTTTGCCTGCAGAACTGATCATTATAATCTAGAGATGAGCAGCGATCTAGAGAGAGGATGGTAGAGACTCACAGAATGTGGTTGGGGTGGAGTGGTTGCGAGTGTGTCCCTCTTGGGCTTTGGCCCTCTTGGGCTATGGGCTTTGGCCAGCCCTTACCAGCAACTGTTTGTATTTTGGGGTGCAGTCAGACAGACAGACCAATATCAATCCTGTGAGTCTGGAAAGTTCAGGAAGATCTAAATAAATTGTGGGGAGACAAAGGGAAAAGGTGTTTGTAAACCACCTTGAGACTCCTTTGGGTAGTAAACAGCAGGGTACAAAAATCCAGCTCTTCTTCTAAGGAGCAACTGTGAAAGAAGCATTTGGGCACATAATATTTTATCAACAGTAAAAAAAATGGAGACAGAAGAAGCAGGGTGGACACCTGTATACTTTGACTATCCCATGTGTATTAGGGCAGGGGGACAAGAAGGGAAATGATGTTGAATGCAGAACTGGGAGGAATTCGTTGCCATGTAATCTTCCCCTAAGAAGAGTCTCTAGTCTGATTTTCCCTTCACATATCTGAAGACATGGCTCTGGAAAGCTCATCTGTAACCACTATGCCACAATTCCCAAAGGTCAGTCCTCTCCCACACTCAACGAACATTCCACACCACAGGTTCTTGACACCCATATCTCTATACCCATGCCCTCATTTGTCTCCACGCCACCACAAGCTCCCACACAACACACACATTCAACCCCATGCCCTTACAGACTGGACAACTCCTCCCCTTCCTCTTCCCATTGCCAAGCTCTAGCGGTCATTGTATTCCTGGATACAACAGGCTTTTCCTCTAGTTCTTCATAAGAATTCCACAGTTGAATGAATCAAAGGCCAACCCACTGAAAGGTCTTCTAAGGACACTTCCTATGAGTAGACAAGTAGCAAAGAAGTAAAGCTTGGATTATCAAAGGTACTTAATAGGCTGGTTGCCAGAATTTCCCAGAAATTAACAAGAACTCATTTTTTTCTTTGTAGTGTTTGGAAACTCCCTACATAAAAGGTTTAGGAAGAGAGAGAGAGACAGATCATAGGAAGCCTATTTTTTGAGCTTCCCTTCCATCTTCCCCTACCCCAACCTGATAAGAGAATCGAAATGATGCTGATGCAGTCCATTCCATTTTTTCTCACCTACAAATATTCACTGTGCTTTACCCCAAGGCTGCTAGAAGGAAAAGCAGATGATAGGGATAAAATAATAACTTAGATAGGACTAATTAATTTAAATACATTTTCAAAAGTTATATTAAAGCAAAATCTTTCAGTCTTTCTCATCTGACTTCTAAATATGTTAACATGGAAGTAAATCTTCCAGAGTCAAGTGGAACTTGCCTCATCATATGTATGCTTAGAATACAGGCCATACTCCCCCCTTTCCCCCAGAGCAATGCAGTCTTTCTTTTACAGCCAATTCTGTTGCACAGTTCCATTATTAAATGACTTGGCTTCTAGCAGATTATCTTTTCATGTTAATCTGCAGATGAGTTCTGCTTATTTTTTAATCTCAAGATTCAGCCCTTGAATGTTTATTTTAACTATCAATAACTTCGTTTAGGTAATCTCCCATGTTAAGTCTCATGACCATAAAACTGACAGAAATTACAAGATGAGCCATTAATATTTTGACAATAAGGCACCAGACATGGTCCTGTAAACACTTCAGAAATGGGAAGGAAACTCTACCCCCTCCTGTAGAGAACGGGGGACAGAGTGTTCTTTTATGGCCTAAGCATACTAAAGCAAAGTATCTCAGAAGTCTTTTTCTGGACACACCCAAACTTTGTCTGCATATTAGATGGAATGAAGGAAGGTTATTCCTATATCCACCGAGTATACAGATTTGCCGCAAGAGTTCTTCTGCAGTCTTACATGCTGAGATTTCGCGGTACATGCTTGAAACAGTGGCACTTCACGCATAACGAAGAAGATTGGGTGCAAGGCACAATACAAGTGACAGCTGCACCATGTCTTTTAAAAAATATCATTCTGTTCATTTTTATTCATATCACAAGAATGTAAGTAGATCATATTCAAAAGGTAGCAGAGAATTTAGATTAGCCTTCCCCACGACCACCCAAAACAGTACAGAAGGCAAGTATATGTTGATATGGTTCTTTCAACCATCCATGTAAGCCAAGCAATAGGTTTTTCACAGCAGTACAGGGAAAGTATACTTACTAAAACCTTAAGAATAATCACTTTTTTCCTACAGGCATCTTGAACAACAATACCTGTATATCTGAAAAGTCACCCGAAAAACCCAGCTGATATAAACAGATCTCCCCCCACCTCATCCTTCTTTGGGAAACCGGGGCTGGCTGCAAATGGAGGTCTCAGGATGCTGCTGCCATCATTTCACCTTTGCTGCTTATTTCCCTCCTGAGGGCATTTGCCATCCCAGTTGAGACAGTGGGAAGTGGAGCAAAGCGGAGTTTTTTACAGACAGTGCTACAACTAAGGACTACAGCACATCATGTCTTAGCATTGCATTTCTAACTGGAATTTTTTTCCACATAAGCCAGTTGTAGACAGTGGGAAAGTTATACCGAGGGAGAAAGGGTTTCCAACAGAAATGGCTGTTTGTGTGGAATTAAGGCAGAATGGGGAAAGTGGAGAGGGAGGGTACTCAGGCAAGGCCACTGTTCCAGAACACAGTGATTACAAGGGCTCCTTTGGAAAAAAATCTACTGCTTGGAGGAATGAAAAGGTCCTGCCCTTCTGCAATGGCATCTAGCCAACACCCTTCAGATTTGCCAAACTCATCATCCACATTCCCAACACACAAAATTTTAACTAGATAGAGACTTATAGCATTTGCAGTGGGATGGTTCTGAATACTCTTGGGCAGGAATGAATTCCCTGAGCCATAGAAGATTGTACTTTCCAATCATGTGGCACAATTATGCATGCTCCAGTCACCCAGCCATTTCCATGCAATGCCATTGAGGCTAATAAAGTGAACAGCAGATGAGGGGTTCGAATGATGATTCATCAGCAATAGTCTGGGTGTTCCCACTGAGTGTAAGCATAAACACTGATGTATGCAGAACAATAGGCCTGGAACTGGCTGTAGCAGGAAGTATAAAGGGGGAAACTGTTCATAACTATCTGGATGCTACACTGCCTATGCAGAGATTCATCACCATTACGAATTTGCTTATCCGGGACTGTTTCAATATGAGAATTTTCCCCTGGGTGGAACTGATTTGGGGGAATGCCTGGGATTTCCCTCTTCCAGCCAGAGAAAAGGGATCTAACTTAAAGGAGTTGGTAGAATAAGTGTCTGGATGCTGTATCTGGAGGTGATGGTAGAGCATGTGTGTGGATGCTTTATCTGCAGCCAATCCAGAGAACAGGCCAGAGCTACGTTCTTCTAACCCTAACCCTAAATTCGTTCTTCCCACTTTCATAAGCATTTTATTAGATCAGACATGGGCTGCAACATGGCTTTGAAGAAGAAAAGGGTACACAGTAAGATTCTTGTTGCATCTGGTAGAAGAGGGATGGGAAGAGGAGATGGAGAAAATGATGGCATGCTGATGGGCATAGCACAGAATTTGTTGGGCATGCATTTTTTATGTCATTTCTGGATTTGCACTGGAATCAGCACAATGACTCTTCTTATTCACGCCCTTTCCCCCCCCCCCCCCGTTGACCTACTGAGTCACAGCAAAGACACCAGGTAGCAGAATACATGGTCAGCAGAATACCAGCTCAGTCACTGCTGCTACCTCTGTAGAAACAGTTAAAGGAAACTTCTTTTATGGCAGCACTACGCTGTCAGAATTACTTGGCAAACTTGACCTCATCAACTGATGATTCACTAGTTCCAACAAGAGTTGTCTTGCTGGGTCAAACCAAACTCTATCTAATCCAGTGACATATAATTTCAGTGCCAAATGTTTGCTATTGCATCACAGATGGTTTCCTAGAAGAGTGCTGAATTATTATAATTTGTCTGTACAGATGTATCACACTACACCTCTGTGACACTGTCATGGCAAATGTTCTCCTTGCCATTAAAGCATGAGAAGATCATTAGGTCAAATTTCAGTACTGTGAGCAGTTGAACCTCTGAATCTGGTGTGATGGGCAGCATCTGGAAAAGGAGGTTTTGAGTGCTGTAACAACAACAACAAGGGAAAAGTTAAAACGCCGCACTAGGCGGTATGAGCCAGGGTAACAATCCTGTAATTGGCGGGCCACAGCAGAATGGGAGTTATTATATAGACTATGCGCTTTAAAGTATAAAGTTCAATCAGAGATTGGTCAGAAAGAGGTCTGCTTCAAATCCCTAGCTAAAAAACTCCTCTGAGGAGAAACTCTAGTGAGAGTACTAGGTTTTCGATTGACAGAGCTAGTCCACACAGTGTTTGATCAACTAGGGCAGTGATCTGGCAGAGAGAATTTGGGTGTGATCTGAGATCTTCTAAGAAAGAGAGGGTGGAACCCTGCCTAGTTGTAAGGGGTGTATTTCCTAAGATATAGGTTTATGTGAGGTAGAACTCTAGAAGCCTAGGAAAGCTGTGAACTACTAAACTAAATGTGTTTTGGGGTAAACACAGTAGAAAAACCTCTCAATTTAAAAAGAACATTAACATCTGAAAGAAAACCTGTGAACAACTGAACAGCCTGTAACTGATCATTAGAAACTAAAAATTAACTGACTTGTAAAAAGTGTAGTGATTTCTCAATGCCAACAACCATTTCCTCTTTGTAAATAAAATATGTAATTAGTTTGTTTGAAAAAAAAAGTCTCAGTACCATTCTGACCAAGGCTTTTTTGTTGTTGTTTTGTTTTTTTGTAAAAGAAAAGGTGGCCTACACCTTCCCAAAAGCTTCCAGGGCTGAAAAAAGCCAAAAAGCTCCAAAATGGATTGGGTGGAACAGTGAGTTTCATTTTGGAGGAAAAATTTACTTCACAGTGGGGAAGGGTGTAGAGAGCTGTCCATCATAAATGCAATGAAGACATTGGCACTAATATGAAAACACTCCCTGATGCTTAGCAACTCTGATAACACAATGATAATAACTCACAGGAGTTTGAGAAGGGGCTTCACTTCTACCTTTATTGAATACACAGTAGCTGAAAGACTATGGTGCTGAAACTGTCCTGCACCCCTCAGGACCAGCAGATGAAGGACAGCAACTCCCATACCTACAAATGCCAATGCTGAAATTATCTAAACTGTTGGCTGAATTTAGCAGGTTCTGCTCCCTATCCTATGTATTTATGTTAGGTCACATTCCAGGCCATCTGCATCCAATCTGAAGTACATTTGGTGGCAACTCTACATTTAGGCTCTGGTGTACAACAAGGGCAAGACGTGAACCTAAATAGCCGTCTTATACTGAGTCAGACAATTGGTCTATTTAGATCAGTACTGGCTTCTCTGACTGGTAGAAGCTATCCAGAATATCCTTTGGTTCCTCAAATTGAAGTTTTCAGAGTCTGAACCTGGGACCTTCAGCATGCAAAGCAAATGCATTACTATTGAGACACAGCCCCTTCCTTATGGGCTGGCATGGAAGGCCCAGAGCTCATAGGGCGGAACAGCTGCAGTAAGATCTAAGACAAATCTACCCCCCCCCAGATATGCTGTACACCAGGGGTAATCAACCCCTGGTCTGCGGCCCGGTGGCGGGCCGCAAAGGCCACGGTACCGGGCCGCCGCCAGCCACGCCTGCCTTCCCCCGCCGGCAGCAAGAAGGAAGGGAAGAGGCAGGCGCAGCCGCCGGCATGGCGGTGACGCAAACGCGCATGCGTGCTGTTGCCGCGCGTGCACGTTAGCGCCCCTAGTGGCGAAAACATGCACGTGCAGTTGTCGCGCATGCGCGTTTTCGCAGCACCCGGGCCGTCGGCTCTTCCCTCACTCCGGAGGCGGTCCCTGACCTGAGAAAGGTTGGGGACCGCTACTGTACACCATACAAAGGAGGTTACAACATGCTTATTGGATGTCTCTGCAATGAATAATATTTTACACAGAGCTGCAAATGATTGAGGCTTCTAGGCAATATTGCTACACATCCAAAGATAGTATCCCCTTTCCATTGTTATGGTGCTCACAATAAGGTCCCACTCCAGACTCATTAAACAAAAAGTATCGTATTGTACCTCTGCCATTGCAAATGTAAGCTGTTCCCACAATTCTCCCTGCTATTCCCATATCCATATCACAATCCACTTTGTCACAAGATTTGAATCCTTAGTCTGGAACCCTTCATGGCTAGGCCCTCACATTCCCTGTCCCCAACATCTTCCCTCTCTGTTCAAATATGGAATTATGACCTGTTTGTGCTGGTTAATCTGCCAAATGGAATGTGGGCCAAGAGGGAGGAGGTGTTAGACGCATTAAATCTCTCACCTTTCTTTAAGCCTCGGCTGCAGTTTTATTGGCAGAGCCAGTGGCCTGGGCCATGTTAGCAGCCCACATTGATTAACTCTTCCTCCTCATATTTCCTTCTTTCCTCACCGTACTCTCCCCCACCCCACTCTCTTCTTCTACCGCCTCACTGCAAAAAGAGATACATAAAGGCATAGAAATTATCGACTCAGGAAAAAAGCTGATTAAAGAGAGCTCAATTTACAGCTCTGGTATTCCAGCTGGCTTTCAGGGAAGGCTGGGGTTAATTCTCACTAACTGGGAGAAACTGAAATAGTGGTGTGAGCAAACTCTCAGCACAAGAGAGCTTTCTAATCTTATTGTAAGTAAAGGAGAAAGGTCAGGTGATTTGATATTTCCCCTAAAAGTTGCTAACTCTCATGGCTTTATCACTAGCATGTTCTAAAGCTCAAAATAGCCTATAAAGTTTGTCCTGTTTGTTGGAAACAATCTGTTCCAGTTCTCTTAGGTTTACAGCCCAATATTCTAAGACAAAGTGATCCAAGAGCTAAGTGAATAAAGGCAAATGAAAATCCTTTTCTTTATTTATAACATTTGGCAGCCTTCTTCACTACCCAAATATTCAAGGCAACATAAAGCATTCTGAAGAAACCATAATTTAAACCAAACAAATATATTGTAAAATGGAAATTAAAACATCAGCTCCATACAAAACAGCAAGCCACAACAGGAGATCACAAAAACTGTTCACCCTAGAACAGTTCAGCTAATGTACACTAACCAGAGAGAGGTCAGGCTGATTTCCCTTAACCATGATGATCAACATTTGGACTCAAGAATATGTCTGTCATCTGTACACGGACAGTAATGACAATTGGCTCTGGATATAGGCAGGACTATTTTGGAACTGTTTCAGAGGGATCCCCCAGCAGACTGGAAATGAACATGCAGAAACATTTCTACTACATACTGTGCTTAATAATGCTTATCCATCTAGCACTAATCCCACTGTCCTTGGGCATACAGGCCAGCTCAGGAATGGTAATTGCATTATAGCATTTGTTGCTGGAAATACAGCTTATGGTTACGATTTCATACAAGAATTTACAACAGAGATCTACATCTCACAGAAATGTTGGGTCTATTTGAAGGGTAGTTGGTAAAGAAACACAATGGGTAAAACCATCACAGCCCTCCCTCCCCTTTCCTTGTGCTACCTGCATAATTTTCATCCATTCTTGACTATCCTCACAGTTGTAGAAACAATGACCAAATTAATGCATCTTGATATAAACAACCAAAGCAATTACATGTTATTTTATCCAGTAAACAGGCAACTTTCCCCCACAATTCTAAATGAGATTGCTTGCAGATCCTTCTTTGTAAGGGTCCATTTTCCACCAATTCCCTATACCTCTTCCCCTAAATCAGTTCCTTCCTTGTCCTATTCATTTTGTTCTTCCTTCTATTGGGCCTAATGTCCTTGAGACGTTTACAGGCTCTTCTCTAGAAGAGAGAAGCCTACTTTATCCAAACTGCACATATCTAATAGTCAGTTCTGCCTCATCTCTCATTTCCTGAGGCTCCCAATATTCCCTTCCCCTCCCCCATTACCCAGGTACTTTCCCATCCCTTTGCATGTCTATTCCTTCCTAAACTTCCTTCAGCTCCATTGCCAAGTCTCATGATTTATTATTTATTACTGCTGTTTTGTCAAAGCCTGAAAACTTTGCAGTCAGGTGATGCAAGGAAAACAACCACTACCACCCTCCACATTCACTGGCAAAGATAGAACTTTTCCATATTTTAAAAAAATGGTATGGTAACAACAGGAAATCAAGCCCACTTATAAAGGCTCCAAGAGGCTATTTTTCAAAGGCATTGACTTGAACCTCCTTCCCCCGGACACAGAGATCTTTAAATAGACTCAAAGGAGGATCTCAGTTGAGTGTACACACATACACACAGAGAGACTTCAAATGCAGGGCAGATCATGTTTCTGTCTTTCCCCTTGTTCTTCGATGAGGCTGTTCATATTCCAAAGGAAAGGTCAGATTGTTTTACAGAATAAAGTCTTTGTTTGTAAAAGAACACTAGATATATTTACTCAGGGTCTAGGTGATACCCCAAGTTCGGACTACTAGTAGAAGAAAAAATCTAAATCTCCTCAGGGCCCTGAAGAGGAGGGGAAATCAGGATAAGTCTCAGTTTGCTCCTCATGGGCAATCACATTTCAAGACAACTTGCAGCCTTCTACCAGAAACATTTAAAATGTATTTATTAACTCAGTTCAGCATCCTTCATGGGCAGTCAGTGCCTCACACTAACTAACCCTGAAGATTTGCAGACAATGAATCTCAACACCCGTCTCATCTTCAACATGGGCAGCAGGAGGAGGAACTATTTGCAGCACTACAGTCCCTTCCCAGGGAGTTCACATGTGACATGCTGCCAACTTCACAGCATACATAGCAGCTTGGGTTCACGGAGCTGTCAATCTGCTGTCTCTACTGCCAGCCATGGTGCTTGACTAAAAAAAAATCAAAGGAAATTCCACAAACTGCAAGGCCAGTTATCTCCAGATGGAGAAAGACACCGAGGTGCAGTACATTACGTGTGTGATTGATGCAGGCTGCCAGCCCAGGGGCTTCTCAGAACCCATTCCAGGAAAGTACTGCTTATGATCATGGCGAAGATCCCAAGATACTGTGCTCCTCATAGGAGCTTCTTTGAAGAGTAGTTAAGTAGATTAACTTGAAATTAAAACAGAACCTCCAGACCTGCATCTTGGTGCCCTCTGATACATTCAGGGTACAGACCATTCAACTAGCCATTAATGGCCACACGCAAACTGTACTCCACACAAAACCCTTGTCGTACTATAACAGTGTTTGAACACAGATATGTTTTGCCTTACCTTTGAAAGAGAGCTGTACCCTTGGTGCAGCAAACAGGTAATCCTTGGAGTAGGATGGCTGCCAGCTCACAAGTAGCAGGGTGGCCCAGAGCAAAAAGGCAAACAGGGGCATGATCAGGAGAGCTGAGAACCCAAAGTCCAGGCAAAATTCTTACGCAGTCTAGCAGAGGAAGAAAAAGAAGATACCAAAGAGATGTATTATTAATAGGTCACAAGACAAGAATTAAAACAAATTTCTCTACTGGAAGGCAACTCTCTTCTTCTACCCAACTACACCCACATCAATAGAACACTAAACTTGGAAGCTTACCAACCCCCCTGTCAGTCTTCCATAAGGCAGATCTAGTTCTCCAGTGTATAAGACTGGTCTATCACCTTCATTTCAGGTACACTGAGAAACATAATGAAAGAGCACTTAATACGTGTTGGCAGTGTCATTGCAGTACTTCTTGGTGCCAAATTCCAGATGTACAAATGGCTTCTGTTTGTGTTAGTCCCCTGACAGTTCAAATGATTGAGAGGAACCAGACTAATGAGGGCCAGCCTGTGTGGGCTGCTGGAGTGCAGAGGATCCAAACAATTATCCACTCCCACAGTGGATCCTGAATATCAATTTCCTTTTTGCTTCTTCACCCCTTTGTTATGATTATATTTGGTCTGACACTTTGCCTGGTTTCGAATATACTCTGGCACACAGTTTGGAGCATCTTCTAGATAATTATTTATATTAACTTTAGCCCAACTTTGCTTTTCATGTGTTTTTATTGTGAGTTTTTTTTTTAATATCTGGCCCTGAACCACACTGCACTCCTATAAATATTTCTAGTTCTCAAGGTTGCACAGAACAGGCTGAAAATTACCCTACTTGCCACAGAACTGGTATACTTTTGGAAACTGAAACTCACCCCCAGACTTTTGTCCATCCTTGCCTCATCTCCTGGATGAAAAAAGATCTAAAATGTCATATTTTTCTTTCTTGCCTTCTTCTGGGAGACATAGAACTGAGGAGACACCATTAAAATCACTATTTTATTTTCAGAAACTAAATTCTTCCCTCAGTTTGATAGTTCCTTTTACAGCATATTATCAGCCTCTCAAGTAGGACCCACATACTGTGATATCGTTTGTATTTATATTTTCTGTTCCTCCATTATAGTAATATGCTATTTAACATCCTGTATCGATGATAGGCCCTCTACCCTTTGCTTGTATTGTACTCATACAGGAATGAGTGCCCATCTTCTTCACAACTCCCCTCAAATGAAGACTCCTCAGCACAATGCAGGTTTTGTGGTCCTGAGCTTTGGCTCAGCTACAGCTATAAATGAGCACCATTCACACTGCTGGTTTCTGCCAAAGGAAAAAACCAAATGGTCATGGTGGTAGGGTCATTGCCCAGCAGTGGGCAATCTGCTCTGCATACAGGAAGTCCCAGGTTCAATCCTCCAAATCTCCAGTTAGAAGAATCAGGGAGTAAATACATGAAAGATCTCTACCTGAGACCATGGAAGGCCACTGGTGCAGAGGTTTGAGTTTGGTTGCCACCAATATGCAGATGACACCCCGCTCTTCTGCCCTGATTCTCCCACAGAATCCTCAGCCAGATGCCTGGAAGCAGTGACAAGGTGGCTCAAACAGAGCCGTCTGAAGTTCAACCCTTCAAAGCTGGAGGTTCTGTGGCTGTGCAGGAAGGGATCAAGTAAGGAAGCGTGCCTAGCCAACCTGGATGGAGTACCATTGTCAGTAGCTTACTCCACCATAAACCTGGATGTGATCCTTGATGCCTCCCTCTCCATGGAGGCACAGGTCATGAGAGTAGCCTGACAGGCCTTTTACCACCTACACAAAGCCAAGCTACTAGCACTCTACTTGGCCTCAGAGCACCTAGCCACAGTGACCCATGCGACAGTCAACTCTAGACTAGATTTCTGCAACTCACTCTACACAGGCCTTGCCTTAACCTTGATCCGGAAACTGCAACTGGTCCAAAATGCTGCAGCCAGTATCCTCACAAACACACCATGTGGATCCCATATCCAGCCTGTATTTTAACAACTCCGCTGGCTCCCAGTTAAATTCCAGATCAGGCTTAAGGTTTTGGTAACCACCTTCAAGGTCATATGCTGTCTGGGCCCAGTGTACCTGAGAGACTGTCTCCTTGCCTATACCCCCTCCCCCCAAAGAGCCCTATGCTCTGCCACAGCCAACTGGCTAGTGATCTATGGCCCCAAAGAAGCACACTGGACCTCAAACAGGGCCAGAACCTTCTCGATCCTGACCCCCACCTGGTAGAATAAGCTCCCTGAAGAGATCAGGGCCCTTCCTAAACTACCACAATTCTGAAGGGCATGTAAAAGGGAGATCCTCCGTCAGGCATTTGGTTGAGGCTAGCCAACACAACAACATCTGTTGGTCCCCCAAACACCCCCTCCATGTCCTGAGCCAAGCTGGCCTCTCATGGGTTCATATTAAAAGATGATAGGTAGATAGGTAGATATGGCATGACCTTGACCAACCAAGAGTAACTCAATATAAGGCAACTTCCTGTATTCAACAGCTGATTGAGATGATGGCAGCAGCTGGAACAGTTAGAGGAGTCTCTGTTAACCTTTTCACTGAGTACAGGGATTGTGATAATCATGTTATTTTATTCCCTAAACAAGAGATGTAGTGAGGGTATAAGAAATGGAAATGAAAAATGCTGTGGCCTTTACACTTGAGAGGGAAGCAGGAAACATGTTTGGTAGGGCTAGATAGGGGGAAAGGCTTGGTTTATTATGTATGGTTTAGATTAGCGATCCCCAACCTGTGGGCTGCGGAGCACATGTGGTCCGTCAACTAATTGGAGGTGGGCCGCGAAGGACGCCTTCTCTCCCCCCCCCCCCCCCCCGGCCCTTTACAACACACTTCGGGTGTCATTGTCTCCCATCACTCCCAGATGGGACTATCTCGTTGCAGAGAAACAAGCTCAGGGTTCCCATTGATTTGTCATTGTCATGAGTTAAAATTTCCATGAAAATAAAATGTTCCTTATGTTCATTGTTTTGGTGTGTCTGTATCTTATTTTGAAGGGATGTTTAAACATTACCATAGCGATCAGAGAGCGTTAGGGCAGTGGTTGAGAGTAGAGGAGTAAACTACCCCCCCACACTGGGCCTCAGTAAAATTGTCAAGTGTTGAGTGGTCCCCGGTGATAAAAAGATTGGGGACCACTGGTTTAGATTATTTATACTCTGGAACTCATGGGGTGGCTTGTAAAGTTTAAAGAAAAAGACAGGTGTATCTTCAACAACAATAAAATATGCAGAAAGATGGAGGATATGCCAGAGACAACCAAGCTACCCCTTATAAACTAAAACACTAACCAGCAGTGAAATTAGTCTGCAGTAAAAGCAACTTGAGAGGCATATTGGATAAAAACAGGATAAAGAATCAATATAAAAGAACAGAATAGCAGCCAAACAAAAAGAACAAAATATGACCTGCAAAGACTCCAGGATGAAAAAAAATATTTTTTTTGCAAGCTCTGAAAACTCACTAAGCTTAGCACCAGGCAAATCACAGAAAGGAGGGAAAGTAGCATGACAGGAATACCTTGTTAGTGGTGTTCATTTTGTTATTATCGGGCAACAGGGGCAGCTAAAGAAAGGCTTCTAACGAGGAAATTAATTGACAATCAAGCTCTTAGGAGAGCAGGCAGACCTTTAAATACCCTAGTTCTAGACAGCTCTTAGTAGGATGTTCAAGTTAAGCCTCTTGTAGCAAAAGCAAAGAGGTATCTTTACCAGCACAGGAGAAATGTTAGAAGGTGAGATTATTTTGTAAGTATGACATTCATTATATAGCTACCATTAACTATTGGTGCAATTTTCCAGCTAACCACCTCTCACCCATACCACTTGAATGAACAAGAAATTGGAACAGGTCCCTGGAAGAAGGCGCAGAAGCAAGATGGTAGTGCCAGTTCCCATCTAGGAGGGTAAGCAAATGAAACACAGGTGGAAGGCAGACCAAAACTAAGATGAATGGGGGGAAAGAGCCACTGCTTAGATCCACAAGTAAGAAAAATCAATGGCTAACTGGATAGCAGCCAAAGATGGGAGGAATGGCCAAAGCATGGCCTCTCCCCTGGATGTAGGGTGAAAATGCTGCTGTATGGGATAATAAGCATTCTAGAAAGTACATTTCCCAGAGTGTACCAAGTAACAGGTGTGTAGTACATTTTGACAGTTGTTCATCCAGACTCTTACATCCTGGTGACTGAGAGCAAGCTGAGCTCCAATGACCTGGTTGGTGTAGTTGTTGGCCATAGCACTGGTACAAGATGTGACAGATCTATTTCTATTTCTTTGTTATTCTGCTGCTTGTGTGGCTTGGTTGAAAAACTGCCCTGTGGGCATCATAGGAAGGAGAAAGGGAAGTCAACCTTGACAATAGAGGATAAGAGGCTGAAATCATTCCTTTTTCCTGTTCTCACAAAGAGGCCAGTGATTCTGCTGTTAGTCTTTCAGTTATGTCATTCAGTGTGAACCTAGCAATAGATAAAACTTCAGCTTTCCTGATTTTAGTGGGAAGGAAACCTTTCACCTTGTATGTATTGCCAAGATCTAGTTAGATGGCTAGGGTCTGCAGATGCCCAGATGTCTCCATCCAGGTACTTAGTGTAGCAGCAAGTGATCTTAAAGATACTTTGGTTTAATGACAATAGTTCAGTACCTACCTAACACAGAACAGGGGAGCTTGGATGGCTATACTCCTATTTGAATTACTATAGTAATCCTGTGGTCACTGAAGTTTGCATAAGGTACTTTTGGATTCACAGCTATGCTGTAACCATCAGATTGCAGCAGTGCCTAGGAGTGTTTTTTACTTACTACATCAGGAATGAAAGTTGTGGCCCTTTCACTGAAACTGGATATGATTACTCCTTTTGCCTTTAAGAGTCACAAGTCATTATTACTGTAACACACTATAAAAGGGGCTACCACTGGAAAACATTCATAAGTTGCAGCCAGAGGTGAATACTGTGGCCTGCTTCCTGATGGGGATGAGGGTTGTCAAAAGCAGTGCCCTCTTTGTAAAGTCAATAAATACTGCTTACTGCTTTCTGAACATGATTCCAGGTGTTGGCTTTAACCTTTAAAGCCTAAAAGTAGAGTAAACTACACTTCTCTATGATATCTATAATCTGCTAAAGGTGGCTTTTAAATATTTTCTCCTACACACATTGCTGGCAAATCGCATAAGGAAATATTCTTAGCAATTGATCCTCAATTTCCCTCTGCTGCAGGTTCAATCCTGAGCATGTACCAGAAGCAACAGGCAGTTGGTTTTGGAATTAAGTTTAACATGAAGTTAGTTTAATGATTTTTCTAATATTTTATGCATATGTCTATGCTATTTCAATTATGTGTTTTGTACAGGATCTTTATTATTTATTTGACTGATTTTGTTTACCACCACTCCCGGACTAGCTGGCTTGTGGTGGTTTACAATGTTAAATCAGTAAAACACTAAAATATTAATTATAAAATTACAAGAAGTCCCAACATGGCAACAAAAATTGCCCCCCCCCCCCCAAACTATACCCAGCCCAATAAACCCCTCCTGCCAGACCCATGCCTTGGGGAACACGGAGGAGACATATAGATATCTAGTGGTCACCCTAAGGGAGGGACCCCATGATCTTCCTTGACCCAGCCTCAACCGAATGCCTGGTGGAAGATCTCCATCTTGCAGGCCCTGTGGAATTGTGTCAGTACCAGAACCTTGAACTTAATCCGGAACACCACTGGCAGCGAATGCAGCTGTTACAGCACTGGTTGAATATGGGCCCTCCATGCTGTTCCTGCGAGGACACTTACAGCTGCATTTTGCAGCTGTAACTTCTGGGTCAAGGTCAGGGGTAGGCCCATGTAGAGTGAATTACAGAAATCTAGTCTGGAGGTGACCATCATGTGGATCACTGTGGCCAGGTGTTCCAGGGCCAGATAAGGCACTAGTAGCCTCACTTGGTGCAGATGGAAAAATGTCAGTTGAGGTACTCTTGTGACCTGGCTACCGTTGACAAGGATGTATCAAAGATCACCCACAAATTCCTGGCTGAGGGCAAGATTTCTAATTACACCCCATCCAGGCAGGGGAGATATACTTCCTGATCTGATCCTTTCCTTCCCAGCCACAAAACCTCCATCTTGGAAGGGTTGAGTTTCAGGTGACTCTGCTTGAGCCAGACCATCAACACTTCCAAACAACTGGCAAACGTTTCAGGGGGGGGGGAGGCCAGCCACCCACCCATCTATCAGGTAGAGCTGGATGTCATCCACATATTGGTGACAACCCAGTCCATAGCCTCGGATCAGCAGAGCCAAAGGGTGCACATAGATGTTTACCAGTGTAGGGGAAAGTATCACCCCCTGCAGAAGACCACGAGCGAGTTGGTAAGAGGGTGAAAAATTATCCCTCACTGTCACCTCTGTGTCCAGTTCTGAAGTAAAGAGACCAGCCATTGCAAAGCTGTCCCTTGAATCCCAGCTCCGGTGAGGCAGTGGGCTAACAACTCATGGTTGACCATGTCAAACGCAGCCAGCAGATCTAGCAAGAAGAAGAGTTGGTTCTTATATGTTGCTTTTCTCTACCCAAAGGATTCTCAAAAGTGGCTTACATTCACCTTCCCTTTCCTCTCCCCACAACAGATACCCTGTGAGGTAGGTGAGGCTGAGAGAGCCCTGATTTTATTGCTCGGTCAGAACAGCTTTATCAGTTTTAGCAACATGAGGATAGCCCTACCGCCCCTGTCCAGCTGACACCGAAGGTCGTCCATCAGAGATACCAGCACCATCTCCACCCTGTGACAAGAACAGATTCCGGACTGGAATGGATCAAACACTGAAGTCCTCCAAGAATGCCAGGAGCTGATCCACAGCAGCCCTTTCAACCACCTTCCCCAGAAACATGAGATGGGAGATGGGATGGTAGTTGGCCAGGTCCTGCAGATCAAGCAGTGGCTTTTTTCAATACAGGGTGAACCACTGCCTCCTTTAGTCCTCCAGGGAACTCCCCAGATGTCAAGGAGAGGTTTATAATATTGCTGGTCACCTGATTTAAGCAACAAAGTTGGACAGGGGTCCAGGAGGCAAGTGGTCATCCTCACTGTGCCCAGCAACAAGAGAGAGCTGCCTAAAGCCATCAAACATAGCCTCCCCAGACAGCCAAGGGGCCACCAGTTCCTTTTCTGTATCAACTGTGAGGGGAAGGTCCTGGTGGAGTGTTGAGATTTTATCTGCAAAAAAGCTTGCTAATGCTAATGTTTACTGTTGTTCCTGATCACAAAACCTGTGACTCCATACTTAGCTCTGCTTCGGAGCATTGTTAAGAGAAAACAAGAAAATGGCTTAGGTCCACACCCTTGAGTTTGTCATTGTGTAACATCTGTACAGTTACCAGGGGCTGATAGCTGTTATACAAATGTACAGAGAGAAGGGGGAATCTTAATCTTATATATAATGCCTCATTTTAGCCTAAATTTCTAAATAGTCTTCTTAAGAAACTTTATCTGACAACATAACACCAATAATGATTCAAGACTATGCATCAATATTCACAGTTTTTGTAGGATCAAATACAAGTTTCTGTGGTACTCTGATACATGCTCAGTGGATCTTTTCACAGACAGGACTATAACAGAATTTCTCTTTGCAGCTTGAGGAGCCTACAGAAGGAATGAATACCAGGCCGTTTGAGCCCAACTGCAATTAACAGGCTCACATGCTGCTCTCATTTAGTAAAGTAAACAGAGTTTGATTGAGGGGCAGTAATCAAGTCCTCTGCTCTCAGGGCTATAAGGACTCTTTTCATTCCTATCTTATAGTAAGAGGAGCCAAAGCCAGCAGCCCACCCACTAGGGGCCCTTCCACCCCACAAATTTCCCTTTCCCTACACAGAGAAAGGGAGGAGAAAAGGAGGGTGGGGTCCTCCTCCTCCTCCCTGTCTTCCCACTGAGCACAGAAATGCAGTGAACCAGGGGAAGTACTTTGTCCAGTACACTCTCCCCTTTCTTGGCAGAAGAAATCTGGACTTAATCATTTAAAAAGACAAAATGCATTTTCCTTAAAAGTAAGTTTTTTAAAAAAAGAGAGTTTGTGTGTACCAGACCATCTGGGTTCCACTGGGGTCTTAGCTGGAACAGATTTGACAGGGTTGCCTAGATAGAGTGCCAGGGGCCCTGTGAAACTAGCTATCAAGAATTCAGGTGGGACTGAGTATTTGTGATTTACAACGTTACCTTTGTTCATCCTCAAATGTAAGTTGCATGCAGCTTTCTCTGCTTCAACTCTCACAAATATAAAACACTTTCCAACATATAATCCACTGTTGTCCTTAAACCAAACTCTGGATGTGAACCTGTAATAACTCCCTGTTCTTCAGTTTCTTTGGCTAACTAGATATGTGGTCAGATGTGACAAAGCAACTGAGTGGCTGACCTCAACATAATTTGTTTGCTTTTTGTAGTTCTAGCTGGAAGAGGGTAATGTAAGCTTTCACTCCAGGATAATTGTAAATAACTCTTGCATGCTGTTTCAGCATGCTGAGCTATAAGTAAATACAGTACAGAAATGTCTTGTAGTTTATTGCAAAGAGCAGTGTCCATGATGCAAAACTGGCCGTTTGACAGAGCCCATGTTTTTTTTTCATTGTGCTGCAAGCTTTGCATGACCCCCACTTTCCACAGAAGCCATTGATAGGGGGGAAAAAACTCTCCCATTGCAGCACCCTTTGTTTTATGTTGTCTAATGTCAGCTGGAAAGCTCATTGTTCAGGAGAGCTAAATAAATGGCAAGAATTATTCCCAAGCCTAAAGAGAGAGACAGGTGGATAGGACTTGTAAGCAGATTTAGAATAGAAACATCATAATGTAGGTAGGCAAATTACAGTCTTGACCATTTAAAACAGTCAAAGGACATCACTACATGGGAGTTTTGGTGTGTTATCACTACAATTAACATGTCTGGGGCACATGCACATCATTACAACTAGCAAGAGGGTGAAGCTTGAGATCAGGTTCATGTACTTCCTTTCTGCCTAGGAAGTTTTTAAGATGCAACATGTGGCATTCAAAAACAAATGTAGGTTAAACAAGAAAAAATAGAGAAAAAATAAGGAGATAAGAGCCAACCAAAAAGCTTAGCAGTGCTAGGACTGCCCTCAGTGTTGTGCTACAGGGAAGAGGAATGTACCTTGCCACTCTCAACACTGCCCCCTCTGGTTGACTGGTGAGCTGCAGGAAAGTGGGGGTTAATGATAGAAACAAACTTCAGGGATTTCACAGGAAAATCCTTGGAATCAGTCAAACAAATCCAGACCAGCTCTAAGGACATTTAGAGTAATGGATGGGCCCTCAGGAGAATACAGTTTTCTTCAGCTGTGGGCAATACACCACTACTGCAGGAGTTAACTTTCCCCAGGGGCAATATATCATAGCAATTTCCTTTATACTAGGTAAATATTTGTGTTATTTGTCTGTCTTTCCACACACATTTGCACTTCCCCCTTTTGGAGATTCTACACTCAGTACACGTCAGGCTTTTCTGGAACCAGAATGTCTAAAAACCAAATTACTCTGTGAAATAAAAGCTACAATCGGCTGCTGTTAAATCAAGCCCTGCCGGCCTTGGGAAATAGTTCTGGCAAATACTGATATTGCATTTGGATTGTGTTGTGCGTGCCAGTGAGAGTGAGTGAGATGGCAAACAAAGGAAAAGAGCAGAGAGAGAAGGGGGGGAGGAAGGAGGGAGGAGGAGAGGAATGCAAGAAAAAAGAGGAGGGAGGCAAGGAGCTGCAGAAAGTGGGGAGAGGAAGGAAAAGAGATTGAGAGAATACCATTCTTCAGAACTGTTGCTAAATCTAAATCTCTCTGCACTGATGGAAGTGGAGTGAGTGAGCAGGCTAATGGGTCACCACACAGACTAAGGAATGAACTGGTATGCTATGTCTGGAGACCTGGGGTCCTTTGACATATGAAGCTCAGCCACTTCGCAGTCCCTGATAAACAGTGGTTAATCCAGCTACTTCTGATCTTCTGAGATAATAATGGAAGAAAGAAAAGATTGGGGTCCCCTTCAGCTGGCTCCTGGCATGTCTGTTCAGGAAGAGAGGGGAGTCTCTGATCAGTTTCAGTTTGCAAATGTCAGCATATGCATCTAAGCCTCCTGAGAAAGGAGCTTATAGTACAGGAAATGTTCAGGGGGAAGCAAAAGATCAGGGATATGAAAGGAATTATTAATAACTCCGTGACTAATACATGCATGAATACAAATGGACAACGACAACAGCAAAATCTGTGCAGCTTTTGGGCAGGGCAAATAACTTTGCCAAACTATGCTGAGCTGCAGTAACCCTCTGATCCCTCTGTTGCACTATGGCCTTATATCTGTGCGTCTCTGCCCTATTTTTAAGAAAGCAGAATCTCCCCCATGAAGATTTTATTCCATCTGGACTGTTGTTTCTGGGGCTTTCTCAAAATAGTTCTCTTAAAGAAGAGCAGAGATTTCTTCTTTGCTTTGTAACATCCGGCATTTTCACTGCCTTTTACAGGCTCCACATACTCATCTGAGGATTCTAACAATAGTAGGGAGCAAATTAGACAATTTGACGATGGGATGTATAAAATTGTTTTACACTGAACCAGATCACTGGCCTGCTCTCCAATAGTTCAGTCTGAGATCTGTCCCAGCCTTGCTCCCCAAGATCCTTTTAACTTAGACAGGCCAGTAACTGAACCAGGGACCTTCAGCATAGACAATAAATGCTGATAAACTAAAACATAGATCCTTCAGAAAGGGCAGAAGGTCAACTGAGGCAGTAAGATGAACTCTGCATTTGAGCCAAATGGCTGAATATGTTATGAAGACGCTTTCAGCTCTCATTGTTCCACAACTATTTGCTTGCTTGCAATGGAGAAACCAATCATATTGAAGCCTGCCTGCTGAGGAAAGGCCAGGTGACTTCTTTCACAGCCCCTCTTGACTCCCATTCACAGGAGCAAAAGGACTCTCCTTTTAACTGTTACTGCAGCCTAGCTATATTCTGCGTGCTATACACTGGAGCACCTTGCTGGTGAGAAGGAGCTGGGACCCAAGAGATTTGTAAGAATAGGTTGAAAGCCTGTAGTTCCCTTTTTATTATAATCAGAGTTTTCTGCTCCTTCCTCATCCTAGGGTTCAGTCTTTTTCAGGTATTCAAGCTTAGAGTAAAACTGTGGAAGTAGTATTCCTGTTTATTGCTTTCTTATACTGGCAAGCTTATAGTGCAGAAGCAGAGTTTTATGGCCTAGCATCAGCTTGGCCAACTAGGTAACCCATGATTCCAAAAGAGAACATGGTAATCAAACCCAGTAAAACCCAATGTTATGATCAAGGATTTGTAATTAAGAAGGGATAATAACATTTGAAACCCTATTAACTCATGTGAAGAAAAGTAACCACATTCTGTGTACCAACAACTCTGCCAAAAAATTACAATCATTTGATCTGAAAATTCAAGGCAAATTAATATTGTACTGAACTGTTATAATGCAAAATTGCATTTAGGCAGCCTTGCAATGTAAAAAAACAGCAACAAACTGGCAAGATATTTCAACAATACACTGCCTTCTCTCCATTTACAAGGCCACCTAGAAAGAGCAGGCTCAGAGTTCCAACATATAAGTCAAGTATTTCCATAAACTACTGTAGTATCTTTTCTTTTACAAAATTAAATACCTCAGGCTACATGCACATGAAACAAGACACAGGATGGCCTGTCCTCTGGCGAAGTCTGAGGAAGAATGCTTGCACTCGAAAGCTCACACCCTGAATAAATCTTTGTTGGTCTTAAAGGTGCTACTGGACTCTGATTTTATTGTGCTACTTCAGACTAACATGGCTACCCATTTGTATCTGTCCTCTAGTGTTAATGCTTAGGGATGTGGTGAGAAAGGGAATAAAACCTATGAGCTTCTTGAATGATAGCCACTGATTGTCCTGTGCTTTTTGAATTTGACTTCTTTTTTGTTGAGGATCCAGCTATTTGAATAGCATTTAAGTATTCTCAATCCCTAATATGTGCAGAAACCTGCTTTAAATTCACATTTTTACATGTCATATTAAATAGCATGCCAGGAGTAGATGCTTGTAAATAGTTAAGGGATGAAGATTTTACTGTTTCAGAAGCCTCTGATGTGAAGACAGCATGAACTGTTTCTACAGTATTAAATAAGCCTAAGAGAGCCACTTCTTCGGGGTCGTATATTTCATTCAGAAATTCTAAAAGGTATTTAGGAACTCTTAGTGAAAACTGCCTTTCATCCAAACTCTGGCACCAGGAACCTGGCAGTGTGAAAGCAGCCAGACACCTGTCTGCTTCCTCAGGTGTGTTAACACTGCAGACTTCCGATGCACTTATTTATATTTGTAACCCGCGTGGTATGGCAAAGGTGAAACTGCCCAGAAGGCACACCAGCAATACCAATTGCCCCTCGCCCACACGAACGGCGAGAGACGCAGAGCCAGTGAGCTCTGCGGGGAGGGGGGGCGGGGTCCGAAGGAAGTCCTTGGCCCACTGAGATTAGAAGGCCCTACGAGGCGGGAGCACAGGGACGGCCCGCTAAATATGTTGCTTGGCACAAAAGAGTGCTTGGCGCACCCAGAGAGCAGAGGGGCTCCAAAAAGACCGAGAGGGAGCACCCCTGGCCAGTCACGGCGGCAACCCTGCCATGCCTGTCTCTTCCCCCCCCCCCCAAAAAAAAAAACCCTCAGGAGTTGATTGGCTTGCAAGAGGGACCGAGCTCCCGGCCTCCCTCGGCTCACAGCCGCACCTACTACCCCTCCCAGCGAGACTGCTGCAGCCAATTTGGTGGGATTACCCCCCCCCCCCCATTAAAAAGGCGGGAGAGGGAGGAAGCGGACAGAATAAAGGCGGGAGAGGAAGAGAGCGAGGCTTCCCCTCCGTCGGTGCCGAGATTGGACCGCGGCTTTCGTAGACCTGCCATGCCGTGTCTAGTTTTTCTAGGGCCAACCCCCCGCTTCATTCTCCAGGTGCATGGCCCGTGAGCCTCCAGCTCTGCAGTGTCCCAAGAAACACAAAAAGTCTGAAGCGCGGCGGACACCCGTGAACGTTCAACCAACCCGTCACGTGCACGTCGACCCCCCCCCCCTCCGCCGTCGCTTTCGCCCACATGAATAACATTCACACGTGGAACCCACTGGGCCAAAAGGAGCCTTTCTGCACCCCGATGCGCCTACTCCTCAGCAAGGGAGGGAGGGCGTCTAAGCCCCGGGCCTTTCCTCGGCACGTGGCCCAGAGGTACCGGTCGGGGCTCCTCCACTCTGAAGCCCCCGAGAATTTTACCCTGGCGAAGCAGCTCTTCTCGTCCACAGAGCGCGGAGTCAGCCACCACCCCACCGCCCGCCCCAATTCAGAAGGCTCGTCCGCCCCCAGGCCGCTAACACGGTTGGGGCCGGAGGGAGTTCATGCCGCCCGGCGGGAGCCCGCAGCCTTGGCGCCTGCCAGACCTCCGGAGGCGTGCCCCTCTGCAGCCTTTTGGCTGGCTGGCTGGCCGTCCCGTCCTCTTGCCCTGCCGCTTGCAACCCGCACCTCCCCGGCTCGAGATGTGCGCCGCCTCCCTCGCCGAACCGGACGGCTGCCCGGGAACGGGACCCTCCGCGCCCGAGTCCCTCTCCCGACTCTCCCAGGCGCGCCTAGCTGCAACGCGCGCCGACACGCAGCCTTTCCCCGCTCGGCTTCCAATCCAGTCGGTGCCGTCTGGGAAACAGCCGCGACCGTAGCGGAACCCCAGCCACGTCTGGGCACCCCTCGAGCTGAGGAGGATTTCGTTGCCTCCTGCCCGCCCCCTTCCCGGATTGCTCCTCAACTTTCCGGGCGCAGAGGCGGGAAAGACTGAGCCAGCCTCTGTCACTTCTCGGACGGAACGAGGCGAGGGGCCGCCCGCGGAAAGTTTGCCGCTTTGAACAGCTCTTGCCTCGGTCCCGTGGCCTTGGTCTTGGCTCTCGGGGTCCCCAGGAATCCCGCCCGTCCCGCCTGAGGAGAGCGGTACCCCCGCGGCGGATCCGACAGGGGACCGGCACCCACCGTCGCCCACAGAGCAGAGGAGGGGATCCCTCGGCCGGCGCCCAGACCCGCCCAAGCGAGAGAGGCTGCTCTTTTGACAGAGACCCTGAAGGCGCTCGCTCCCCGGCGGAGGCTGGGCGGGCGGAGAGGAGGTCCTCCGCGAGGCGCGCGGCTCGCCCTCGGCGCAGACTTACCTGGCTGGGGCAAAAACCGTCGCCGGCTGGCCGCTCCCCAGGCAGGTTTGCCGCAGGCTGGTCGGCTCCGGGAGGCGCCGGCTCCCAACTCCAAAGCGGCGGCGGGGGTGGGGTGGGATGGGGTGGGGTAGGAGCGGAACCCCTACGGGCGCTCCAGGGGCAATTCTCCGCAGCTGTCCTGCGCCATCGCTCTCTTCGCCGTCGCCCAAGGAGGCGCGCAGGGGGCTGCTCCAACCTTCCGATCCTGGACTTCGCCTTCAGGACCCGAGGAGGTCTCTTCTCCAATCCATGGAGACGCTCAGTTTACAGTCGAGCCGGTCCGCCAGGCAGCCAACCGGGTGCGACTTCTTCGCGACGGAGCAGCTGGCTGGACTTTTGCGCTGCTCCTCTGGCCGCTTGTCCGAGCTGAAACGCACACTTGCCCCCTCGAAGTTCCCGCTGCCGGCCGACAGGCGTTTACCAGCGCAAGAGGCAAAACGGGAGGAATAATAATAATAATAATGTGTCCTTCTGCCCGCTTGGCAAAAGGGGGAAACCAGCCCTCCCCTACAACCCCCCTCCCGCCCTCCCTCTGAACACCCAAGTCCTATTCAGTCAATTGGCTTCTACCGCCCGCGATTTGCATAGCCCCGCCCCGTTCCCACCTCCTCGGGCAGTGAAGTCGGGGACGGACCCGTCGCCGTTCTCCTCCCCGCCGCCACCTCTTTTTCCACCTGTACCGCCCCTCCTCTTGGCTGGGTTTGGCTCGGCACGGCAGAACGAGCGAGCAAACCAGCGAGCAGCGGGTTCCCAGAGCCCTTGGTGTCAGGTTGGCTAGCAACTCTCACCGGAGAGCGAGCGATTTTTCCCTTTGGGGTTAAGGCTCAGTTTGAGTCCCCCACAATGCTTTCAGTCCCTGACCCCTCTCTCCCGGATCAATCGCCCTCGTAGCGAATGAAAAGCCAAAGAAACACGATCCTAATCTAAATCCAGACTAATAATCCCTTTTGTGTATAGCCTCTTCCCACCTAGCTCCGCGCTTTGAGGAAGGGGGCTCTTCCCCCCTGAAATCCAGAGGGAGAGTGAGGTAGACAAAACAGGCGCTGGGGGAAATGGGAATAATAAATAAATAAATCAGGTCCTTTGTCTGTGTCTGGCTGAGTTATTCTGTGGATTGCAAGGGAGTGTCTCGTGTCCCATGGGGAGGGGATTGCATGGGGGCGAGAGGCAGGTTTGGGAGGGGGATTGAAGTGAGACAAGAAAGGCAGAAAGCAAAAAGAAGAAGGAAGCCTAACGGGCGGGCGTGCCAGAGAATGAATGACAGAGGTGGGGGTGTGAGGGAAGGATGGGGCCTTGCTTTGTAATATTGCAGAATCTACCCAGACAGATCCTTCAACAAATAGCCTACAACAAAGAAAATTCTGCATAAATGACAGCAAGAAGAAAGTGTTACCTCTTCCTACCAACCCCCAACACCTCTTTTCCTTCAGCAGCTTTGGAAAGCCACATTAACCCTTTTGTGGATCAGTGGATGGGTAGGGGTAAAGTGTCCAGAGACTGAGAGGAAACAGAGAAGGTCTGCCAGGACCCTAATGAAAAAGTGGCAGGCATTGCTGTTTCATTGCTGCAGGTCAAAGGTTCCATTTCTCTTGTGTGTTTTTAAAAGTAGGGATCCCCAAGCTTACTATGCTGCAGGGGAGCAATAGATGACTTTAAGGTGCATCTGTGAGTGACCATCATTCAAGATTTGTGCCACCTTTGTCTGTAAGTAGAAGAAGAGTTGGTTCTTATATGCTGCTTTTCTCTACCCGAAAGAGTCTCAAAGCAGCTTACAGTCGCCTTCCCTTTCCTCTCCCCACAACAGACACCCTGTGAGGGAGGCGAGGCTAAGAGAGCCCAGATATTATTGCTCGGTCAGGACAGTTTTCTCAGTGCTGTGGCAAGCCCAAGGTCACCCAGCTGGCTGCATGTGGGGGAGCGGGGAATCGAACCCTGCTCGACAGATTTGAAGTCCGCACTCCTAACCACTACATCAAACTGGCTCTGGTAAAGAGCAAGATGGCCTGGCTGCACTTAAAGTAGATCTTATTGTACCCCCCATTTGGCCGCACAGCATGGTCAGTGAGGAAAGTGCTGTGTCCTTTGTGCGGTAGAGGTTGAAGGGTGCTTTACAAAGATCTATGTTTCAATTAACATGCGTGCACATAACACAACATTATCCCCGTATGCAGCAGAGAGTACTTCTATGTAGGAAAAATACTTTTAAAATGAACAAGTTATGATGCCTGAGTGAAGTTATGAGAGATGGAAAATCTGATATTCTTCCTTGGGGGCAGGCAGTGATTGACCAGTAAGAAGCTTGCATGGTGACCCAAGTGACAGACTCTGGCCTAAGGCTAAATAAGGAAGGATGCATAATTCCTCTACCTCTTCCACCTCTCCCTCTCCCTCTGCCTGTGTGCCTTTCACATAAATGAATAATTCACAAGTGCATCCCTGGCAAAAGATATCTTCTGTTGCTCACAGTTAAGGAAAAGCTGAAGCAACTTTCTGCAGCAGTTCCGGGTGTACTGGGCTGTGTTGACGGCAGGAGGAGCATTAGGACATTTCAACCTCAGATATACTTTCAAAGCAATTTGGATGCAACCCCCAATCAATTAACTTTCAGTCATGTCTCAAGTAACTATGCTTGGGATGAGGACCACCATTACTTCTCACTGAAGGCACCTTTAGCAAAGCACCATGTCTGATATTCAGAAAAGTAATCTCTAAATACAAGTGATCAGGTGGAAGGACTTGGCTAAACTGCTGCAATTTTTGAAGGCATACTTCACTTCCTAATGACAAGCAGTATGAGATGGCTCTTTTAAACATTTTACATGCAAATGTAAGTACTTACGATTTCTACACAACTTGTATATCTATTGAATCCAAATTTAAAAAGGGAATTTAGAAGGGAAGCTGTCCAACCATGAAACAGCCACACTGAACAAACTCTGGACACTGCACACAGTGCTTCTCTCTGATCAATATTTTCCATGATAAAGGTATGTAAAAGCGCTGTTTAAACAGGAATAAGAAATTGCTATATATGTTGGCTAACTAATTCGTGTACTCAAGACAATGCAGAAATATAAACACCTACACCATCCTTTATTAACTGTAGGACTGTTAACCAATCACATAATGCTTAGTTGATTAATCATCCAACTTTCACTGATGAATCAGCCTATTAACTGGTTACATTTAAATACATTTGCAGATTACCAGAAACTCAATAGCATTGCCTTTCTATAAGTTTGAGTGCAGCATGAAAGAACTAGGTAAAGGTAAAGGTATCCCCTGTGAAAGCAGTGAGTCATGTCTGACCCTTGGGGTGACGCCCTCTAGCGTTTTCACAGCAGACTCAATACGGGGTGGTTTGCCAGTGCCTTCCCCAGTCATTACCGTTTACCCCCCAGCAAGTTGGGTACTCATTTTACTGACCTTGGAAGGATGGAAGGCTGATCGAACTCCCAGCCTCATGGGCAGAGCTTTCAGACTGCACATCTGCTGCCTTACCACTCTGAGCCACAAGACACTCTTTTGAAAGAACTAAGAGCTACATAAAACAAAATACCATTCCTTGCTGAAAGGAAAGGCTGTGTTAAGTATTATTTTGATCCCTTTTTATTGTAATACCCCATTACCATAAACTCATAAAGGTAAAGGTAAAGGTATCCCCTGTGCAAGCACCGGGTCATGTCTGACCCTTGGGGTGGCGCCCTCTAGTGTTTTCATGGCAGACTCAATACAAGGTGGTTTGCCAGTGCCTTCCCCAGTCATTACCGTTTACCCCCCAGCAAGCTGGGTACTCATTTTACCGACCTCGGAAGGATGGAAGGCTGAGTCAACCTTGAGCCAGCTGCTGGGATCAAACTCCCAGCCTCATGGGCAGAGCTTTCAGACTGCATGTCTGCTGCCTTACCACTCTGCGCCACAAGAGGCTCATAAACTCATAAAGAACCCCAAATGTGCTGTCTATGTCCAGCCAATTCAAATTGACCTCTGCTTAATAAACTTAAAATGTTGTTGATTAATTTATCAGTTAAACTGATTTAGCAATTAACTCTACAATTAAGGTTTTATCCCCAATGTATTTTATAGTAAAGTTATCATAGATGAAGAGACCATGTCACCTCTATACAAACACAATTCATTTCCCCCACTGTGTATAGTTTTGGATAGGAGGTTGCTGTTATTGCTTATAAGTTTGATAAAATATTGGGTGGCAAAAAACACCAAAAGAAAATACTGGAAAGATTAATATTCGACAGCCAGATATCTGATTAACAAATTGTGGAATCTACAGATATAGATTTGGTTGGAAGTCTCCACACTGTGTCAGATGCAACATAGTCAGATATGAGCAGTAGATTCTCCTCAGTTCAAACATGTACAATGCCAATTTGGCTCAGAAATATGGTGCACATGGAGAAGGGGCTTCAGGATTTCCTTTTAACTTTTTAAATCCCTATGAATACCGGTACGAGGAAAATACAACTGCCACCATGGCCTTCAACCATACCCCACCCCCTCAAGTGTAGCTGATAATGTTCAGAATGTAGCTAATCATAGTCCTCCTCAGCAGTTTTTAAACTCCGTTACCTGCCTTGGTTTCAGAACTCCATTCTGGTCAATAAATATGTGTTCCATGTAGTACCCTGTGACATTATATGTAAACTGCCCTGAGCCATATGGGAGACTGGAATAAAATATAATTAATTAATTAATAAGTTGTGTCACAGCTGGGTCTCTCTTCCAGTGGAATTTGATACATATGGATTGATTCCCAATCCCACACTCTGCTTATTATTAATCTCAGCCTGTGGCACAGACAAGCTCTTGCTGTGTGCATTTAGCAAAAGACAACTTAGTTGTACGAGGGGATTTGAAGTCTGTGGTACACCATAGTATGTGTTCATGAACACCTTCCATTCCATTCACTTCACTATCATTTTTGCTATGTTCCTTTGTTCTGTCCCTTGTTGTCTTCTGCATGTTGATAGTTGTGGTCATGTACTGACATCGGGACATGGTGTGTATTTGCAGACTGCGTGATATTGGCTATTTCCCTTCCTGCCATAGTTGATAGGTTGCTGTGGGGTTGATATGGACTTTGGTGACATTGCTATGCATTCTTTACCTTGGTAAAGGATATTTTATTTACTTTTATCTCTTCTGCAGATTGGACATAAGATACTGGCTAGTGGTGTGCCAGTGTTTAAGAATGAGTCCGTAACATGGCTACCCCTTGAAAATCCACTTTGCAGTCACAAGGTATGATACATGCTTCCAATATGCATTTTGTTGTATGCTGGAAGATGCTAGCCTCTCTGTTGGTACCACTATTCCTTTATATAAAATAAGAGCCTAATGCTGGGAGCGACTGAGGACAAAAGAAGAAGGGGACGACAGAGAATGAGGTGGCTGGATGGAGTCACTGAAGCAGTTGGTGCAAATTTAAATGGACTCCGGGGAATGGTAGAGGACAGGAAGGCCTGGAGGATCATTGTCCATGGGGTCGCGATGGGTCGGACATGACTTCGCACCTAACAACAACAACAACTTCCACTTTAAATCTCAGAGAGAATTTTAGATAAAAAGAGATCTAATATTTTGCTATACACATTTAAAGGTCTGATTATACAGTCCAATCTTCTATACAATTATTCAACATAGCGTGTTCACAAAACTTCACAATCCTATATATGTATAGGATTGCAGTGATGCAGCAGAATAGTAAACATGTTAATTCAGAAGTAAATTCCACAGAGTTCTATGGGTCTTAATTCCTCTTAAGTTTCTTTGGGAGTGCAGACATTGTAAAATGACACCCATATGCGATGCAACTATATTTGCTGTGTTGTATTAGATATGTTAATACAATTTACTTATTGTGCATTGTAGAAGTTTCCTTTGTTCATCACATTTTAGAAAAATAGATATGAAACAAGCTTTTATATAGCCTTGAAGTATTGGGGAAATATAATTAGATTTAATCAAAAAGATAGCATCCACAAAACCTCTTTTTGGCACATGCCAAGGGCTACCATACTGCTTTTTCACATAAAAGAGTGCCATCTATTGGTTTTCTAATACCATTTCTTAGTGTTTCCCACACAGCTGTTTCAGTGTGGCATGGACCAAACCTCAGGCAGGTTTTAAAAGTGGAGGAAATTAGGCAATGCCACAAGAATGTCTTCATAAACATTCCAAGACCAATGTGCTGCACAAACCTATAACACATCCCCTTTATCTCTTCATTAATATGTTCACCTTGTCTCTAAAACAGATAACAGTTGAAAAAATTATAAGTTCTGGAAAAGGGCAATGAAAAGCATCAGTGACATGAAAGGATTCCCTAGAAGGAGAGATTAAAAATGCGAGAGCTAGGAAACGGGCAGGAGGGAGGATGAGAGAGGAATAACAAGTAAGGAATGAGATAAAGAAGGCCAATCAGACATTCCAGTTTACCTTCCCCATAGCACAAAAATTCAAAGTTGCCCTGGCAGGTGTCCATTCATGTACTACCTACTGAGAAGGATGAGATGGAAAGAATAATAATGAGAAAACTCAAGTACGTTTCAACTGTTGTACAGTAATATCAGTGGTAAATTAAGAACCAAGGAACCTGAAGTACCAAGGTCTGGCTGTTTAAAAGTAAGAACATTTTTATTACATAAACATGGGAACCATGAGTGATAGGTTTTGATAATCTTTTGGAGTATTCCCCCACCCAGGTCATCCCTCTTAGACCAGTATCACATTTCCTACACTAGGAGCACTTCTACACATAGCATTATGCCAGCAAAATGGCATAATGCTAAAAAATACCACACCTCTGGCTATTCCTCACCTTCTGGCTCTTTGCCACCTTCTCGCGCCTTCTCACATGCCTGCTTGAAATGGCAGAAGAGAGCAACGTGCTTTACATGCAACTCTATAAAAAACTGTGCCTTCAGCCATTCCTCACCTCCTGGCTCACTCGCTTTCCTGTGCCACCTTCTCGTGCTTCTTGGCCTGCTTGAAATGGTGGAAGAGAGGGACGCACTATACACACGCCTGTCAATCAAGCCAGACAGCCAATCACCTTTCTCCATGTTTTAAAGGAGCCTGTGATGCCAGCTGATTTTTTAAAAATCAGACTGAAATTGCTTGCAAGGTGGATCAGGGGAAGATCAAACTAAAGCTAACTGTTGACCCAGAAGGGGTGGACGGGAGGGAACCAACAGTGTGTGTGTATGTGGGGGGGGGTGACTGGGGGAGGGGAGAATTATCAATCAATTTATTGGAGAGGAGAATCAGGCTGAAATTACTTGTGGGGGAGGGGGGATAGGGGAGAATCAAACTAAAACTGATTGTTGATGCAGAAGGGGCGGATGGGAGGGGGAAATTACCCAATAGAACATAGCATGCGGGGAGAAAAAGAGAGAAGAAGATATCAAGGAACAAGAAAAAACAACTACAGGTGGGGAAATTGCGCAGGGAAACTGTACCAAGAGAAGGGAGGAGGAGGGGGGAAAGGAAAGGGAGGGGGAGAGATAGGTGAGAAAATTAAGTGAGGATAGTTGAGTGGGAAACATTGCACACACAGGAGAAGGAGGGAAATGAAGGGGGAGGGGAGGGAAAAGCATGAAATCAGGGAGAAAATAGACATGGGGAGAAAATAGTAAGGGATGAAACTTGGGGGGAGGGAAGGGGAATTAGGCATTATCAAATCCCACAGATATCACCCAAATTAATACAAACTAAAACAATTACCCAAATCATGGCCCTCTCTAATTACCACAAATCATGCCCCTAACCTTACCAACTATACTCCAATCTTTAAACCGCCCGTGGCGCCGTGACAACATCTCCTTCAGGGCTCTCCCTGTGCCAACAATCTCAGGAAATGAATGTGTTGGCCTCGGGTGGGGCACAACAGAGAACGTGGCCATTTGGCTGGTGTACCGTGCGCCCAATGTACCTCCAGATGCCCTGCCAGCCCTGCTGAAGGCAGCTGCTGCCTGGACATTACAGTTCTCTGGACTAGTAATTCTGGGGGACTTTAATGTCCTTGTGGAATTGCTGTCCTCTGGCAATGGGCTGGACCCGGTGTCAGCCATGGTGACACTAAGGCTCTTGCAATATGTTGTTAGCCATACCCATGAGGCAGGCCACACCCTAGATCTGATCCTCAGTGCAGGGTTGAGCGTGGATCCAGTCATGACTATTGCCATGCCATGGTCGGACCACTATACCCTGAAGACCCAGCTTAGGCTGCCACCTCCCCCTCAGTTGGGCACTGAGCACATTTTAGCTTGCCTGTGGAGACTTATGGATCTGACTGGATTCCCGAATGCTCTGCGGGAACCAATGCCTCCTGGCACTTCTCTAGATGGATTGTTCAGTGACTGGCACAACAGACTGCTGGCTGCCATTGATGAGATAGCTCTCAGATGTCCTCTCTGTCCCT
Organism: Paroedura picta; assembly: GCF_049243985.1. NCBI lineage: Eukaryota > Metazoa > Chordata > Lepidosauria > Squamata > Gekkonidae > Paroedura > Paroedura picta. Next base: position 63,333,451 of record NC_135371.1, read on the forward strand.
GTCTCAAGCAGGCCTCATGGTACACCGAGGAGCTCTGTGGGAAGAAACGGAAATTGAGATGACTAGAGCGAGTTTGGAGAAAGACTCACGACAAAGAATCGAGAGCATCTTATAAAACGTAGTTAAGAACCTATGAGATGGCGGTGAAGTCAGTGAAATGCAACTTTTATTCGACTAGCATTGCGTCTGCACACTCACGCCCAGCACAACTATTCAGGGTAGGCCGATCTCTTACCACACTCAATTAGCTGTGAGGCATTTGTGAGTCACTTCGCAGACAAAATCTCGACTCTCCGCCATGACCTCCCTCCAACTTTGGACACAGAAAGTGAACTAGAGACCCCTTGGCCATCTTTGGAGAGAACAATGAGTCACTTCAGGCAACTCTCACTAGCTGAAGTGGACAAAATGCTAGCAACAACGAGGCCAACCACCTGCCCACTAGACCCATGTCCATTGTGGCTCCTAAAAACAATAGACATAAGAATAAGAGCCCCTCTCTGGGAAATAATCAACCTCTCTTTAAATGAGAGATTTCCCGGAGGGATTAAAAGAGGCTAAAAAAAAAAACATCCATGGCTCCACAGGAGCCTGATAACTACCACTCCATCTCACATCTGGCATTTCTCAGGAAGTTAATTGAACGACCTGCTGCAGGCCAAATATCAGCATTCCTGGAAGAGACTTCAGCCCTTGACCCATTCCAGTCAGGCTTCTGGCCTGGCCATGGGGTGGAGAAAGCGCTACTTGCCCTGACAGATGACCTCCACTGCCAGCTGGACCAAGGCGGGTCAGTGCTCCTGGTACTATTAGACTTGTCACCAGCGTTTGACACAGTCGATCATGAGCTCCTAGCTCACCGCCTTGCCAATGCTGGGATACGGGGGACAGCCCTCAAATGGCTGATCTCCTTCCTCTAGGGTCGCGGACAGAGGGTAGCAATAGGAGACAGAGTATCTAGCCATCACTAGCTCACATGTGGAATCCCACAAGGAACAGTGCTCTCTCCTATCCTATTTAATATCTTCATGCACCCCCTTGCTCAGCTGGTGTGGAGGTTTAGGCTGGGTTGCCAGCAATATGCAGATGACACCCAGCTCTTCCTCCTGATGGATGACTGCCCTGACTCCCCCCCCCCCCAGAATCTTTAGCCAGATGCCTGGAAGCAGTGACAAAGTGGATCAAGCAGAGTTGTCTGAAGCTCAATCCTGCAAAGATGGAGATCCTGTGGTTGGGTAGGAAGCACCTGCCCACCCTGGATGGTGTGCAGCTTTTAGCGACTCACTCTGCCAGGAACCTGGGAATGATTCTGGAAGCTTTCCTTACAATGGAAGCCCAGGTCACAAAGGTAGTACAGCTGGCATTTTACCACCTCCGCCAAGCCAAACTACTAGTGCACTACCTGGACCCAGAGCACCTAGCTACAGTGATCCATGTGATGGTCACCTCTAGACTGGACTTCTGCAACTCGCTCTACGCTGGCCTACCCTTATCCTGGATATGGAAACTACAACTGGTGCAGAACGCCGCAGCCAGGATTCTCACTAAGACATCATGTTGATCTCACATCCGGCCGGTATTCCAAGAACTTGGCTGGCTCCCAGTTGAATTCTGGATTAAGCTTAACATTTTGGTAATCACCTTTAAGGCCATACGCGGTTTGGGCCCAGTGTTTCTGAGAGACCACCACCCTGCCTATACCCCCAGAAGAGCTCTACGGTCCATCACTTCCAACTGGCTGCGGATCCCTGGCCCCAAAGAGGCACGTTGGACCTCAACAAGGGCCAGAGCCTTTTCAGTCCGGGCCCCCACCTGGTGGAATGAGCTCCCCGAAGAGAACAGGGCCCTGCCAGAACTTCCACAATTCCGCAGGGCCTGCAAAAAGGAGCTTTTTGCTTGAGGCATTTGCTTGAGGCCGACTGACCCATAACATCTACAGATCCCCTTCCCCACCAGACTGAGAGGTCAAACCTACCAAGGCAGTGTCAAAGTTATTGTTTTTGATATACCATTCTAGTTTTAGTTTATATGTTATTGTTGTTATATTGTTATATTGATACTGATACTGTTTCATGTAAAAGTTCCAAAATGTTTTCTGTAAACCACCCAGAGCCGTAGGGAAGGGCGGTATAAAAATCTAAATAAATAAATACATAAAATAGATAAAACTTATCTATTGAGATGCCTATGCATCTAATCATAGATGCATCTAATCATAGATGCATACTGCTTTTTAAAATGCCACCCCTTTTGGATTCATGAGCCTTGAATCTTTGAAAAATTAATCTTGAGCCTGATTTTTTTGGGGGGGGCAAATTAGAGAGTCATGCTTTGTGTTTTAATTGGGGGGGGGGTTGCTTTGCCTGCAGAATTTAACACCTATTCATTGATCCAGGCAGTTTTCTTCCAAAAGAAGAAAAACCTATCCCCGGGAGAAGGGAGAGGGAGGTGGGAGCGAGGGCAGGAACTGGAGGCAGAGATAGTGCTACTTTGGCTCCACACATTTCCTTGGCATGTAGCTTGCTAGTTGCTCTCTTCTGGCTAGCACTACATAGTTTGCGGGATCCACTTTATGCGATTCCCCAGATAGCACTTTAAGATGGAGGATGTAGCTACCAGTTTGCTGCTTAGATGCTGGATGTTGGTGACGTCATTCAAAACGGCAAAAATATGGTGTCTGCATAAGGTGAGCATTTCACTTTTTTTATTGGGTGCGGAATGGCCCTAGAAATTTCTCATGCTATTGTACAATACTATATTCTCAGACTTAGAAAGGAGCAGCTATTTTAGCAGAGGACCTTATACAAGACACTAAAAGCATTGAATAATAACTCCAAGCTCATTCATGGGAAGTAAAACAGTAAACATGGTTAGGAAGCTGTATGAAGGAGAACAGAAAAAGAATGGTCTATGCATTCCCAGATAGCAAAATGTGGAAAGAAAAACATCCATAATTCTTTTTACTCATAGATGCCTTAAATTTAGGTGGTTAACTAACAAACAGAGTTTTAACATATTTTTGTTGTCCTTGCAAATGTAGGGATGCCAGTCCTCAGGTGGGATTTTGGACCTGGAGGTGGGCAAGATTTGGGGCAGGGAGGGACCTTGGTGTTGTATAATGCTATCGTGTCCACCCTCCAAAGCAGCCATTTTTTCTACAGGGAAACTGATCTCTTTAGTCTGGAAATAATCCCAGGGGACTCCATGTCCCACCTGGGAACTGACATCTCTAGAAGCCACAGACAGTACATTATGGAGCCACATGTGGCCCTTGAGCACATGAATGAATATCATTGCTTTAAATGAAGCTGTTTGCAATTAAGTCGGCATCAGAAGTATTCTGATGGTTGATCATGATTACAGGGCAACTGGCCTTATGCTTGGAATCACAGACATACACACAGGACTCAAGGGCTTTTAGCACAGCTGATTTGTTTCTACGGTTGTGGCAGGGCAGTCCTTAATAGTTGCATCCTCAGAAGCCCATTAAAGCCAATGGACTTAGTAGAGTGTAAGTCTGCTTAAGATGCCATTGTTAATGTTGTATTTACAATGCTTAACATAGTAATCTAAGGGCCATTCCGCACAGTAAAAATAGTAGCATTATGCCACCGCAATGGCATAACACAAAAAAACTCCATGCCTCTGGGAATTCCTCAACGGCTGGCTCCTCTGCTACTGTCTCACGTGTCTTGCCACTCCGTACACCTGCTTGAAATGGCATAGACAGTAGAAGGCCTGCCACTCTACTCTCGTGACCTGTGCCTCCATGGAGCGGGAGGCATCAAGGATCACACTCAGGTTTCTGGCAGAGTGGTCTACTGCTAGACACATTCCATTCAGGTTGGGTAAACAGATGCTGCCCACTAAACAGATAAGTGAGGAAAAAAGTAGAAAAGTCATTTGAACCTATGCATACCAATGCCGTCAAGTCACAACCACCTTAAGTGACCCCACCAAGGGGTTTCAAGGCAAGTGAGAAGCAGATGTGGTTTGCCATTGCCTTCCTCTGCAGTGTTCTTCCTTGATCTCCCTTCCCAGTACTGACCCTACTACCAAGAACTCATGAGAGGCTATAGAATGCCACCTTCCCTCCCTCATTTGGACCTATAGAGCAATTTTACTGTATGCATTATGCAAAGAGCAGCCCCTCTGAGTCAGACCAAACTTCCATTTAGTCCAGTAGGCTGTTTCCAACAGCACCCATGGGAAGTCCACAAACGGGATTCAAAAGTGGCATCTATCATCTATTGCTTGTGCCTAGCATCTACTGATCAAAACATGAGAGCTCCATTTAGTTAGCATGTTTAATAACTGTTGACGGACTTATCCCTTATGAATTTGTCTGTTCCTTTCAAAGTGTGGCCCTTGGAAATGCCAAACTTGCAAAAAAGGAAAGAAATGAAAGGCTGTTTTCCTATTGGCTTCCAGTAAAGCCAATCAGCACAGGAAGTGGTATATTCCCCCCCAACTTGGATGGAAGACAATTAGTAGGTGTCCTAACATTTCCTGGCACAATGATGATTTACACTGAAGTTGTGATCAATGCTGCTGTGACAGCATTTTTAATTCCTTGGTTCACTGCACAAATATTAGCAGTGCATAATACTGCCTGCACTTCATGATGCCCTCTCAGAGAGGCCTCCAATGAGATCCTCCTGCCATTGCTTTTGCCACCGCTGTCATGTACAGGGAGTAGGGCAGTCAGGCAAGACACAGGAGCTTGTTGGGGTTGGGAGCTGAAGGGGGAGTCACCCTTATGTGTGGCAGAGCTCATTTCAACCTTAGTGGTTACTCATGCTTACTTAGGGTGTCACACTTCTCTGCTTGAAAACTGTTGCTGTAGTAATCTGTCACTAATCTGTACTTTGAGTGGCAGAGCAGGAAATAGTCTCCCCTTTTTCTTCTAAAGGAAGTTTCACTATATTCTGCAAAGTCAGTATAGTGAATTGACACACCCAACATACCGCCCTCTCACAATGAGAATCAATGCAAAAAGTTAAGTGTATCTGCGGGATTGAAGTCTTTGAAAAGAGTTAGCTGGTTTAATCAGTACTTAAATGCTTGAAAAGTGAAATTTCTTTACCAGGCTGCAAGACATTAAGATACTTTATCTTTAAAACTTCAGCCTCTTGTAGACGCACAAGAGCATAAGCTTCCAGATGGCTTCTTTAGTGGTTTCAAGGCCGGTGATTTAAGAGTTAATGCCAACAGGACCACTTCAATTGCTTGTGAGATGAGGCTCTGATGAGACAAAGTATGTGCTACATGTTATTGCTCAGGTTTCTTTCCAGGATCCTAACCCCCTTGTTAACTTGGTTATTCCAAAAATAGTGAGAGAGGCTCGTTTGCCTTGCCACCTTTGCACCAAATTATCCCCCTGTTTAATCTACATTTCCATGGCTGACGAGCTAGCCCATTATTTCCTGTCCCAATTCACTAATGAGATGAATTGGTCCCTGTCCTCTTTAAAATTCCCTGGAGCTTCTTGATCTGCAGAATTTGTCTTCTCTCCATTTTCTTTCTCAGCCTTACTTTCCAAAGATTGTGCACAGCTACACTGGAGTCAGGGTGGGGAGAAAATAGTTAATCCAAATGGTGCTGGTGGGAAATGCTTCATCTTGCAGAAGATGTGCATGTTTGTGTGAGTGTGTGTCAGAAAGAGAGAGAGAGAGAGAGAGAGAGAGAGAGAGAGAGAGAGAGAGATGAATACCTTATGTCTAGCTTGACACAAAATTTGTGGAAAGTTTTTAATGAAAATACAGGAAACCATTTTAGATCCAGAGTACAAATATGAAAACAGCAGAACATGAAGGAGACCCAAGCCAGTCTTTGGTCAAGCAGTCAGCTGTAGTCTGTTGTCAATGACTTTGGCATGTTAGATACCAAAAGTACAAGAAAGTAGAAGAGTGTTTAGGATTCTGATGGTCACCTGCAAGAAAGATTGTCTGCTGCAACACAGTGATTGGATGTCATTGGGATAGGAATGAAAAAGATCTAGAGGCTGGAATTGTATTCATTTTGTGCCCCAGTCATCCATAGAGTCCACCTGAAAGCTAAAATAAATAACTAGAAGGAAATAATTAGTTTGTTATTGGGTGCTGCTGATGAAGGCAATGGCATTCACAAACTGTTCTGACTGAAGCATTATTGGTTTTCTGACTCTTTTTAAAGGGCCTCCTTCTTTTTCAACACCACTTAATAGTCAATGTAATCAGAGCACTGTAATACATTTAGAAGAAGAAGAGCTGGGGCCATTCTGCACATCGAAAAAAAATAGCGTTATGCCAGGGCAATGGTGTAATGCTATAAAAAACCATGTCTTCGGCCATTCCTCACCTCCTGGCTTTCTTGCTCTCCTGTGCCACCTTCTCGTGCTTCTTGGCACTCCAAACACCTGATTGAAATGGTGGAAGAGAGAAACGCGCTATACACGCAACTCTCCTCCACCTTTCAATCAAGCCAGTCAATCACCTTTCTCCCTGCTTTAAAGGGACCGTGATACAAGCTAATTTTTTTTAATTAAAATTTCTCTGTTGCTATGCCTATGCATCTAATCATAGATGCATAGTGCTTACTTTACTGTCATCCCTTTTGGAATTATGAGCCTTGAAGCTTTAAAAAAGTAACCTTGTTCCCGATTTGGGGTGGTGGTGGTTAGAGAGGCATGTTAACTGGTGGGGAATTTTTTTTTTTTTTGCTCTGCTTGGACGATTTAATGCATATTCGTTGCTCCAGGCAGTTTTTTTTTTAAAAAGCCCCATCCCCAGTAGAAGGGAGAGGGAGGTGGGTGCGAGGGTGGGCCCTGGAGGCGGAGATAGTGCTACTTCGCCTTCACACCTTTCTTTAGCGTGTGTTTGCTGGTTGCTCTCCTCTCGCTTGTGCTACATGGCTGGGGGAATCCACAAAACGAAATACTTTAAAATGAAGGATGTAGCTGCCGGTTTGCTGCTGGGATGCTGGATGCTGACAATGTCATGTAAAACACCCCCCCACACACACACACAAAATGGTGTCAGCAAGAGTCTTTCACTATATTTTCCCGGTGCAGAATGGCCTCTGGTTTTCATACCTCCCTTTTCATTGCCCGAAGGAATCTCAAAGTGGCTTACAATTGCCTTCCCTTCCTCTTCCCACAACAGACATCCAGTGAGGTAGATGAAGCTGAGAGAGCTCTGAGAGAAACTGCTCTGTGAGAACAGTTCTAACAGGATTGTGATGAGCTCAAGAACTCCCAGCTGGCTGCATGTGGATAATTGGGGAATCAAACCTAGCTCTCCAGACAAGATGCTGTCACTCTTAACTACTATATCAAGCTGGCTCCCAAGCAGGAACAATACTGTTCCCGTTTTTTTTCCTCCCACTCCCATTTCGCCTAAAGGAAATTTATTTAGCTATTACATTTATTTCCCACCTGCTCTCCAGGGACTCAGGGATCCTTTTTTTTGTTTAGATAGCTCCTTTATCTTAATACCATAGCATTTCTAACATTTGGAAACTTTTATGTCATTGACCGTTTATGCACTGGGAATTTCACTGGCCCAGCTCCCATGGAGGAGCACAGATTGGGGACAGATGAGGCGCACCAAGCCAAATGCTCCCCCATGTGGGTGCAGGAACAAGTGGAGCAGCCCAGCATGAAACCTCCAGTGTGTAAACGGTCATTCAGACTCATATTAAAGAATTCAACAAGTGCCGACAGCATGGGTTTATAAATTCTATGACCCCCAATTTATAGTAACAAATAATTGGTTATAAACAACATAAAAATTGATACTTAGCTGTTTTTTACTGAAGCATCTTTCCAAAAATGATATAAAATGCAACCAAAATTCAACCAAATGGCTGAACAAGTCCTAAATTTGTAAGGGTATCTTTCCCCATGCTCAGCAATCAATGGTAGCACTTTCAATGTTCACCCAACTGCTGTTTTTCCTTGTGAAAGGAGAAGGCTGTTGAGATAAATCCGAATCTTCCACAAGGCTTAGCAAAAATAACATACAATAACATTCCCTTAACCAGAATCTCTGGATTTCCAAACAACCCCACCATTGATGGATAAAAGGAGAAAATGTTTGTTCTGAACAGAGCCATGTAAATACCAATGCTTTGAATTCCCAATGCATGAATGTAGAGTCTCAGATACTTCATGGCATTTGGTATCTTGATTTGCATTTTATTTTTTTAAATAAACGAATGCTTAGTTTTCAGGGTAATGGAGAAACTGCGAGAACAGAATATAGTGACATCTTGGATATTAGACAATGGCTTGGTTGGGCTTCTAAGGCCAAGAGGCATAGAGATTTAGTACCCTTTTGCTCATCCATGTCTCCCATTGTAAATCTTTCCCTCTCAACTCTAGTCCCCATTGCCTTCCTGCCTCTTTTTCCATGTTCCCGTGCTTCACTGAGGCTTATAGATTCATTAACATCTTCAGAGTATAGATATATCTGTAACAGGAATGCCTTTCCTTTATTTGTTCATGACCCTCTGATGCATTCTTTCATCCTAGATACACAGCAGAGCCCTCTCTCCCTAACCCAAGCTCAGCACCTCAAATAGAGCACAGTTTCTAGCATCTGCAATGAGAGCATCTCTGCCTCTTGGGAGATGTTTCTTGACAGAAATGACACAGGAGAGATGCCAGCTCGGTTCAAGTCCTTTACAATGAATGGGGCTCAAGTGTGTGTTGAGCTTTATCAGCATACTGCCTATAGGGTTGTGGTTTGATGAACTAATGGGTGTGAGGCTTGAAAAACTGTATGCTGACATAGAGGAGTCTGAAGATAGTTAATTGTCTCCTGTTCCTTCTCTAAGTGAAGAGTCCATACCACAGTGGCTCAGTATAAGGGATTTAATTGTAAATGGATGTAGACATTTTTATTATCCCAGCCTGAGTCATTTATTCCCTTGTTTTTGGTGCCTGCTTGAGCCATATGCCCACGTAATGGCATCTTTGGTACTATGAAATGTCAAACGGAAAGGGTATTAGAGTGGAGGCTGTTTCTTCATATGTGTCTGTGCAGCAGTGCTAGGTTTCAGCAATTTCTGTGGGAACTATAATAAGACATGACAAAGGGAAATGCAGTAGTTTGCACTGTAGTCCAGTAAGATATTCTTCCTTTTCTGCAGATGAGAAAGGATGTGATTCTCCCATGTTTGAGAAACTTCTATGACAGCACATTACTTTCCCTATTACCACCCAATAACCAGACTTCTGAACATTGCTGCAACTATTATTATTACTAGCTTCAAAGCCCATTCCTAAGAATCGGCCTTGAAAGGGTCCCCTCCCCTAGCCCCTGTCCAGGCAGCTTAAGGTGGCTTTGGGCCGCAGCTGGCAGCCGGATCAAGTGGGGTGGGTGGCGGCTGGGCAGCTCGTTAGCAGGGCCGGGACAGAGCTCCTTAGCAGGCAGTCAGCAGGCTGGGAGGCCCTTGTTAGCAGGCCCTTCACTATGACCCTGTGCCCAGGGCCCTCTCCCCTTATCTGATGCTGGCTCCAGGCACTGAGGAGCGTCTGAGAGCAAAGAGGCTAGAGTCCAGGGATGGAGGGTGGGAGCTGCAGGGGCAGGGCCAATCAGGGTGCAGCCAGCAAAGCTTTGGTGGCTGCACCCTGATTGGCCCTATTCCAACTTGGACAGCCGGACACGTTCTACCCCCTTGGCTGTTTCACAAATATATAGAGGAATCATGGATAAGGATATTATTATATTTTATAGACTGCCCCTCCCTGCATGCAGGCTCAGGGTGGCATACAGTAAATTTAATAGTAACATTAATAAAACCTTTTCAAAAACCATTACAATTTAAAATTATTAATTCCCTTCCCATAGGTCCACTGGCATTATATATCAGGCTATTCCAAACCTACAGTGGGAGGTATTTCTGTGTGGGGAATAATCAGTTTACCTAGAGATAATGATATGGTATAGGTTGAGGAAGGCCCATATTTGTTCTCATTTTATCCTGGCCTCAACCATAAGAACAGCACCATTTTACAGGCGGTGTAGAACTTTACTAGCTTTGTCAGGGCCCAGATCCCCATTGGTAGCTCATTTCACCAAGCTCTTGATAGACGGTCTGAAGAGCACTGGAGCTGAACTATGGAGATCTGGGTTCAAATCTCTGTCCAGCCATGAAGTTTACTGACAGAATAAAATGGTGACAATGTACATCATGCTGAGATTTTTGGAGGAAGGGCAAGACTAATACTTGCTTGGGATTCAATTTGTTCCTGAAATATTCCATGTTCTCTCTGTCTGCTAAAATCCTACTATATACACAAAGATGAGAGTAGGAGGTATATGAGTCCATATGTACTAAGTTTAAGAATCCGAGCAATCCTTTTCTCAGTTTTAGAAATAGTAAAAGAATTTCAAGATAATATTTATTTCATTGAGTGATATGCATATGCTGAAGGAGAAACTTATATCGGGATGTCTAGCAATGAAGAACCAGGAATGAGGCTGATGAGCCATTTCATCAGTTGGTACATTTCCAGGAGTTTGATTGTATTTTGGGAAGGGCAGATGTTTTTGTTGTTTGATATTAGACAGATAGCACATGGAAGTTGCTCTGCCTCCCACTAAGCAATGTTTTGGACAGAAATACTGATAACAAACAAGAATAAAATGCTCTTAAACCCAAGGCCTTTAGGCATAATAATATTTGCAGAGAAATGATGTTAGTATGATAGAACAAGATAGTGGGCACACTCACATCCTACTATTATTTCTATTTACAACTTGTCCAAATTCTTGCAAGTTAAAAAACAACAACAAAGAACAAAACCTGTTTGACCAGAGATGATAGAAGGACAAAATAAATAAGTGTGAATGCACACCATGGAAAATGATGTATTTATTGCATGAGTTTCAACTCTCTCAAAAATTACTCCACCGCTAGCCTAGTTTGCTGGTTTTCCCAGTTCACAAACTCCTGGTGGTAAGGACCATCAGATGCTTCCTTTTAGTGTGGAAAACCACTGTGTGTTTCATAGGTGCAGGGAAAACAGAACTTTACAAAGAGATGCTCTTCCTAACAATGAGATGCAGCAAAAGAAAACAAAAACCTTCACCAACCTAACCCTTGGAACTTTTGCATAACTGTGTACTGTTGCACTGGAAACTTAGTGGAGATAGGTTCTGTATGTTTGACCTAGAGGGCCAAGTAGCAGGTCCATGGGGTAATATCAAGTGAGGAACAGAGCACCAGAGGGGGAGGCTTAATCCCAATACCTTTGCAGAATGGTCCCAATTACAATAAGACCCCAATATGCTTGATTTTTAAAGAGAAAAAATGGTGGGAGCTCCAGTCACAGACTGTCTCATGGAGTTCTGTACTTCCTCTGAAAATCCTGTTAATTGTGGATCTATCTAAATTTTTAGGTAATGATTTATCAAAATGTTAAGGAATGAAATATTATCGGGATTAGCTTTACTTGAGCCTTTTTCCTAGGCCAGTGTTCCCAACATGGTGTCTGTGAACATCATGACATCTGCCAGCACCTCTCCTGGTGCCTGCCAAGTGGTTTTTCCCCCCCTCAAAAATTAGATAGAGTGAAGTAGGGCTTTTGCCCAGCAAAGCTTATGGTTGGTCACTGGATATTTGATTGGCTGTGCAGTTTTTTTCCAAATGTTACCTCGGTAGCAGCTGCTATCACAGCTCAAGGACTATCACAGCACTATGTGATTGAAGCTCAGCTGGCTATGGCTTCTGCGGCAGCCATTTTATAGCAGCCATTTTGTGGCTGTGCCCAACACAGTCTGCTAGAATTCCAAAGATGCCCACTGGCTCAAACGGGTTAGGGTTCCTTGTCCTAGACAGATACTTTTGTTGCAACTTGTGTGAATTTTCTTTTCACAGGAACAAAGGGAGAAGGGAGAAACTGATGTTAATATGGAGGGGCAAAGGGCTGTGGAACAGGCAAAGAAATCTCTGCAGCAAAGCCAAATTAGAAATCTCTTCCATGGACCTGCGGCAATGAGTGGTGAACTTTAGTGGGATACATGGGGTTGGGCTTCACAAAAAGGGAGAAGCTTAAAGGTGGGCAATGTTTTATGAATCCAGAAGAGGTAATAAGGGAGATTCTATTGAGGTCTCTCTCAAAAGGTATATTTTGGGCTCAATACATCAAATGTTTTCAGAGTATTCCTAAAAAATCATACTGTGAATGGGAGCAACGATATAAATACATTTCATCTCACAATTGTGCTTGACTACAGCTCTTTGAAGGATGGCCATTTGGTGACAAATCTGGGCTTCCCTCTGTAGAGGGACACCAGGATAAGCTGGATGAGTGAAAAGGGCAGCTGTCCGATTCTAGAGGATCTGATGCAGGGAATCTGTAAAGGATAAAAGGTGGTTTCCCAAATATTTTGCATTATGTGCCAAGATACTGAAAGTGTTTTATAGAGTGGAGAACAAGTTTGGTGTAGTGGTTAGGAGTGTGGACTTCTAATCAGCTGAGCTGGGTTTGATTCCATGCTCACCCACATGCAGCCAGCTGGGTGACCTTGGCCTCACCACAGCACTGATAAAGCTCTCTCAGCCTCACCCACCTCACAGGGTGTCTGTTGTGGGGAGAGGAAAGGGAAGGTGAATGTAAGCGACTTTGAGACTCCTGGTAAAGAATAGCAGCATATAAGAACCAACTCTTCCTCCTCCCCCTCCGTCTCCTCCTCCTTCTCCTCCTCCTGAAATTGCCAGTATTATTGCTTCTCTCCAGCTTTGCTCCCAAATTGAGGAGTCTGTTCATTTGCACTCCTCTCAGTTGTGCTTTTCGTGCTTCTGAGGTGCAAATGGCATTGTGCTGTCATACATATGCCAAAGGCACTATCATATGATGGTATTAGTCAGAGCACTCCCTATTCCACAGCTTGCAGTTTTCTCCCACTTGGACCATAATAATGAACAGGACAATTAATACTGGCTACTGAGAGCTGAAGACTTACTAATGGGCAATATCTATTGGGATATTAGATTAATATAGCAGTGTTTGCCCAGTCATAGAATCATGATACTGAGTGCAGTAAACAAATCTCCCAAGAAACATATTGCAAAAAATGTAAACTAACATTTATTCAGCTCCAGTTCACATTCAGACTGCAGTCAAAAGGAAGAGAGAGAAACCTATTTGAAAGAGTATTTTCTCTCACACAGCCAGCTAGTCTGGCATCATGTTTATGGGAGAATGAGGGCATTGTATGTACAGGAGAGATCTGCAGAGACATATGTCTTCATGGAAGGCCTTGTAGAGAGGAGAGTGAGATGACAAAGCAAGCAAGAGACGAGGGGTCAGAGGGCAGCTGCCGCATTAAGAAAAAAAGAGAGGCATCTTGTTCAGAGAGATAACACCTATACACACACAGAGTGATGTAATCCCCCCCACCAATGCCCAGGCATGCTGAGGTGCTCACTCCAATAATATCTCCATCTGGTACTGTCAGTACTAGCCCCCAAATGCTGTCCAGTTGGCCACAGTCCAAGCTGCCACCTCTTCCAAGGAGCGGTAGATAAAGTCTGATTGATCTCTGTTCCAGAATTCTACCAGTATTGCACAGGAAGGGGTGGGGGATGGGGGTTGTATAAAAACAACAATTACTGTCTGCTCTTCCAAGGTTAAACTGAAATCAAATAACATTCAGATCTTGCTCCAGGCCGCTGCTCTCCAGAGGTAGGAAAATCATTAACTGCCTCAGCTCCCCGACAGCTTCCAGTATCTCGCTATTGCTCTTCTCCAAGTAATTCAAAGCCATGGCAAAGCAAATGCTCCATGCAGCTCCCCTCCTGATTTCCCCATCCTCTATGGCTGTATTATTATTACAGCTGGAGAGGAAATGATGCTGTCTTCCATTTCTTGGTAGTGGGTTATGTGTGTGTTTAAGGAATGTGTGAACTTTCAAAGCACAACACCAACAAGGAACCAGGAGGCTAACACATCAGAGTTTGCCTGAGCATAGCTTAAGAGAAATTGATTATATAGCATCCCGCCTTCCATTCAGACTGGCCTCAACCTCTGCAAAATCTCGTTTCTCTAAGGATTTATCCACACATTTGTTTCACACATCCACAATACTGACTACCAGTCGAATTTCAGATCAGGCTTAAGGTCTTGGTAATTACCTTCAAGGCCATATGCAGTCTGGTCCCAGGGTACCTGAAGGACCGTCTCTCTGCCTATGCGCCTCAAAGAGCTCTGTGCTCCTCCACCTCCAACCGGCTAGTGATCCCCCTGGCCCCAAGGAAGTCCGCTTGACCTCCACCAGGTATAACAAGCTCCCAGAGGAGATCAGGTTCCACAGGGCCTGCAGTTCCACAGGGCCTGCAAAAGGGAGCTCCTCCACCAGGGATTTGGTTGATGTTGACCAAAACTATACACCACCTACGAGGCCCCGAACACCCCTCCTTTGAACCCATGTGACAGATCTGACCAACCATGGGCCTGTTAGATTGTTCACTCTTAGAATGTTATTCTCTGTTTATTGTAATTACTATTGTTACCTTTATTTATTATATTTAATCAGTTTAATGTATTGTTCTGTTATGTTCTACGTGAACTGAACCTTAGGGGAGGGTGGTATACAAATGTAATCAATTAATCAATCAAACAATTAATTAAATAATTCCCAAGCATCCAAACAAGCATCAGGGATAATCAGCCATAAAACTAGGTATAGTCACAATAACACTGGCCAGATATGTGTGAATGTGTCTGAGGCTGGTGTTTTGCTGTTCTATGTGGGGAAGGATATGATACAAATACCAATCCAGGTATATGTGTTAAAATTTCATGTCTATTTAATGATGTACAAATAGCAGAATATTAATCATTGCTGTTTTATGCAGTATATGAGTGCCCTCACCTGGATTGCTCAGCCTAGGCTAATATCATCAGATCTTTGAAGCTAAGCAGCTTCAGACCTGATCTATATTTTGTTGGGAGACCCCCAAGGAATACTGGGGTTGCTATGCAGAACCAGAAAATAGGTAACCACCGAATGTCTTGTGCCTTGAAAACCCTACAAGGTTTTGGGCTGTATCAACAGAGGCATCACATCAAAATCACAAGATGTCATAGTCCCATTGTATACGGCACTGGTCAGACCACACCTGGAGTACTGTGTGCAGTTCTGGAGGCCTCACTTCAAGAAGGACGTAGATAAAATTGAAAGGGTACAGAGGAGAGCGATGAGGATGATCTGGGGCCAAGGGACCAAGCCCTATGAAGATAGGTTGAGGGACTTGGGAATGTTCAGCCTAGAGAAAAGGAGGTTGAGAGGGGACATGATAGTCTTACTGAAAAAGCCATCATTGGACCCGCGGAACCCCACCAGTTACCGCCCAGTTTCGCACTTGGCGTTTCTGGGTAAGGTGATAGAGCGGGCTGCCAACTCCTAGGTTTCTTGGATGAAACTTCGGCCCTCGATCCATACCAGTCTGGCTTCCGTCCTGGCCACGGGGTGGAGACCGTGCTGGTCGCCCTCATGGATGATATCCGGCGCCAGCTGGATCGGGGCGGCTCCGCCATTCTCGTGCTTCTAGACCTGTCGCCCACATTTGATGTGGTCGACCACGAGTTATTGGTACACCGCCTCGCCGGAGCTGGAATAAGGGGGACTGCGCTTCAATGGCTGGTCTCCTTCCTCCAGAACCGGACGCAGAGGGTTGCGATGGGGGAGAGTATGTCGAGCCCTTGTGAGCTCCCTTGTGGGGTTCTGCAGGGGGCGATACTCTCTCCCACACTTTTTAACATCTATATGCGCCCTCTAGCCCAGCTGGTCCGGGGCTATGGGCTGGGTTGCCACCAATATGCGGATGACACCCAGCTTTACTTCCTAATGGACGGCCGGCCGGACTCCACCCCGGATACATTTGCCAGCTGTTTGGAAGCGGTAGCTGGATGGCTCAGGCAGAGTCGCCTGAAACTCAACCCCTCCAATACGGAGGTCCTGTGGCTGGGCAGAAGAGGGCAGGACCAGGAAGCGCGCCTCCCATGCCTGAACAGGGTGCAATTAACACCTGCACCAGTTGCCAGGAATTTGGGAGTGACATTTGATGCCTCCCTCTCTATGGAGGCTCAGGTCACCAATGTAGCTCGGACGGCATTTTTCCATCTTCGCCAAGCCCGGCTACTAGCGCCCTACCTGTCCTCGGAACACCTGGCCACAGTGATCCATGCAATGGTCACTTCCAGATTAGACTTCTGTAACTCGCTCTACGTGGGCCTTCCCTTGTCTTTGACTCGGAAGTTACAGCTGGTCCAAAATGCGGCTGCTAGGGTCCTCACTAGAACACCTTTGAGGGCCCACATTCAGCCGGTGCTTCGTCATCTGCACTGGTTACCAGTCTGTCTCCGAATCAGATTCAAGGTATTGGTATTGACCTTTAAGGCTATACGCGGCCTGGGTCCCGTCTACCTGCGGGACCGCTTGGTTGCTTATGCCCCCCACAGGGCACTCCGCTCTGCGGGTATGAATTTACTGGTTGTCCCGGGCCCACGGGATGTTCGCCTGGCCTCGACCCGGGCCAGGGCCTTTTCAGTCCTGGCCCCAACCTGGTGGAATGAGCTCCCAGAAGAGCTGAGGGCCCTGCAGGATCTACCAGCTTTCCGCAGGGCCTGTAAGACGGAGCTCTTCCTCCAGGCATATGGTTGAGGCCAGGGCAGCTCTCCCACTAATCCATCAGAGGATCCCCTCCAATATTGAGATCTCTAACATCGAGATCATGGTTAGATCTATTGTATTGGTGCCACCCTCTTCTGAACATTATTCTCTCCACCAGGCTGAACTAAGATCAGAATTGTGACCACCGCCACTATACGTTATATGTAACTTTTAATTGGGGTTTTTATGGGGATTTTATTGTGTTTTAACTATTTATGTTGTAAACCGCCCTGAGACCTATTGGGAGAAGGGCGGTCTAAAAATTAAATAATAATAATAATAATAATAATAATAATAATAATAATAATAATAATAATAATAATAATAGCCCTCTTTAAGTATTTGAAATGTTGTCACTTGGAGGAGGGCAGGATGCTGTTTCTGTTGGCTGCAGAGGAGAGGACACGCAGTAATGGGTTTAAACTTCAAGTACAACGATATAGGCTAGATATCAGGAAAAAGTTTTTCACAGTCAGAGTAGTTCAGCAGTGGAATAGGCTGCCTAAGGAGGTGGTGAGCTCCCCCTCACTGGCAGTCTTCAAGCAAAGGTTGGATACACACTTTTCTTGGATGCTTTAGGATGCTTAGGGCTGATCCTGCGTTGAGCAGGGGGTTGGACTAGATGGCCTGTATGGCCCCTTCCAACTCTATGATTCTATGATTCTACCCTAAGTCAGCTGTGATTTGATGGCAAGGTGTGTAAAGGTGTGTAAAATACAAAAACACAAAAAAAGGTGTGTAAATACTTTTGGGGACATGGAGAGCTGCCTGATAGTTCTGTTCCTCGTGTATAAGTAAGAAAAAAATTGTAAGCAGGAAAGTAAGATACTTGCAGTAGGAACCACATTGTTAGGGAACTGCATTTATTTGGGAATTACATGGTGTCTAAAAAATTTTCATACCAAGCTTTCCTCCTGTCTACTATCTTCTTTCTTGCTGACTCTCCAGTCTTCCTCTCCTAGGACAGTATGGAGCTTATTTGTAAAACAGTCAATAATTAGCTTGTTAGCAAAGAGAGTTGCCGGTTAGCTCAGAGACATCTTCCACAGGCCATTGGATCAAGCAACCAAATAGCGACTTCTGTTCCCCAGGGGAGGTGAGAATTGCTAAGTCAGATAAATCATTAAATGGGCAGGACAGATGCCTCATGGGCAGGAAGGGAGGTGGGGAGATCATTGCTTGGAGCACATTTCCTACAAAAGAGGCACTATGAGTTAGCAGCTAGTGAATGAAACTTGACAGAATCACCAGAGCAGGGAATAAAGATTTCCAAGAGAGCAGCTCTGGCTATCAAAAACATGGAGCCTATGCACTTGTCACAGGGAGGCAGAATTTTTTGAGACCCAACACCTATTGATTCTTGCATATGTCTAACAGGAAAAAATGTAAAAGTTCTATTGTTTGGATGTTTAATCCTTCAGGCATCTTCTAACTTCAGCATTTCTAAATACTGGAATACATTTTTTGGTAATTTCCCACGTTTAGGATTTCTGGATCTATCTTTCTTTGGATCTAAAACTCCATTCATGTCTTCAAAAAACCATTATATTTTCATCTTAGAATTCTAATATAGTTTGACATTTTGTTTGAAAAAATTAACTTTGGCATTGTTTGGTGCATATATTGTTGCTAGTATATACTTACATTCTGGAAGTCTCATTTTTAAAATTAGATAACGTACCTCTGGATCTCTTAATTATTCTATTACATCTATTTGTGAGTTGTTTATATAAATACTCTGCACTTTTTGTTTAGGGCTGAAGCAAGATATACCTTACCTAGCTTTTTATTATTTAAAAATATGTTTTTTCTTTGTGTGGTTTTCTTGTAGGCATAAAATAAAATTTTGCTTTTTAAGTTAGTTAATTTTTTTCATACTTTTCTTAGGAGAGTTCAGTCCATTAATATTTACTGTTACGATCTTTAATTTATCCATATTTTCCCAATGTTGATGCCACAGCCATTTTTTCTCCTGAGCTCTTAGGCAGACTTTTATTTGTGTTGTTTGAATATTTTTCTTCAGTTCCTTTATGTAGCTCTTCTGTTTGTAATTCTTCAGCCAACAGCTTGGCTTGTTCTTCTGATTACTTTCCTTCCTTTTGGGAAATTTACTTCTATTGTGAATGTTATTTTCCAGTGGCATTTTGTTTCCTTCTCTTGAAAAATCTATCACAAAAAGTCAAAATATTTCCTTTTCCTTAAGAGAAGAGCCAGTTTTTTATACCCTCCTTTTCATTACCTTAAGGAGTCTCAAAGCAGCTTACTAATACCTTTCTCTTCCTCTCCCCACCACAGACATCCTGTGAGTTAGGTGGGGCTGGGAGACCTCTAACAAAGCTGCTCTGTAAGAACAGCCCTAAGAGAACCATGACTGGTCCAAGTTCAGCCAGTTGGCTGCATGCAGAGGAGTGGGGAATCAAACCTGGTTCTCCGAATTAGAGTCTGCCACTCTTAACTATTCTACCACACTGTTGGGAAGTCCACTTGTTGGGGGGAAGTCCTGAAATATCTGCACTTCTTTTTCTGCTGCTTTAAATGGGAATTCTATTTGCTTCTTTAGTATTGCATTGTGTTTTCACAATGAAGTGAGCCAGTATATCTAAAACAAGTTTATTCTTGAATTCACTCTAAATACCTGGTCAATGTCAGGAAAATCCTGTATCTTCAAATAATTTTGGAGTAATCCTGAAAATGGAGAAATAATGTTATGGCTATGACAGTGGTCTGGGAAGTTTCTATTATAAATCTCATTTGAACTATCAGTTTGTAAGTTTAGGTTTGGTAAACTAAGATCTGGATGCAATGAAACTCATTTCTACAAGTGCCTTGTATGACTTGTATGACTCATTCATTATCCAGTTGCATTGTCTCCTTTTTTGTGCTGTCTTGGAAAACTAAGACCAACAGTTCCCCTCAGCAACAAGTTATGTATAGCAGTAAACTTCGGGAACATAAAAAGACTTTGTATAAAGGAGAATTTCTTGTAAGACGAGCAAAGATAGATTTATAACTCTGAAAGGGCCAGGATGCACAATGATGAAATGGGGGATCCCACTCAAAGCTGGCTTCACTTGTGGTGCAGACAATGAGAGTAATGAGAGAGGGTAGAAGGGAGATGACCTTCAGATGGTACGCAACTGTGATTACTGAACCTGCCCTGGGAGATGACACAACAGCAATAACAACTGTTCTATGGCTTGCCTCTGCCTGCTTCTCCTGGGGCGGATATCTGGGATGCATTAACCCTGCAACAACAAGAAATCCATTGCTTTGCTTTTGTTTATAAAATAAACAGTTTTTCCTCTGCTGTTTTCTCAACTGCCCATGGGAAGAGGTTCCCAGCAAGTTGCAGGGCCTCATCCTGATATGGTACAGAGAGGATGAGAAGTCGAAGAAACGAGATGTACTGTTCAGGATTACAATAGTAACATTCCCAACCCCAGTACAAGAGTCTGAAATGAGGTTCAATAAGCCTTCATGATTTTCCTGAAGCACATTTATTTGAGACTCCTTTTGACAAATGGCTTATCTAGACCCTGTGGGAATACAACTTGTCCCTCATTCCATGCTCTGCAGTCCTGTGGTTGTGAAATCTGGAGTTCTGGGGTTGAGAGATGCTCCTCTCATACAAGAGTATCTGTTTCTGAGAGAGAGAGAGAGAGAGATGCAGAGGGAGCTGCCTCTTCATAAATGTGTCCTAGATTTCTCCAGTAAAGAATGAGTCACATTTTTCAGATCTGAGATCTCTGAATACAGTTGGTTTTGTGAAACTCTGCCATGACACAAGAGAATTTTTGGACTCAGGGAACACCTGCTCCCATATGACCCCCCCCCTTGTGGTTTAAGATCCACCAGGTAAGCCTTGCAGCAAGTAACAACTTATGTAGGAACCATATTGTCTTCTACAAGAGGCAGAGTCTTCTCCGGAGCTACATTGCTATTCCACTGAATACCAACCTGCATTTTGCCCTACATACATTCCATAGACGAAACTTTTTATTTTTTCAGTATTCTGGAAATTAAACTGTACAAGAAACATCTCATTTTCCTCTTCCCCACTATTTCCACTTTTCCTTCCCCGAAAGCCCCTTCCTTGTAGGCTTTCTCCTTCTCATCCACTAACCAATTTACTTTTATTTGCCTCCCTAACTTCAGTGTCTCTTCCTGGCAGCCTCTCCCTGGGAAACCTGTAGGTGACTTGTGCAGTGCCAGCCAGTTGCTAGGCTGGGCTCAGCTGTATCTGGATTTGCCTGTCAGCCTCCTACCATGGTTATTTCATGTGGTCACTTCATATGATCAATGATGTATCAATAATCAGTAATCACAGCTGTCACTGTTTTGTTATTTGTAACTGGGAGGAGGGGGAGTCTGTTAACTGTCAATGGCTTGGGAAGCTTACCTAATTATGACTGTTCCTGCTGCCTGCTTTTGCTGTGTATTTCTTTGTGTAGTTTAATAGCTAATTTACATTTCTGAAGTTGAAATCATAGGAGAGAGAGATGGTGATGTAGTGTGTACCAAAGTGCAGGACTGTTTGGCATGATTTTTCCTGGGAAGAGGGGAAGCTCACCTTTTCCTAACTGAGGCATTATCTTGTGTGCTTGGGGGAAAGGCTTTTGAGGTTATTGTTATTATCTACTCCCCGACTTCAGCTATGTTTATTACTTACCTCATAATGTTTATTATTACCTCATTTATACTCTACTTTTCTCCTTTGGAGACTCAAAACAGCTTACATCATAATCCCCTCCTCCATTTTATCCTTACAACAACTTTGTGATATAGTCTAGGCTGAGAATGTGTGATAGCCTGAAGTTGCCCAGAGACTTTTCATGGCAGAGTGGGGATTAGTATCCAGGTCTCTAAAACCCTATTCTGAAACTTTAAGGACTATACCATATTAGCTGTCATGAGGTAGCTACAGTTGAAAAGTAGCAAGCAGCCAATCCTCCATGAGTCATTCAAGTTGTGAAGTAGCCATTTGCCTGGTAAGGACTAACAGGCCTAATGAGTCCAAAGACCAAAACAACCCTGGAAAGGGCTTTGCTCCCTCCCCCTGCCTTTACTAACTTAAACAAAGGTCTTGCCTAGTAATGGCCACTGAGGATATTATTTTCTTAAAGCTACAGGCACTACTTATATCATTTTAGAGGGTTTTAACCCTTCCTCAATGTATTATTTTCCCTTTAGATTTCAGTTTTTCTGAAAACTTGAAGCTTTTCACAGGTTTGTAGAATGATTTTTCTTTTCTGTTCATGGCTTCAGTTTCTGGATTTAAGTATCTACAGATGGGCTAGTGCTGACAATTACATATACTGATGTTTCTGATCATCTGTTTTTGTTTGGAAATGTTATTTGAGTTGTTTTTTAAAGAAAAAACCCTCAACAACTTGTTAACTTTCTGTATGCTGCTTTGAATTTTTAAAAAAGCTATTTATAAAATTTCTATTAAATACATAATTCAGCATTAATGAACAAATATTTCACATTTGGGGAAATTGTATTGTGGTGATTTTTAACATTGATGCATATAAGCAAAAAAGACTGCTTTTTGACTGGTATATCTTTGACAGTGCAAACCCAAGAATACTTCTTTTTTTTCATACCCCCCACCATGGAGATTCTAATGTGTCTTTAAAACTGTTCCTTCCAATTACTGCTGAATTGGCTTGTCCTTGAAGAGCACCTGCACCATGAGCTCAGCTACCTGTCCCTGGGATGGACCTTTGAAGATAAGAAGTTATCTCCAGCTTTTGCCAAATAACAGTGGCCTTGCTAGGCATGAGAGCTTGACCCTTTTGTTACCTTGTCAAGTGATGTCAGCCTGGTAACACCTGAACATTGGTTCCTGATTGGACAGGAACCTAATATCTGGTTACTAAACCTCTATTTAGCTTTCATCTAAATGAATATAATAATTTGATTGGTTATTAGTAGGCCCCATGTTCATAAAACATTCTGTATTCATTAGGTTCTTTTCTTCCTTTTTTGTCTTACCCAATTGTGGGCCTTACACTAGGGTCTGGCTTTTTTGTCTTTCCTCTTGGGGTCTGACCATCCTGGATGCCACAAATACTTTGTTAGTCGGACTTCTTGTGCTCTTGGACTTTGACTATGCACTCAGACTCTTGACTGTTGTTTGCAAAACCCTCATGCTTGTGAATACTGAATATTAAGATAGTTATATTAAATAAGTTTTATTATTTATTCACTACTAATATAGCTTGTTATGTGTGCACCTTCAATAAATATCAACTATTTTATAAACCTTTGTCTGATTCTTGGTAGGGTAAACAGGAAATACCCACTCAGTACCTTTTTGGTTACTGGTACCCAGGCTTTGGTTTTGGGGCCTCTTTCCCCTGGATTGGGTTGAGACACTCTGCTTTGTTCCCAGAAATAATTAGGGGTTGCCCCTGAACCCCTTGGTTCTTGGGATAGAGTCAAGGGTGGTGGCAATCTACTAGTGGGAATTTATGGGTATCCTGACTCCCTATTTTGTAATTTGTGGACCCTTGATGTAAATACTTGGGAGACTGGAGGATCAGTCTCCCCTGGGTGCTACACCCCCCCCCCAAATTTGGGCCAGAGAAGATCTAGAGGTTCCAGTTTAGATGAGTAATTTCATGCTCAGTTGAAAAGGGCGGCGGGGGGGGGGGTAGTTCTAAAGAGTGAAGTGTTTAGAGAAGGGTTTGGGGTTTAAGGTAATGTATCCCTGCCTTCTGAAGAGTTAGTTCCCAATTCATTCTTCCCCATTGATGCTATCCAATGAAATCTGTTATTTGTGAGGCATTAACCCTTCACAATCCATCTTATGTTTATACAGCACTTATGAGTTTTCAAAGCACGGTCCATCACAGTTACCCAGCAAACACCTATGGCATAAGTGGGGATTCAAACCCAGGCTTCCCAGATACTAGCAAACCATTCTTAACCACTACACCACACTGGTGATGCTATTCGTTCCATGCCATAAAAAAACTTCAATTGCAGATTTCCATATATCAACCTCTATTAAAAGAAGAGGACATGTTTTTTCAAGGTCAGTTGGCAACCTTCAATAACATGAGAGAGCCAAGCACCTGGAAGAATACAACTAGTGGGATTCAGCAGATAAGGTGGAAATGGAAAGTGACATTGAAGAGGCCACAGTCTTTTTAACCAAGTGAAGCATTTCTTTCTAGCATTCATTCTGGTGCTATTTAATTAAAGAGGCAGTGCTATAATTTATAACAAGGTATTTTTGATCTTATGGCTGGTTCTGGCTTTGTCTAGTGCTCAGTCCTGGACCTTTCTTTACCTCTTGGTACTTGTTAGATTGTTTTCCGGGGAACTAATTTCTCTTTTATCTTAGAAAGATTCTTAAGTTACAGGTGATTGTTGTTCAGTGCTAAGAACCAGTCCAAAGTGCCTGCTCATTCTTGAGAAATGGAGCATACGTTCCCTGTTTTTGTGATGGGGTCCTGCAGTTTAGAAAGAAACTCCTGCTGCCAGTGTCTGCTTTCCAGACTCATTAGAATGGCTGGATGGTTTAGCAGGGTGACTTTCAATACTTTTCCGTTGAGCTGTACTGCTACAGTGGCTTGCTGGCTTGCAAGGATTCTACAAGAATGTTATCAGGCTAGTCTCTCAGCTGCATTAAGTCCTGAACTTCGTTGTTGAAACTTTATTTTAGCTTTGTCACAGTGCTTGGCTCTCCTGCTGGTTTGCAAGAATTGCCTTCAGTGTCTTGCTGCTCTCAGAAACATTCTTGCTTTATTACCCGGCTGCATCTGGATGACTCACACTTCTTTGCCTGTGGCTCTGGGTTGGTTTCCTCTCAATCCTCTATACTTTTACATTTATTTGCTCTTGTCTGACTGTTTCTGGTAACTCCGTATTACTATCCTAGGTACAGCATAATAATATTAGAATTGCCAGGGTAGGAACAGCTTTAATTTTGAATTTTATTCATAGCTCTGCATGTGGGGTTGGGGAAGGAGAATGGTATGGTACAGCCCAATCTTATCTGATCTCAGAAGCTAAGCAGGATTGGTAGGTGGATGGGAGATCTCCAAGGAAGACTCTGCAGTGGAAGGTAATGACAAACCACCTCTGCTTCTCACTTGCCTTGAAATCTCCTTGCTGGAGTCACCATAGGTTACAAATTGATGCACATACATACATAGATGTACAGGGTGATCAGGTGCTACATCCCAGAATCACTGGCATCCTTTACCATCCTGAACATTTATGTCAAAGAGAGTTCAAAAATTTGGATCTCTGGTATGGGAGCCAGTAGGTAGCTTTCTTTCTTTCTTTCTTTCTTTTTTTGGCCATCAAGTCACTGCCAACTTTTGGCAACCTTGTCAGGTTTTCAAGGCAAAAGACACTCAGAGGTAATTTGTTACTACCTGGCTCTGCATTGCAATCTTGCTATTCTTTGGAGGTCTCCCATCCAAATGCTAACCAGGGCTGATCAGGCTAGCTATCTAGGTCAGGGTATTCTATCTAAAGTGGGATGATAATGAATATACTGGATTCATTATCTGGCACTTGGAATAAGCCTATATGGGTACAAAATGTACCTTGGTATGACTGTCACATGTGTTCCATCAGCTTTACAAGTGTTCCTACTCATTGAAACTGGGTGCATTGTAATAAACCATATGAAATGGCTTATGATGAGCAGTTTGAGTCTGTGTTGTTGAATCAGCCACTTGAGAAATGTAGGACATCTATTATTTCTGTACTTTTAGAAGAGGAAAAATGTGAGTATGTTTGGTGTTGATATGACTACCCTTTTCTCTGAGAACTTTGTTCCCTCTGTGTGCCTGTCTTCCTGCAGATGGGACAGTTTCCACGTATGGGTCTATGCTGTAACCAAGTCACAAACTGATCACTCCACTCAATGAGATCTTAATATAAAGGTTAAATCACCTGTAGAATTAGTCTACCTGTCAAGCAAAGCTTTTACCTCCCTCTTCAAAGAGAGATGTTTCAGCCCAACCTCTTCTGGTCATCCTTCCATAATCAAAATATCATACTTGCCATAGCAACCCAATGCAAATGTAGATTCAGGTGGGTAGCCATGTTGGTCTGAAACAACAGAACAAAGTTTGAGTACAAATGAAACTTTAAGACCATAAGCTTTTGCGTGGCTTATGCACAAAATTAAACTTCATTGGTCTTAAAGATGCTGCTGGACTCAAACTTTGTTTTAAACCAATGCAAGGTAGTACTCAATATTGAGGGACTTGGGAATGTTCAGCCTGGAGAAAAGGAGGTTGAGAGGGGACATGATAGCCCTTTTAAAGTATTTAAAAGGTTGTCACTTGGAGGAGGGCAGGATGCTGTTTCCATTGGCTGCAGAGGAAAGGACACGCAGTAATGGGTTTAAACTACAAGTACAACGATATAGGCTAGATATCAGGAAAAAATTTTTCACAGTCATTCAGCAGTGGAATAGGCTGCTTAAGGAGGCAGTGAGTTCCCCCTCACTGGCAGTCTCCAAACAAAGGTTGGATACACACTTTTCTTGGATGCTTTAGGATGCTTTGGGCTGAACCTACGTTGAGCAGGGGGTTGGACTAGAAGGCTTGTGTGGCCCCTTCCAACTCTGTTTCTATGATTCTATGATTCAATGTCTTCTTAACTGCTGCATTAGTCTCCAAAGAACAAAGACGGGACTGCCTGTTCCTTCTTCAAGAGATGGACAGAGAAACCTCAGTTGCTGAAATGGAAAATTTCATGGAACAATAATTGTGACCCAAACAGACAAGAAGAGATAATGAGTATCAGAACCTCATTGTCCTGTAGGTAAGGCATCTTATTAGATTTGCTATATTCTAAGCATCCAAGGTTGCTTTCAACTGTGTAGTAGGGATAATTTCAGCAGGCATAGCTTCTTCTATAATCTCAAAACTATGGCAGCCTGAAATATTCTCTAGTTTTGATTGAGGAAGCAACCAGGGTGTAAACTGCACGGAGTTTTTATTCCAAGCCCAGATCGATTCAGTCCCTGCCCTCTACACAGAATACGATTTCCGTTTGGATTTGGGGCGATTTAAAATTTCCTTCTGCAGCAAGAAGGATTGACCCGGAGTGACCCTACCTTTATTGTGCGATATCTTAGAGTGCTTTTAATGCTCAATATTTAAAGGCTGTTTTGAATCTGGGCTCTCCTCCATGGTAGAGGACCCGTGATTGGCCACAGGTGGTCATGTGACAAACTTGCCTTAAAGGAGAAGCCCCTAATTTCTCTCAACTTCTGTCGGTCCTGGACTTTTTCTCCCTTCTCTGCCTTTTTCGATAATCTCCCCCCCCCCTTCAAGAAAAGAAAGAGGCTCCCTGCTTGGCTCCTCTCCCCCTACCCTCCAAGAAAAGAAAGAAAGAGGCTTGGCTCCCCCCCCCCCATTTCTGAACTACCCTAACCACATGCAGAACACTTTCCTGTTTCAATGGGGGGGGGGGAGGAAGATCCGAGTTCAAAGCGATCTGAATTCAACAGGATTGACAATGGAATAAACAAAGTAAATGCAGACTTTGCCCAGGTTCCACCCACCCATCATGTTATAAAGTTTCACACCATGGTAAAATTTAATGACTGTTACTGATAAAAGTCTTTGCATTATACATGCTATGGTTCATCTCCAACAAAATGCATTCGTATTTGATTGTCCAACTTCATATGATGATTCTGGGGACTGCTACTTACCTCCATGGCATGAGGTCCATCTTGTTCCACTATGCTGTTTGACAACCCATTCTGTTTCTCCTTAACAGCTGAGTCAGGCAGATCCATGGACGTGCCTGGAGAAGATAGGAAGGATGAGGGTCAATCATCTGAAGCTCAGTCCATACAAGACTGAGGTATTGCTGGTCAGTGTCAAAACTAATGGAGGACTGAGAACTCAGCCTGTCGTGCTGAGGGTTGCACTCCTTCTGAAGGTGTAAGTCTATAGCTTGCTGCTGGAACCTGACCTATGGGCAGAAGCCCAGGTTTCCACCATGGCATGTAGTATCATCTATTTGTTTTGGCTGATATACCAGCTACTACCATACTTTGAAAAGTGCAATTTGGCTATAGTGATCCCTACTCTGACTACATCCCGATTAGATTACTCTAATGTGCTCTACATGGGGCTGCCTAGTCATTAGCCCTGCTCTCTGTGTTCTTGGCTGCAAAGGTGAGGCAGGTAATAACCAAAGACAAGACTTTTCAATGATAACACTTCATCTGTGAGGCCACCTGGTGCTAACTGTATTTTCTTTTAGGAGACAGTCTACAATGCTCTTTATTATCCAGGGCAGAGTCTGCACTTATGTTGTTTATTCCATTGTCAATCCTGTTGAATGCAGATCAATTTGAACTCGGGTCTTCCTCCCCCCCCCCATTGAACAGGAATGTGTTCTGCATGTGGTTAGGGTAGTTCAGAAGGGGAGGGGAGCCAAGCCGCTTTCTTTCTTTTCTTGAAGGGGGGGGGGAGAGGAGCCAAGCAGGGAGCCTCTTTCTTTTCTTGGAGGGGGGGGGGAGAGAGGATCAAAGAAGGCAGAGGAGGGAGAAAAAATTCAAGACCGACAGAAGTTGAGAGAAATTAGGGGTTTCTCCTTTAAGGCAAACTTGTCACATGAGCAGTTTTGGCCAATCAGAGGTTCTCTACCAAGGAAGAGAGCCCTGATTCAAAACAGCCTGCTTTCTCAATCCGAATCTTGAAATATTGAGCATTAAAAGCACTCTAAGATATCGCATAATAAAGGTAGGGTCACTCCAGATCAATCCTTCTTGCTGCAGAAGGAAAATTTAAATCGCCCTAAATCAAAACGGAAATCACATTCTGTGTTGACAGCAGGGACTGAATCGACCTGGGATTGGAATAAAAGCTCCGTGCAGTTTACTCCCAGGTTTCTAATTAGGGGTTAATCTTTCAGTCTGTTTTGCAGTATTCTATAGCCTGTCTTATGAGACTCTTTAAAAGCTGTTAGATGCTTTATGCTATACTTGCCTCCAGGTTGGATTTTTAATGCTGATTTTTTGAATTCTGTGTAAATAGTTTGTGAATTTGTAATTAATTTTAATTACCCCCCTCCCCATATTGTTTTAGCCACCTTGAGCAGATTTCCTGGAGAAGGAACATAAAAATGCTCTAACTAATTTAATACATTAAATTCCATTGAAAATAACATAATTTAACTTTGTTGTTGTTGTTAGGTGCAAAGTCGTGTCCCACCCATCGCGACCCCATGGACAATGATCCTCCAGGCCTTCCTGTCCTCTACCATTTCCCAGAGTCCATTTATGTTTGCACCTACTGCTTCAGTGACTCCATCCAGCCACCTCATTCTCTGTCGTCCCCTTCTTCTTTTGCCCTCGATCGCTCCCAGCATTAGGCTCTTCTCCAGGGAGTCCTTCCTTCTCATGAGGTGGCCAAAGTATTTCAGTTTCATCTTCAGGATCTGGCCTTCTAAGGAGCAGTCAGGGCTGATCCCCTCTAGGACTGACCAGTTTGTTCACCTTGCAGTCCAAGGGACTCACAAGAGTCTTCTCCAACATCAGTGTTCAAAAGCCTCAATTCTTTGATGCTCGGCCTTCCTTATGGTCCAACTTTCACAGCCATACAATGCAACTGGGAAGACCATAGCCTTGACTAAATGCACTTTTGTTGGCAGGGTGATGTCTCTGCTTTTTAGGATGCTGTCTAGGTTTGCCATAGCTTTCCTCCCCAGGAGCAAGCGTCTTTTAATTTCTTTTAATTTAACTTAGTCCCAACAAATTTATCTCATTGATTCCAGTCATTGGATTCAAGTCAATATGGTCTTTGTGGGTTGGGAGACGGATCTGAAACAACTGAACTGCCTGGCTTGCTTGCTTGCTTGCTTTCTTAAAAATAAAGCTAATTCGTTTGGTTAATAGATTTCAGATGAACCTGTCCAAAGTCAATGCCTAAGGAATTCTATCAAGATTAATAATTATGTTTTCTCCTGCAGCCTCAAAGCTCTAGTATCTCATCTTCTCTTGGAGGAGGGAGCTGATGGGTTCTAGTAAATATGCAGGTCATCAGGACTGTCAGCCTTCTGCTATGTTGAGGAGTTGCTTTGCCTCCCATGGTGTTGCTCTCTCTTGCTTTTCTTAAGTCAACTAAGTTGGAATGGATGTTCTATTAAAATCATGGCAAAACTGATGAATTCCTGTTAAGAACAAATTGCCTATTTATTATACTTAATATCATTGGGTGGTTTCTTTATTTTATTATATGGCTATTTGCCATTTTTGTATCCTTGGAGAATTCTGAAAAGAAAGAGCATTGGTCAGCTGAGCACATGCTTGTTAAGAAATACTGCCTCTTGAGAGGCCTTGACCATGAAGCCAGACTGTCAACTCTGTATTGAACACCTTTGACAAAATGGTTAGTTGTCCTATGGTACAGTGGTGAAATTTACCCTGGCCACATGTTTACTGTGTGGTTTATTGAATAACTCAGAGCAGGTTTTATTTGGGTCTGGTTTTCATGAATTATTCAGAACAAGTTCTGGCTGTCCCCAACATTTAATAAGCTGTTTTCTAAAGGTGACTGGGGAGATTTGGAAGGCAAGAAATCTGATTCAATTGACATAGGTACATCTTCCTTTTCCTTAGTGGCAATTCAGTGCTGTCATCCCACTATGGAAGCTACTGGCGACTGTTTTCATTTACAGACCTAATATTTAAAAGCCAATTACTTTGTGCATTCGCCTAATCGCACACAAAAAAAATTTCCACATCAGTGCCATATATCCTGAGTGCCAGCTAATGCTGGCATGGAAAACTCACTAGCACAATTATGCTGGCACTTGAAGGAAGCTGCTTTTTACAATAAGCCTGCCATGGGAAGTGCTGCCCTGTCTCCACCGAGGGATGATAACAAGAGAATGTATCTTTCATCTTGTAGTTTTTGGTGCTATAATTAAAAAAGTCACAGTCACTTTCCCCCCAGAACTTTTTCTGCTGATTCTCCCCCACCCCCACCTTTGTCTTCTGTATGTCATAGCAAGATAAGAGATGCTTCTCCTAGGTGCTACTTGTCTGAGTGGGCCCTTTTATTATAAGGTGAAGAGTAGTGTAATCCCAGATCTCATTTGGCCTCCTTCATTCCAGGAGTGATGACAGGCCTGTAACTTTGCACTGCATTGCTCAGGCTTGTAACCCGAATTTCTGATGCTCGTTTTCCTCTCTAGCAGTGGAGAATGCCATAGCAGGAGGGCAGGGAGAATGTCAGACATCTAATTGCAAACATCTGGCTCTCTTTCACTGTAGATTACCTTGGTGTGGAAGGAATGCTTTACCCAGGGCAAGGAGGTGAAGGTTTTGGTGTTTCTCACAGCCAATATTTGGAAGTATTCTTTTCCTACTAACATGAAAGAAAGCCAGAAAACATCAGTGGATTCCTCAAAAGAAAACTGCTTCACTATTGGCTCACTTTACTGTGTGTTGGGTCCATATCGGCCAATGAGAAATAACTGATCAAACAAAGTGATGTCTTTGGTTTTGCAAACCTTTTAGGCATTCAACTTATTTGTAATGAAATAACTCTCTTGGGTATTTAGCTACAAAAGTGAAATATGGCACACACATTTAGGACAGGGTTCTAAATTTCAGGTTCAAGTACCAGCTTGGCTTCCTGTTTACAAAAAGGCAAGGGGGAGAAGAGGAAAATGCAAAACATTCTGTAAAGGGATATCTGCCTTAAAAAGAACCTGCCTGGACGCAAATTGATAGCCATGCTCATGAGCCCTACTCTGTGTTTCATACTGAAAACTCCACTTCAGCTCCCCATACATGTATTCAAGGAAAGGGGGGCAAAGGTAAAACAGATTGCAATATGATTTCCATCTTGAAACATAAACTATACATTCTCAACCCTTGTGAAGCAAAGGTGCAAAACAGACTGCAAAGTGATGTCTGAAGTGTGGCCTCTTGAACACACTGCTTTACTAATATGCACAAAGGAACTGGACAGGGTGCAAAATTATGCTTTGAGTACACTGGAGACTCCTGGAGACACCTGGATGAATCTTTCGGGGACATTGCAGTCTCTCCTTGCTGGAACAATGCAAAGAATGCTCCTGGTGACACCTGACCTCCAGATACAGCTGGAGTGATGGCAGCCACTTAACTTGCGATTCTAGCCTCTTGGCTGGTATTCAGTGAAGGAGAACACTTGAAGAAAAGTTGGACTGGGTTAATTTTTAACCTGCAGGCAGGTATGGACTATGCAATTATTCATAGGAAAGTAATTAGAAGAGATGGCAGGATAAGATGCAGCACAGATGGAAAAGCAGGAGAGGTCTCTAGACATGGCCATGTCCTGATTAAAGCCATTCTCATTCCCAACACAGACAGGTCCCATGGAGGAAGCAATAGTACCATACCATTTCACTAAAGTATTGCCTTTGAGGTTCCCACAGCCAAGGATGGGCATGGAAAAAGAAAGTCCTTCCTTCTGCCTCATTCTGCTGCTCTCAGACAGAAGTTGATGCTGAGAGAAAGGGGGTATGGCTAAAACTTTGGAGAGTTTGGGCCATTTGGCTCTTCCCTGTCTGTTGTCATTCTCTTGCCAAGGGCTGTGGGATGACATGAAACCATGACTGAACCTTTGAGCAGGAGATACTGCAGATGAGCAATGGGAGATGCCCATGGCTATCATGTCCTGCTTGTGAGCTTTACCAAAGCATCTGGCTGGCTGCTGGGGGAAGCAGAATGCTGGATTAGATGAGGTTTGTGTCTTATCCAGCAAGGCAATTCTAGTGTTTTTATGGACTACATGCAATATAGCTAAGGGCCTTAGCTAAGTTCCTGTTCCTCTTATACTGTTGTTTAAGATCAATGGAATTGTGTTATTTAGATTATTGTTGTCGTATTGGTTTATGTTATACTAGATTTGAAGCCCACTTCACATTCAAATGAAATGGGCGCTAGATGGCATAGTGGAACCCCCCCACCCCCCAAAGGCTCCCTCGTGCGCAGCGAAGCATGGAGCGCCATCCGTGGGGCTGCAACAGCTGTTATGCTGCTGGCCCCTCCGTGCTCGGTAAGGCTTCCGCGTGGCCAGGGTTATGAGTGTGAAAGGCGGCCTACCTTTTGTCTCAGCGCGCGGCTCCTGTGCAGCCGGGAGCTGCGGGGACGGCAAATGTCGGTGTTTCCGAGTGGGGCGGCGATGTGCTGGAGAGCGGCGGCGGGCCAGGCGCAGCGGCGGCAGGCCAAGTGCGGCGGTGGCGGTAGCATGCGAGGCGTGGTGCTGGGGCCTAGTGGCTCGGTGGGGTTGTGTTTGGTGGGGAGAGTTGAGGGAAGCAGAGGCCGGGGACAGGCGGGGAAGTGGAAAAGCAGCGACCCGGGGTGTGTGTGTTGGGGATGGAAGGGGGCGGTCGGTGGCAGGTGCGGCTGGGCGATCGTGGCTGGGGTGGGAAGGGTGCGCGGTGGGGCAGGCAGTGGGGCAGGCGGCGATGGAGGGTCATGGTCGGTTCGGGGCGATGTGCTTTGGCAGGCAAGGGCAGCCGTTGAGTGGAGGGAAAGTAGTTTTCCCTGAGCTCAGCAGCGTGGGGCGAGCCTCCTCCCTGGCAGCCATCTGGCAAGGATGGCAACTCGGGAGGACTGCAGAGTCTGCGGCGAGGCCTCCGGGAGACGGGCCTAGTGGCCAATAGGGAGGCGCGCCATTGGCCACTTGGCCCTGGATTGCCACTCTGAGGAGTGAATCAGGAGCCGCTTTGCGGCTCCTGATTCACTCCTCAGAGTTTTTATCCCAGACAGGGCCCACCCTAATTCTTCCCCAACATCCCTTACTCCTTTATTTAATCCACTCCGCAGGAGCGGATTAAAGATATTAATTCTTTCCATGTATCCCCCCATGTTGTATGTAAACCGCCCTGAGCCATATGGAAGGGCAGTATAGAAATCAAATGAATGAATGAATGAATGAATATAAAATAATTTGGGTGCTTGGGAGGCAACAAGAACGAATACTAATGTCGCCCTTCCATTTTTCTTCTCCACACACACCCTTAGAGTGACTAATTTCCTCCATTGAATGGGGCACTTCCCCTTTGATGGCACAAACTCCCCATACTGTTATTCATCATTTATTTATTTTATTTATTTAATGTACTAATAACACATCTTTCTCAATAAGACTCAAGGCAATTTATGCGGCGTAATGCAATGCAATTTATAGTGACATCTCATAAGCAATGCAATCAGAAAGAATCAAAATTCTTTCTTTCACAATATGCAGTAATATAGTTCACATCCTGTTCCCTTTTCCAAAAGTGTCTTCCTCAGCCTTTCCATTATACTACAGCTCTCCTGAATGATTCTGTTTTACAGAGGTTTCAAGAAGACACTGCGGCTGAATGGAAGAGCATCTGTTAGGCATGCAGAAGGTCCCAGGTTCAATCCCCAGCATCTCCAGTTAAAAGAACCAGCAGTAGATTATGTCAAAGAACTTTGCTTTGGACCCTGCTGCTGCCAGTCTGAGTACTGATCTTGATGGACCAAGCATCTAATTCAGTATAAGGCAGTTTCATGTGTTTAGAGTCAGGACAGTGGAAGCCTTTCTGACCTGCTCAGGCAGACCATTGCTCAAGGTGAGGACCACAACAGAGAATGTACATTTATGGGCAATTGTTGGTCTTACACATTTGCAGAGTGGTAATCACCCTTCTAAATTTGACCTTATTGCTTCTGTGCTGCTTTTCCATGCCTTAGGTTTCCCAAAAGCACATCATGTAGATAGTAACTATGGCAGTGGCTTCCATTTTCCCTGAAGGCAGTACTAGTTTAGTGGCACCCTTCAGTGGCACCCACTCCTTTTATTCAAACTTGTCCTCCTCCTCCCCTTGCCTCAACTCTCACTCAGCATTAAATCCATCATCTTTGACAGGGAGTATTTTCAGTGTTATCTTCACCGCAACATCCTGTAGATTCCTTTATCCCTTCCTGGCAGTGATGTCTGATGGGACAACATCAAACAGCAGCCAAGACAAACAATGCAATCAGCAAGACTTGACAGGTATGTTAGCTGTCCAGCCTCTTCCTCATGCCTGCAGGTGATGGACTAGTTTCACAGCTAGGACCATGATGAAGACAACATTTGTTAAAAGGGAGAGAAATCAATGAGATAACTATAAGTTTGGAGACAGGGGGAGGGGAGGGACTTGGCGGAGGTCTATAATAGGGATTATTAAGTGATAAAAGCTTCTTTATTCTCAGTCTCCAGCATAAATTAATCAGAGGTGGGAAAGTCTCTCATTCCAGAGCAAGAGGTGAAGAGGAAGGAAGAATGATGATGTGTGAGGTGAAAGTGTGATGGGAAATTTCCCTGCACTTCAATGAAATGTTTACTGGGAAATCAAAATAACTCACCCATTAGGTAAACACTGTTGAATACCAGCTTTCCATTGAAAAAGTGGGGAGTACTTTCAGATCATAGAGAACAGATTCCCTAGGAAAAAAAGACCATTCTGGATGGTGGAATCTATAGCATCATACTCCCTTGAATCTGTTCCCTAAACCAATCTTCCCACAGCTTCAACCCCCTTACAAATCTCCATAAAGTTCTCAACCCAGATTTGGCAACTCTATTAGTTGGGAATATTGGGTAGAGATGATTACATGGCAGTGATTCCCAGGCCTTGAACTACCCTAGAAACTGGAGGACAGGAGGCCATAAATGGAAACTGCCACCAGTTCATAACTATTTGATGAAATGTTTCACCCACGGGAGTCACATCCAAATGAAGGCAACTAGCTATTCAACCAGTGATGGGGACTGAGCTGGGTCTTGAAAACTGCCATATTCCCCTCTGTAAATATGCTACCTCTAGCCTCATATATGCTGCAAGATCTTCCCAGTACACATTCACACAACACAACCCAATATTTGCAACCATATTTTTCTGGCATCAAAGGGGAACTTTTGCAAGCAAATGTCAGTCTCTAACACTCTCGTTCCCCACTCCCTTTGTTCATGCCTGATCAGCTACTGCTATGGCACAACTGCGTG
Source organism: Paroedura picta (assembly GCF_049243985.1). Lineage (NCBI taxonomy): Eukaryota > Metazoa > Chordata > Lepidosauria > Squamata > Gekkonidae > Paroedura > Paroedura picta. Next base: position 63,369,128 of record NC_135371.1, read on the forward strand.
GTTTTTAAAAAATCAATGGTCTTTTTCTTGCCCACAGCAAGAGAACCCACAAGTCCAGAAGTCATAAACATGTGCAAGAAATGCCCTGTGTTAACAACATTCTGCCCCCCCCCCAAAAAAAAATCCCTAGCCTCAAGGAAACAGCAGTTTTGAAACAAAAGGTCTTGAACAGGGAGGGGGAGAGAGAATCTAGCCAAGTGGCAAATTTTGGTGCAGAGCTGTCAACATTTTCCTGAGCAAAACACAAGTCAGTTTAAAAGAAGGGGGTGGGGGTTGAGTGCAGGCTTTTTCTTACAGGGCATGGAGAGATAGTCTGGCAGTATAAAACAATACTCTTATCCACCTTTGCTAAACCTGCCCTTGTGTGAAAGATGATATATGGGATTCATATCAGAAACAGCCTCCCCCCCCAAACACACACACCTCTTGAAACAACACAGAGCCCATCACATCAGAGAAAGGGCTGATTGTCAGGCATCCTTATGGTGTGTTCTGCAATTCTCACCATCACATGGAGGCAATTTCAAACAAATGCTTCCCCACATGAAACAGAGGTGATTCAGACCCTGTGCCAGCTCAGACGCTGGTAGATGAATTGATTTGTGTTCTCCTAGGAGTAACTCTTTAGTTGTTCTAAGAAGCCCTGGGTCCCCAAAGTCTATTTCTGAAGTCAGTGTTTGTGGGAGAGTTCTGCAGGACAAATAATCTGACACCAGATTTATGAGTGCTTAACACATGCAAAATCCCTTTGCTTCTTCTCCTTGTTTTCTCTCCCAGAAAAGAGCTATTTGATAGTGCATATGTACATATGTACATTCCCCCCTCCCCCGGTGTAGAAGGAGCAGATTGGTTGGGAGTATAGGAATAGATATGGCTAAATCCCCTTTTCTGTCTCTCACACACTTACATACATGGAGGGAATATACATAGTCCTTTGCCCCCTGGACTTCAACTATGATTCTCCTGTCAATAAAGCATACTATCCATTCAGGAGTTGCAGATCAGGCACTTGGACCAGACATTAAGGATATGTATTTAGATAATATTAATAACAAATAAACCACCACCACGACCCTTTCTTGAATGTAGTTACTAATCTGAATTTAAAAAAATGAAGACAGATGGCAACATTCAGAAATGATAGTGAATCCTCAGGAATTTCTGGTACCCTGTTTGGAAGTCCCAGGAAGACAGCAGGAAGGGGAGAGAGGGGAAAGAGTGAGGAGGCAGATAATTTAACAGGGATGTTTTCCAACCAGCAGAGTTATAGATCTTGCCGCTGAAGAGGACTGTGCTGACAGTTTCTGTGCCTCCCAGTCATTGTATATGGCAAACTAAGTAGATTTTTTAAATGTTAAAATATTAAAGATGAAAATGAATTTCCTGTTGAAAGCTCTGGAAATGAGGAATAGAATAAAGAAAGCAAAAACACAGAAGAATAATGAAAATACAGAAAGGAACTATAATTGTGGAAATGTGATTGTGATAGACAAGAGACTGCTGTCTACTAGACTGCCATGGACAGGAGGCATGCCAACTTCCACATGGATCATAGAGATCTCTCAAAAATAACTGATTCTTGCTCTGCAGAGAACAGTTCCCCTGGAGCACATGCCTAGTATTATACTCTAGTGAGGCTCCCCCAATCCCTGCCCTCTCCAGCTCCACCCCCAAATCTCCAGAAATGTCTCAACCCTAGAATCAGAGCTGGAACCTGAACCCCCTCTATGGTCACAGTGGGGTTTCCAGGAACAAAGACCCCTTCACCCATGGTTGACCTCAGCTTCGACTCCTGGAAGACAAGGATCTGGGAGGCAGTTTGGAATCCCCCACTGGAGCAATGCAGGCATATGGGTACGTTTTTTTTCTGGCTTTTATCAAGTAACAAAACAGGTATCATCTATACCCCACCCCCACCAAGTTTGGTTGCTTTAAGCAATCTGGTGCCTGGGGAGAGCTGAGACCCTTACCTGGACTCCCACCTTTTCACGGCTGGTGGGGATGCAAGTGGGGGACAGGACATCATAAGCAACCTTATAGATTTTTCATTTTAGCCGCTAAACAGTTGTCACCCCATGACAGTACATTTAAGGTTGGGTTTGAGATGCTGTGTCCTCTTCTGCATCCCTTAATGAAATCAAGATGCAAGTCCATAGTGCCACGCCTTTAGGGCAAAAAATAAAACAAATCACATGATGATTTCTGTTTATTAAGGTTCTGGCAGCAGATACAGTCCCTTGCTAATGCCTTCTTTCCCCTCATCAGCCACCCTGTCTCCAGCGAAGCTGGGCTCTCAGCCCCCCCCCCCCCCACACACACCTCATGAGTCAAGCCAGCCATCTTCTGGGCCCATTATGCACGGCTGCTGAAACGGCGATTTCGGGTCACATGGACGCGAAGCACACCGGTTATGCACGGGACAGGGCGCAATGGCGGCAAAACCCAGAGTAACCAATTATGCACGCAGCGATCCCGGCACCGCTTCTGGTTGTGCCTGGTCACCCGGAAGCTGCGCTTTCTTCCATGTTTCGCTAAAGCGGCTTTTTTGGCGGCATGCACCGAAGCTGTGGCCGGTTGCAGCTGGCTCCGTGCATTATCGGTGATTTTAGTCACCGCCATTCCACCCCGAATGTGCGTTATTCCCCTCCGTGCATAATGGGTCCTTTACCTTTCAATAACAGAAGAAAGAACCTACCCTAGGCTATAATAAACGTTTAAACAATTTAACAATAAATATACATAGAAATGTCTTATCTCTTCTTTTAATAGAACAACCAAAACGTCCTCCAGATTTAAACTGTTCTCAAAGGTATTTTCATCAGTGGTTGTTATCAGTGGTTGTTTTTCCAACTTAGTATTTGCTGGTGAAGTCCTTCGCTAGGATCTATTTTTCTTGACAGAATTTAAACAATATTTATATAGGCCTTTGGCTCACAGGTATGGGGGAGTTTTAGTCAAAAAACTTCCCCATACCTGTGAGCCGAAGGCCAATATATATATTGTCCTCAAGCCATGCGGCCGTCTACAACATACTTGCTGGCACGTGCGCGTGTATGCATTTACACATGTATCCACATTTTAAAAGGTGAACATGTGAGTCAAACTTTTAGAGCACTGTACATTGCTGGGGTTTGCCTCCTTTTTAGATGCCAGCAGGAGGCAAAACAGTGCAATGTACGGGGTGGGGGGGTGTATTCTAAGGGCCATTCCGCACAACTTTAATGTTGCTGAAGGGTAACTGTTGTCAAATGCTATTTTTTTAACATTATGCACGACGTCATACACAATCCGCAACACTCCCGCAACACTCCCGCAAAAAGCTCTTCAAGCGCTTTTTGGGGAATCGTAAAAGGTAAATCGTAAAAGGTGGATTCCCCCTAAAAAAACCCGCTTGAATCCTGAGAACAACCTGAAACACATCCGGAAAAGACATGTGTTTTCTCAATACAGCAGTAGGAAGAGGGTTTCTCCTTCGCTCCTGCCCCCAAGCTCCAAGGGACATGGGGAAGGCTTTTTTTCCCTTCAAGCTGCTGATAGCAATGAACATGTGAGCACACGGCTTCTTAACTGAAGTTCCAGGACAACTAATGCTGCAGTGCCAAACAGAAAGCACCCTTCTTCAAATGCATTAACATTTTCCGTCACCCACGGTCATTGCTCGAAAATTTTTTTTTTAATGGAAACACGTGTCAACAATTACATGCGAGCACAGCATGTTTTGTCCGATAAAGGAATGTTTTGGGAAGAGAAACCGAAAGACAGCTCTCTATGGAGCAATGAGTAAACACATATTAATTGCCACTTATATTTTTGGGTTTGTTTAAAAAAAATTAAAGGGAAATTGGTTTTTGGTGGCACTAGGATATCGATTTCATTGGCTCTTCAGTTTGATTGACAGCCAGAGGCCGGCAGAAGCACCACAAGTTATGTTTCACTTGTAGCAATTCAGGCAAGACCGGAAACTTGTGGATAACAAAAACAGCACTAGTAGGAGAGCCGCTAGGAACGGCTGTGTGAGTTATCAAAACATGCCACTATTAATTGTAGCACTTTACCGTAGCGCTTACATTTAGTTACACTGGCGGTTGTGTGGAATTGCCCTAAATATATTTGCGAACTACTGCTTCAAGTAGCATTCCACTATTCCCAGCTACTTGTTCCTTTCCTTCAAGCCACGTGGATGGCTACATTTTGCTCAGAAGAAAAAAAAGGAATCACAAGGCAAGATAATGAAATAATCCTCTCTGTATTATTAGTAAAAGTCCAAATAATGATAAAGAATCAACCAAAACGGGATCCTAGGTAAATAACCCGTTTTTATGTGTATCTTCATCAGTGGTTGCTCTTCCAATGTAGTTATGTTATAGTGGCACTTTATGAATGGGGCACTTTATGAAATCCTCAGATTGTGATGAGCATTAGCCAATATGATACATATTACTATAACATAACTACATTGAAAGAGCAACCACTGATGAAGATACACAGAAAGCGGGTTATTTACCTCGGATCCCGTTTTGGTTATCATTATTTGGACTTTTACTAATAATACAGAGAGGACTATTACGTTATCTTGTCTTGTGATTCCTTTTTTTTCTTCTGAGTTCATATTGAGGAATCTACAGTTCTATATTTGATTGGCTACATTTTGCTTGCAGGCGCACGTGCGTGCACGCGTTTATACATGTCTCCCTGTTTGAGAAAATGTTGACATGAGGGCTGAAAGTGCAGGGCACTATGAATGCCAAAGCAATAAAAAGCATAATCTTTGACATTATGAGGCTCACATGGGTGGTCTAAGGACAGTTGGGGAACAGTTCTTTCTGTGACTGTGAGAAACTTCTTTATTTGTAGACTAGAGCCCTTCCTTCGCCCTGGCGAGCTGCGTGCTCGTTTCGTCAATGCTCAAAGCTTTTCACCATTTTTTTTTAAAAAAAGGGCATTCCTGTCTCCCGGAAGCTGGGAGGCAGGAGCAAAGGCGGGACAATTAGGAAATTGTTCTAATGCTATTTTGAGAACGCATGTGCCTTTTGCGTTTTTTGTTGCAGGTTGCTCTCAGCCGGCAACCGCTTTTTTGAAGGGAAATCCACTTTTTTCAATTCCCCAACTAGCGCTACAAAAAAAGGAATGTGGCGGGAGTACCGCAGGGAGTTTGCAGTTTGTGTACGACATCATGCGGAGTGCCAAAAAGGAAGCATCTTCAAAGGGTAAGTATTAAGCTATTTTAGAGTTGTGTAGAATGGCCCTGATTGGACCTGAAGAAGAGTTGTTTTCTATACCGCGCTTTTCACTGCCCGAGGGAGTCTCAAAGCAGCTTACAATCACCTTCCCTTCCTTTCCCAGCAACAGACACCCTGTGAGGTAGGTGAGGCTGAGCAAACAGTGATCGGCCCAAGGTCACCCCGCTGGTTGTATGTGGAGGAGAAATGGGGACTCAAACCTCTTACTATACAATGCTGACTCCTGAAAGCATTAGAGAGAAAAGACTTAGGTGCTTCAGCCTGATTTCTCTTATGACTATCTGGAGACCTGTGCTTCTGAACTGCTCCTGTAAAGCCAACCTGTAGACAAACAAAATCTTTGTCAATTACGTACAACTCCTGGCAGTGAACCCAAAGCCTTTACACTTGCTAGCCTAGGAACTGAAAGGAAGTTAACCTTTCTAAATGTTCCTGACTCCCCAAGAGTGTAAGAGGCTGTGTGGGTCCCCTCATTTGGTAGAAATGGCTTGTCACAGAGACTGGTACAAACTACGTCTCATAAGTAAGAGTACCAATATGCAGTTTATTTACATGGGTCAGATGAAAGAAAAAGAAACATTGGTTGAAATGAACTATTCCATAACTTGGTTCATGATTGTGAATGAGGAATAGTGTTTGGAAAGCTGTAGGGCCTGTGAATGATCTACAGAAAGAAGGATTTCACTTTAAACCACTTGACTGGGTTTAGTCACAGGTTGAAGGGGGCAAAAGGGAGGAAACCAGACTTGTGTGGAGGGCTGCCTATCAGAGCATGTTACCAATTAACCCCAAGAATTTGCTGGACTCCTGGCAGAACGGTATTCTTAGCTCCTAGCAGACTTGCCTGTCATCTATTTTAGAGCAAATTGTTCAGATTCCAGGATCCTGCACATGAAGTCTGCCTTCAAATACAATTTCTCTGCTCTTCCTCTTCCACTTTTGCCCTCTCTCTGGGAGGATCTGCTTTTCTGGCCTCATTCTTCACAGCTATTCTTCATCCTCAGAGGAGCTGGCTTTTGCTCAGCAAGTTTAATAAAACACAGCCAGTTGTTTTCTTTCTTTTTAGAGCAGGAGATTGGCAAAGGATGTGTCAGATTCTGTGACCGGAACTGTTTGAAAAGTAAAGGGATGTATAATTGGGAGTCAGCAGGCCTCTAATGGTTACCACAGGAAGTAGTTGGCTGGGCAAAGCAGAGCTCAAGGTGGTGGCAAGGTTGGGATGACAGAACTTTGAGAGAACAAGGGGCCCACCAAACCATCAGTGCTGCCAATACGTGTCACAAGAGTGACAGAATTCTCAGGATGCATATTCTGCCTTTTCTAAGGGAAGGGTGCCCTGTCCTAGGTTTACCAAGTCCTGGAGCCAGCCTGAGTACTAAATAAAGATAGTTAAGGACTAACTGTGGTACTTTTTTCACAGGGACAGGTTTGTGTGGTTTACATGTTGGTGCTGCCACTAGAGGACGGTGGCAACAGGTTTTCCATGTGACTATAACTTCCCTGTCCTAGTCCCCAAGCAGCAACCATCCCCCTTCCCATGTCACCAGGGTTAGACAGGTTTGTTTTTAAAAATAGCAAATAAATACAATTATATAGGCTTAGCACTATAACAGCATGGGTAACAAGTTCTTAATTTCCCACTTTAATTTTTTTTAAACCAGGCCCTAGTCCCTTCTGTTGCAGAAATATAAGAGGAAAATGTATATCTCTGCAAGAAAAGGGACTAAAGTCATTAAAAAAATAAACAGAAGCTGGGAGTGTGTAAAAAATAGTAGACTATTATAGTGTTAACTTGCTTGAACTGTATTCATTTGTGTATTTTTAAAAATTCTCTCTAGTGTTGGTGAAACAACTGGCCACCAAGAGGATGGGGCAGAGAAAATAGCTGCTGGGTGGGCAGGCCTGAGGAAATCCAAACATTCCCATCCGCATGCAAATTTGGTTTAAGGATTTGTGAGGCTTGTAGCACCAAAACCAGTTTAAGCATTCATGGGGCCCTGGCAGAGTACAATTGCAGCAGGAGCAGCCAGATTGGGGGCAGATGGGCCCCTAACAGTGGAAAGGATTGTCTCTCCAACTGCTCTTAAAGAGGGAAAAGCAGGGAGGAGAGAGGCTACAGCCCTGATCCATGGTGGGGGAGGCATCTTGTGGGGCCCCTGGAAGTGCGGAACCTGTAGCACATGCTACATGGATAAACCAGCCCTGTCCATATGGCAACCATTTTTGCTTAGCTGCAATCTTTTGCAAAACCTTGCAATAAATCAAGTCTGAGAAATATTGGAGAAAAATCAAGAAAAACCTTGGAGATGCACAAATGTAACACAATTCTATGGGCAGGAGGGGAGGGGAACTTTTCCCAATAGCACTGAACCCTGGGACCCATTTAAAAACAGCCTATAGGTTAGTGAGCACAGTGTTTAAGATCATGAACACGGAATTGCCTGGTCAATCTTTGCTCAGCCATTAACACACAGGGAAGGCAAAAGGAGGTTGGGTGATTGGGCAAGCCTGGGCTGCAGGCAGATGCTGCAGATTAATGGTAGGGCTCTTGTCCTGAGGTGACTGGCCCCTCCATTGCTGTCCATGGGGAAGGCATCAGGCCACAGGGTGGGCCCAGGTTGCAGGTGACCAGGGTGAGCATTTCTCTGGGGAAGCTGTAGTTCAGCCCCCTCCCCTGCATCACCAACCCCTGCCCCATATAACCAAGCTCCACCCAGATGTCTGGGGTGTAAAGTTGGATAGTCCACCTCTGGGAACCTACCTTGTATGAAACAGGAACAGTTTTCTTTCCCGGATACTGAGAACTACAACAGGAAAATGATTGCCTGCTGATTGCTTCTTACTTAATGCTACAGTTGCTGATGCTTGTGTTTGGTCGTTTGGACACATTAAACACAGCTCTTCAAAAAGGTAAGATAAAGGTAAAGGTATCCCCTGTGCAAGCACCGAGTCATGTCTGACCCTTGGGGTGACGCCCTCCAGCGTTTTCATGGCAGACTCAATACGGGGTGGTTTGCCAGTGCCTTCCCCAGTCATTACCGTTTACCCCCCAGCAAGCTGGGTACTCATTTTACCGACCTCGGAAGGATGGAAGGCTGAGTCAACCTTGAGCCGGCTGCTGGGATTGAACTCCCAGCCTCATGGGCAAAGCTGTCAGACGGCTGCCTTACCACTCTGCGCCACAAGAGGCTCATGATGAAAGAAAAAGAGGCTCATTACCTTCAAAAAGGTAATCTACAGTTAAAATTATATTTCAGCTATCTGATCATTTGTTGAGGTCAAATGTGTTTTGTAAGTTGAACCTAGAAAGCAGAAATTAACTATGCACAGGAATGCTGTCATTTCCCATAAACTGATTTGTGTGATTTTATTAATAATTTGTTCTGAAGGTTTTAAAGGTTTTAAGGTGGACTTTTAAAGCAGTGTGCTAAGAAAGCAAGGTATCATCTCCTAGATGGCATAACTGTGGGCTTTATTTAGAGTCACTGTTCTGAATAGCCTCAAAATGTGCTTGTACTCACGTGCAAGATATAAGTTTAAAGTGAGATGATAGCTACTAGTACTCTGAACTCTGTACATTTTCCCTCCCTAAATCTTCCATGGCCCTACCTCCACAGATCCCGCCCTGTGATGCCACTGGGACTCTGCACCGGCCCCAGACCTCCTCAAAACTGAAAAGCCTACATCCCTAATCAGTAGAGCAACTTGGTTTTCAAACGGCATAGTTGGGCCCATGAGCCAAATGGTCACAGCTGGGGCTTAACCTGCTCTCTGGAACCCAACTTCCATTCATCCAGCACAGGTGGCTATAGCCTTTCCAATGCATTGGCCTTCCTGACCAGTTTTAATTCTGTCTTGTCTGGAGTCATTGGTTCTGCCTTAGCCATTTCAACACAGTCACAAAGCAGTGGGTCAGAACCCAGGCAGACACCTCTGTAGATTTAGGAAATAAATGACAAAGCCAGTTGCCATCTACATATTGATGATACCCAACCCCAAAGTTCCAGACAATCTCATTCGGCAGCCTCATGTGAATACTGAAGAGAATATGTGGGAAAACAGAATCCTGTGGCACTCCACAAGACTAGTCGGACCCTGTTGATTCTGCTCCTCAGTGAAATTTCTTTGCATCTGATCAGACAAGATAGTCAGAAACCACCAAGAGATATTTCCCTTAGCACCAGCTCCACAACCAATGAATAAGGAGGGGTGGTCAGCTGTATCAAGGCTGCTGGTGGAACACTGCCCCCTGTCCAGCTGTAAATGAACTAAAACCATTTCAGTTCCATATCCAGGTCTGAAAACAGGTTCTATATCCAGGTTTGAAATGGGTGAAGAACAGACATGTCCTCCAGGAACTCTTATACATGTTCCACTACTGCACATTCCATCACCTTCCCCAGAAAGGTAAATATTAATCAAGTAAGAGGAGAGCCATTCATCACTGCTGAATGTGGACCCAGGGAAAAGGCGGGTATCTTTTATCACAGGAAGCCAACCAAGCAGCTGTTTTCACACTGATCTCTAACTGCAGAGTGGTCTAGCAGTAGGACTGTCAACTTATTTTCTGGCAGGATTTATGTGCCCTTAACAGTTAAAGGACTGGAAGAAATTCAACGGATGACTTCTTACCAGATTGAAAAGGTTCAGCTACTGATACGTTTATGCATTGACCACCACCAAAACTGTATCGGGGGGGAAATACTGGACTGAAAATCCTACTTCTGAGTCCCCTCTCTCCAGTTATATTGCTTAGATCAGGCTTTCTCAACCAGGGTTTCATGAACCTTGGGGTTGCTTGATGGCCCTGTGAATTAACATATCTATTCCACATAATATATTTCTGGTAAGGCCTTGGAGGAGGAGCATGTCCCATGGCTTAAGTGCCACTCAGCATTTAGCACCCACTCAGGGTGGCTGTCCTGTCTAAGGTTGTGCAAGGGGCCCCTGAATCGGACTGTTTCAGGAAGATTCACCAGGGGGTCCCATCCTAGGGGCTCCCAAAGACCTTTTCACATAGAAGTCTATGGGGAAACATGTTCACACCTGGTGCAATCTTCCTGAAACTTGCAGGGGACTCAGAGAAGACCCAAGTGGTCCCATCCTAGGGGCTCCCAAAGAGGGTGACACCATTCCCCAGGTGTCACCATTTCTGAGACCCTCCCTGAGCTCCCCTGCAGGTTTCAAGAAGATTGGACATAGGGGTCCCATCCTAGGGGCTCCCAAAGAGGGAATTGTGGGACCCTCTTTGGGAGCAGGACCCCCTGGTGAAATCTTCCTGAAACTTGCAGGGGACTCAGGGAAGATCCCCCCTGAGCTCCTCTGCAAGTTTCAAGAAGATTGCACCAAGGGGGCCCATCCTAGGGGCTCCCAAAGAGGCTGACACCATTTCCCATAGACTTAAAAGGTGGAAAAAATGATTTCAGCAGGTTAATTGCCAATTTCCTGGTTCAATTCCTACTTAAATCGTTTTTTTCCACCTTTAAAGTCTATGAGAAATGGTGTCACCCTTTGGTTCACACCAAAGAACCTGACTCTCCATTCTATCCAATGGAGCGGATAGGGGTACCCTCTTTGGGAGCCCCTGGGATTGGACCCCTTGGTCCAATCTTCTTGAAACTTGCAGGGGAGTCAGGGAAGACCCTCCCTGAGCTCCCCAAGAAGTTTCAGGGTGCAACTTACACCCCTTCCCCCCCAGCCCCCAAGAAAGCCGGGGAAGGATTTCCAATGCAAGTCAATGGCGCAATAGACTTGCATTGGCTCCGAATAGCAGGCCAGGAAGGGACTCTCTCTCCTCCGTCTGGCATGCAGATGCCACCCTGCAGGCAGGAGATGACGGGAATAGATGGAAAATGCTGTGAGAACAGTTCCCCCAGTCCCATCATCTCCCCTGGGGGAAAGGGACACTGCACGCCAGAGCTGCAGGGGAAACCTGTGGCTGGCAGCCTAAGCAGTGCTTGGTGTCAGCCTCCAGGTGAGAACTGGAGAACCACTGAGGTCCACTCAGAGCTCACCTGGGTTCTCCTGGAGAGAAGAGGGGGGCCCTGCACTGGTCTGTGGGGGAATATACCTGCATCACTAGGAACACTAGTGGTGCAGGGATACCATTCTCCAGGGGAGACCCGGAGATGCCCCCAAAAACCCCTGTGAAGTTGGAAAACTTCATGGCGCCGACACACTAACCCCAGGAGAGCCTCAGAAAGCAAATGGAGGAGCTCAGGATAATCTGTATGCTCCATCCATGCTGTAGACTCATCACTGGCTCTCCCATCCAGCCTCCCCCCCCTTACAAATACAGAACAAGAGGAAGACTTGCTTTTCACAACCCAAAGGTGTCTCAAAGCAGCTTTCAGTCACCTTTCCCTTCCTCCACTCAGGCCACTGCTTTCAACCACCACAAATTCAACTGCTTTACTCAGGCCACATCATGAGAGAGCCCTGACAGAGCTGTTCTGGGAGAACAGTCCTGGCAGCAAAAAGACAAATCCCTCCCCCCCAGATGTCCACACATGGCGCAGTGAACACTGGTGGGGAATCAAACAACCTACCTGCCACAGGCCACTGCCTTCAACCACCACAACTTCACCTGTTCTACTCAGGCAACATCCTGAGAGAGCCCTGACAGAGCTGCTCTGGGAGAACAGCCCTGGCAGCAAAAAGACGAATCAGCGCGTGCATGACACCAAACTTTTAAACCAAATTTTTAAACCCCACAAACTTTTAAATAATATAACTCCACAAACTTTTAACCCACAAACTTTTAAACAGTAAATTAAAAACACCAAGAACAAAATTTAAAATTTAAAACACCAAACACAATAATAACTGGAACAAATTTCTCAAAGCCCCCCCCCAAGACCCCACACCACCTAGCAGCCAGCCAATCGCCTTCTGTCCTCCACCTCTGAGCACCCCCTCCTCCTTCCACTTCCCTCCAAGCCTCAGAGGCTGCAGATCCCTGCTGCGTGAGAACTGCTCCTGCCGGTGAGTTCCGTTCTTGGGAGCCTCCAGCCTGCAGCCTTTTCAGGTCCTGGGGGGAGGGAGAGGCCATCCACAGAGTTCTTCTACCCACCCACCCACCCACCCCCAATCGCCACCAGTCTGTCCCTGACCACCACTGGGAGGTCAGCGAGGCTGCCCAGGGGAAGAAGGGAGTTCTCTGCCAGTGCTTCCCCCAGCCCCCAAAAGGCCCACTGAGGCTTGGAGAGGCCATGGCAGGCCTTTTTGTGGTGTGTGTGTGGGGGGGGGGGTGGCAGGAGGGCTGCCTGGAGGGGGAGGGAGGAACAGAGTTCTCGGCAGCACTCCTCACAGCCCTGAAAATGCCTACCGTGGCCTCTCCAAGCCTCAGCAGGCTGTTTCTGGGCTTGGTTGGAGACAAAACTCTATACCTGCCCCCCACCCCAGGCAGGCCTTCTGAGCCCTGAAGAGGCCGGGGCAGGGGCCAGTGTTGCCGGGAGGGCTGCCTGGGGAGGAAGAAAGAAGTTTCCACAAGCTCTCCTCCCTGCCCCCAACAGGCCTGCTGGGGCCTCTCCAAGCCTCGGCAGGCCTTTTCGGGACGCAGGGACTGCCGGAAATCCATGCCTTCCCCCCCACGACAGGCAGGACTGCAGAGCCCTGGAGAGTCTGCGGCTGGCCTTTTTGGGGCAGAAGTCAGAGCGGGCAGGAGGGCTGCCCGAGGGGGGGTGGTGAGGGGAGTTCCCTGCCAGGGCTTCCCCCTGCCCTGTAGAGGCCCTTTTGGGGGCAGGGGGGAGCACTGGCAGGGAAATCCCCACCAGTGTTGTTCCCTCCCTGCATAAAAAGGCACACTCTGGCCTCTCCAGCACTTGGTGGCCCTGCCGGGGAGGAGGGGGGGTGGAAGGCTAGTGTCCATTGTATTTAAAAGTACAATGGGCTTGTTTGCTTGTCTCTGTGTGTGTGTGTGTGTATCTCCAATGATGGGCCTGGGGGAGGTAGGAAGGGGAAGGGCACTGGGTGGGCATGTATACAGCTATGCTTCCCAACCATATTCTGCATGATCACACCACTTTGGGGGTTTCTTGCAGCCTGAATATTGTTTCAGGGGGTTCTCACTGGTAAAAAAGTTGATAAAGGCTGGTTTGGATTCTTGATTACTACAGTGAAGTAAGGCAGCTCTGATCAGCCTACAAAACAATTTTGTCCTCCTGGAATGAATCACTTCATAGGAGCCAAGCCTACAATGATCAGCCTGAGCTCTTTGAGCCACTGCTCTGTTTACCCCTTTCTGAGGTTTCTAATGCACAGACAATATAACTTTCCTTAAAAGAGGCTATGCTGAGAGATTGGCCACAGGCATGGAAAGCTTATGTCAAGCTTCCTTCATGCTGGAAAGCTGCTTTCAGTCAGCCCAGCTGGATTCTCCTGTTAGTTCAGGGTCATTTGCTTTTGCATCTGAAAGGTGTGGGGGTGAGAAAATGTTTTGCTTAAATGAACAGTTGCTTCATTCTGAAGTGTGCCGTGCAAGGATATGCAAATCAAATTATGGTATATGTTTATTTCAGTATCTGCTCTTTGATTCCTCTGACTGGTAGGTCTAAAGAGGGACACAAAGCAACCTCCTATAATAGGACAAATGGTAACTAAGTGGTGACATAAGCATATCATTATTAATATGTGAGGATTTAAAACAATTCACCCATTTCACAGATTTCATTAGCACAGGATAGATAACAGAGAAGACCCTCCTACCAGGGCTGTGTGCCGGAACACACAGAAAGCTTCAGGAAACAGACAGGTCTTCCTAAATAGCTCAAGAACCAAATGGCCTCAAACCAAAGACATACACGATCTCTGAGTTTTGCAGCAGTCCCATTCAAAACTCCTCTGTTGTCACACCTTGTTTGCACTCACTTGTCACAGGCACCCTGGAAGTTGATTCAATCTCATTGGTCCTGTTCACATCTGCATCTATGTAGAAAGGAAGGCAGCAAGGGGTTAAATCTCGGCTTTCTGAGACACCATCTTCTCATTGAAGGGCTGTATCTGCATAGAAATGACATGCATATACAATATATGAAGGCTTATATATTTACTAGGGACAAAGCCCATCGTATCCAGGAATACAATGTGTGGTAGAGCTTGGTGGTGGGAAGAGGAAGGGTTGTTCAGTCTGTAAGGGCATGGGGTTGAATGTGTGTGTTGTGTGCGAGGTTGTGGTGGCATGGTGGCATTGGACAAGAGAAGGGGTGGGAGCACTGGTGTTCCATATAGGACCCGGCGTGGAGACACGGGCAGCGCCCTGCGTGTGCTCGATCCCCAGGAAAGTGAGGGTGGAGGCTAGGGTAAAGGGTCCAACATTGGTCTTGTGCAATGCAAGGTCGATTAAGAACAAGGCCTCGACCCTGCAACATTTCATCGTGGAGTCGAAGGTGGACCTTGCTTGCGAGACCGAGACCTGGATGAGGGAAGGCGAGTCAGTGGCCCTGAAAGAACTAGCCCCACCAGGTTACTCGGTCCTTCACCAATCTCGGACCCATAAGAGGAGAGGGGGGTGGCAATTGTGGTCCGGGAGGTCCTCACCTGCAGGGCTCTCCCGGCGCTGGAAATCAGTGGAGTGGAGTGTGTCGGTATTGGATGGGACTCAGTTGAGAGTGTGCCTATCTGGTTGGTATATCGTCCGCCCAACACGCAGCCAGATGTCCTGCCCCACCTGCTGGAGGCCGCGGCCACCTAGGCGTTGCAGTACCCCAGGCTTCTGAGCAACCTCTCCCTGGAGTCCGGGCAGTTCCCTGAGCAGCTGAAGGGGGCAGTGGTTCACCCTCTCCTGAAGAGATCCACGCTGGATCCGCAGGACCCCGCCAGCTACTGCCCAGTGTTGCATTTGGCGTTCCTGGGCAAGGTGGTTGAAAGGGCCGCAGCAGACCAGCTCCTGGCATTTTTGGAAGAAACTTCGGCACTCGATCCATATCAGTCTGGCTTTCGACCTGGCCATGGGGTGGAGACGGTGTTGGTCGCCCTGTTGGATGATCTCCGTCGCCAGCTGGATAGGGGCAGGTCGGCAGTGCTGGTTCTTCTGGACCTGTCGGCTGCTTTCGACATCGTGGACCATGAGCTGTTGGTCCACCGCCTTGCCAGCACGGGGATACAGGACACAGCGTTACGCTGGATACGCTCCTTTCTCCAGGACTGGAACCAGAGGGTTGCAGTGGGGGATGAGTTCTTGCACTCCTATAGACTCCCTTGCGGGGTCCCCCAGGGCGCAGTCCTCTCCCCCACATTATTCAACATCTTTATGCGCCCTCTGGCCCAGCTGGTACGGAGTTTCGGACTGGGTTGCCACCAGTACGCTGATGACACCCAGCTCTATCTCCTCATGGACGGCCACCCAGACTCCCCCCCAGAACCATTTGCCAGATGTTTGGAAGCAATGATGGAATGGTTTGAGCAGAGTCGCCTGAGACTCAACCCCTCCAAGAGGGAAGTCCTGTGGCTGGGACGTAGGGGGCGGGATCAGGAAGCGCGCTTACCCACCCTAGCAGGGACACAACTCACCATCACATCCCAGGCCAGGAATTTGGGTGTGACCATTGACGCCTCCCTGATTTTGGAGACGCAGGTCAAAAAAGTAGCAGGCCAGGCGTTTTTCCACCTTCACCAGGCCCGATTACTAGCGCTCTACCTGTCCCCTGAACACTTAGCCACAGTGATCCATGCAACGGTCACCTCCAGAATAGATTTCTGTAACTCGCTCTACACAGGCCTTCCCTTGTCCTTGATCCGGAAACTTCAGCTAGTGCAAAACTCAGTTGCTAGGGTCCTCACTGGCACACCTTGGAGGGCCTACATCCAGCCAGTGCTGAGGCAGCTGCACTGGTTGTCAACTGCTGCACTGGTTGCCAATTGCTGCCCGGATCCGGTTCAAGGTTCTGGTTTTAACCTTCAAGGCTTTACGCGAGTTGGGACCCACATACCTGAGGGACCGCCTATCGCCCTATGCCCCTCGCAGGACCTTGTGCTCTGCGGGTGAAAATCTGCTGGTCGTTCCCGGCCCTAGGGAAGCACACCTGGCCTCAACCAGGGCCAGGGCCTTTTCGGTCCTGGCCCCGACCTGGTGGAATGAGCTCCCTGGAGAGCTGCGGGCCCTGCGAGTGGGAGGGGGGGGAAGTTGAGCTGCCGTTATTTGCCATGCCGGTAATATTGGTAATGTTATTATTGTTTTTATGGGGTTTTAATGGGGATTCTGGGATGCTGTTACCCGCCACGAGCCGCAAGGGAGTGGCGGGAAATAAATCTGATGATGATGATGATGATGATGATAAATGAGGGCATGGGCTTGGAGATATGGGTGTCAAGAACCTGTGGTGTGGAATGTTCGTTGAATGTGGGAGAAGGCTGACCTCTGGGAACTGTGGCATAGTGGTTACAGAGGAGCTTTCCAGAGCAGACAGCAGAGGTCTATTTATTTATATGTGGATTTAAATCCCACACCTAAACCCAAAGGTCCCAAGATGGCTTACAATGGTTCAGAATTTTTAAAAATGCATTTAAATTTAAAATACATAAAAACATTTAAGACATAACCCCTCTCTCCTACCCTCCCCCCAACCCTGGCAAGACAACACATATATGAAACTAAATATAAAAAGTCTGGGAGAAGAGGTGTGTTTTTACAAGGCACTGAAAACAATATAAGGTAGGTGCCTGGTGAATCACCAGAGGGAGGCTGTTCCAAAATCTGGGGGCCACCCAACAGAATGTTCTCCTGCTTGTCATTGCCCCCTGCACCTGTGAGAGAGATGGGGCTGTAAGAAGGTTCTCTCCTTGAGATCTCAGTGCTCAGGCAGGTCTGTATGGGAGAAGGCACTCCTGCAAATAACAACCACACCCAGAACTGGGCGCCTCTTAATTTTCTGGACTCGGGACCCCTTGGCATACAGAACATGTTTTCTGGATTCAGCCTCAATTTCAGCCTCATCCAACCTATTACTGCCTCCATGGCAGTGATTAAGCAATTACCTCATCTGACAGAAGGAATGGAGAGATAGATTTGGGTGTCATCAGCATACTGATAGCACCCCACTCCAAAACTCTTACTTATCCAAACAGCACAGGAGACAGAATCAACCCCTGCATGAAAGCTCCCAGGGGATTGAGCAAAAGTACCTCATAGGTAGTTTCTGGAGTCCACCCTGGAGATAGGACACGAGCCACTGTAGAACAGTGCCTCCCAGTCCCAGTCCCTGAAGTCACTCCAGCAGGAGACCATGGTATTGAAAGCTGCTGAAAGATCAAGAAGAACTAACTAGATCACATTGCCCATCTCTTGACACAGATCATCCATCAAAGTGCCCAAGACAGTTTCCATGCCAACCCCCTACCATATGAAAGCTCATCTTTTCCCTCTTATCTTTTCCCTTTCAATAAAGCAGTAAGGGGTGTTGGGGTGGGCTCAGTCCGTGATGGGGAAGGGCAACAATTGGTCCCATGGCCCTGGACTGACAAGCGGAGGGGCCAGTTGGAAGGCGCAAAGTGCCTTTTGATTGGCCCCTTACCAGGACAGACCAAAATTCCATCCAGCCAGGGGCGATCTGGAGAAATGGCTGCCAGTCTGCTCCTGACCACCAAAGGGAGAGGAGGTCAGTAGGGCTGCCAAGGAGGATGAGAACAGAGGCTTGGACAGGCTGTGCCAGCCCTTTTCGCCCCAAGGCTGTCCTCACTGTCATGTCCAACTGCAAATTGCCTCAGAACCCTGACAGAGCTGGCAGGAAGCTGCAGAGTGCTCCCCCCCCCCCCCTTCAGGCCTGCTGCGAAGGAGCAGATTTGAGGCCACTGCACAGCATTATTCTGCAGATGAAACTGTTTTTTTTTTGTTTCCTGTTTCATCTGCACAACAACCCTGTGCAGTAGGCCTTAAGTCTTTCAATTCAACAACAACAACCTGTGTGGGAGGCCTTAAATGTTTCTTCTCTACCACAACCCTGTCCAAAGTAGCCCTTTCTGCCTTGGGAGCTGATCTTTATACTCTGCAGGTGAGCTGTAATTCCAGGAGCTGTTTAGCTACCCCTGGGTTGGAAATATTCCTGGAGGTTTGGAGGTGGGACTTCAAAATCGTACAATGCCTCAGAGTCCAGCCTTCAAAGGAGCCATTTTTGCCTGCAGTTGGGAGGGAGTGGTGCAGGTGTGTCCCTCCTGGCCTATGGGCTATGGCCAGCCCTTACCAGCAACTGTTTGTATTCTGGGGCGCAGACAGGCAGACCAGCATCAGTCCTGTGAGTTTGGAAAGTGCAAGAATATCTAAATAAATACTTACAGCCTGAAACTGTAAATAGTGAGAGGGAGAGCAAGGGAAGATGATTGGAAAATGCTTTGAGACACCTTAGGCCTGCTGGGTCATGTGGCCCATTCCCAGTTCTCTCAGACCTCTCACAGCCCCACATACCTTACAGGTTGACTATTGTGGGGAGACGAATGGAAAAGGTGTTTGTAAACTGCTTTGAGACTCCTTTGGGTAGTAAGCAATAGGGTACAAAAATCCGTTCTTCTTCTAAGGAGCAACCATGAAAGAAGCATTTGGGCACATAACATTTTATCAACAGTGAAAAAATGGGGAAGGAATAGGGTGGACACCTGTGTACTATGACTACCCCATGTGTATTAGGGCAGAGGGGCATTTCGGTGTCTGTGACCTAATTCACACAGGAAGGGAAATGACACAGAACTGGGGGGAATTGGTTGCCATGTAATCTTCCCCTAAGAAGAGTCTCCAGTCTGATTTTCCCTTCACATATCTGAGGACATGGCTCTGGAAAGCTCATCTGTAGCCACTATGCCACAATTCCCAAAGGTCAGTCCTCTTCCACACTCAACAAACATTCCACACCACAGGTTCTTGACACCCATATCTCCACACCCATACCCTCATTTGCCACCACAACCTCCCACACAACACACACATTCAACCCCATGCCCTTACAGACTGGACAACTCCTCCCCTTCCTCTCCCCACTGCCCAGCTCTAGCGCCCGTTGTATTCTTGGATACAACGGGCTTTGCCCCTAGCACCTTGAATAAAACTGTGTTGGTCTTAAAGGTGCCACTTGACTCTAAATTTTTTCTTCTGTTTCATTCAAGCATGCCTGGAGTTGGGTAGCTACCATCTTCACTAACACCTTGCCCAAAAAGGGAATGTTAGCCACTGAGCAGTTGTTATTTAATATCATTGGGTCTAAGGATGCCCTCTTGAAGATGGAGTGTATCACAGCATACTTTAACATTGCTAGCAACTTCCCATCCCTCAAAAAGACATTTACCACTCCCTGGACCCATGCTGCCATGCTCCTCAGCTAGCTTTTATTGGCCATGATGGGCAGTGGTCAAAGAGGCATTAGATTAGAAAGCCTTTAGGAAGAATTTTTTGGAGTCTTCAGAAAGAGCTTTTTTGACCCAGCCTGACCTGGTAAGAAGATAAAACTGGAAGAAAGGTTTCTTTTGTGATGAGTATATCAGAGTAAATAGAACTCTTAACTGAGGTATGCAGGAGGCAGCTATTGCCATGTGCTAGCCTGAACAGCTGAAGGAAACTGCAAAGTAATGGAAACTCTGTAGAGATCTATAACATTCTAAACTAAAGAGCCTGCCCTATATTAAATAACAGATAGGGCATGTATGATTACAATGCAGTCAGTCCTGGGTCCAGGAGGTAGTTTTTAAAACGCCATACAATACCCTTTGGTATGACAATATGGGATGATATCTGCCACTTAAACCTTTCTTGTGAATCCTTTCTCAATTTGGTGCTGCGCTAAAAGTATGTTTTGAAACATTTTCTTTTAAATAAATACTTTATAATTTTTGACCTACCTAGACTTCCACCATCCTGGACATGCTATTTTAAAAAGAGCACTGGGGGAGGGAGAGCAGACCTGTGGTAAACAGCTATTCTTCCAGGGGTGCACAAGGCAGTAAACCACACACAGGGCAGTAGGAGACACGGAGGCAAGGCCTCGGAAGTTAGCTGGAAGTCCTGCCCTTCCCAACAGGCAATTGGATACAGAGGTCCAGTGGTGGTTGTGGGTAACCAGAGAGAGAGAAAAACCTTTTCAGCTGTTGAGAGAACCTTGCAGGGCAGGGTGGAACAGGTCCTGCAGGCCAGAGCAGGACTATTCTGCCACACCTAATAACACAGTTAGAAAAAACATTGAAATAAGCAGATATCATCCCACCTTCCACATACCAAAGGGTGTTATACGGAGTTCTGAAAACTACCTCCTGTACACAGGACTGGCAGCATTGTAAGCATTCCTGATTTTAGGTCAACACAGATATCACCTAATTAGCTCTGATAGTGTCAGTTACCAGTTAGGGAGTGGCTGAGAGGACTGCATTCCACATGATGTCACATACCATTAAGTGGTTCCTGCCTCTAACCAGATGTCCAAGGAGCAGCAGTCACCTAGCTTGATTCCCTTTGTAGGAATGCTGTACATACCAATTTTGGAATATTTTCTCTATGTAAAAATGTACAAGAAAATAACAGAAGTTACAACAGTCTGGACCTAGCTTGGGGCAGCAGATCCTCCTTCTACCTCAAATCCGCAGGAATATGGATACTGCAATCCCAAGTTGTTCAACATTAACAGTGAGCAGAGGAATGAATAGCGAACATTCCTCATGAGGAATATTGGTGTATAATGAATTTACATCAATGGTGACTAAGGTGGCTTCACTAGGAACATTTACATCTTTAATACTATTTATAAAGTGGGTAGTGTCCCTCGATAGTCCTGGGTGTAAACTGCACAGAGCTTTTATTCCAACCCCAGATCAATTCAGTCCCTGCCCTCTACACAGAATGCGATTTCCGTTTGGATTTTGGGCGATTTAAATTTTCCTTCTGCAGCAAGAAGGATTGATCCGGAGTGACCCTACCTTTATTGTGCGATATCTCAGACTGCTTTTAATCCTCAATATCCAGACTGGGAAAGAAAGCTCCGTGGTAGAGAACCTCTGATAGGCTACACCTGGTCATGTGACACACTTGCCTTAAAGGAGAAGCCCCTAATTTCTCTCAACTTCTGTCGGTCCTGGATTTTTCCTCCCTCCTCTGCCTTTTTTGATCCTCTCCCCCTCCCCTCCAAGAAAAGAAAGAGGCTCCCTGCCTGGCTCCTCTCCCCCCCCCCTTCAAGAAAAGAAAGAGGCTTGGCTCCCCCCCACCTTCTGAGCCTCCCTAACCACGTGCAGAAGACTTTCCTGTTTCAATGGGGGGGGGGAGGGGGGAAAGGAAGACCCGAGTTCAAAGCGATCCGAATTCAACAGGATTGACAATGGAATAAACAAAGTAAGTGCAGACTCTGCCCTAAATTGTTGGAGGGTAGCAACTTTTGTAAATGGAAATCAAGGTATTGAGATAGTGGTTTCTGTGGCAGAGCCACATTGGGCTACAATCGGTCTGTCAGGTATTGGGACAACCTTCTTATGTATTTTAGGCAAAATATAAAAGTTAGGCATTTTCTAATAGGGTCTTATCAAAAACTGAACCTCATTTTTAGAGATATAATTAAGTCCCAGTCCTTCCTGGACCACTATTTTATTTATTCTACCAACTGAATTGGCCTTGGTCCAGTTACTGTTCATGTAATAATCCTTATTTTGTAGTTGTCTCATGACCTCCTTATCATAATCCTCCTTATCTAAAATTACTACTCCCACACCTTTATCAGCAGTTCTAATAACAATGGTATTGTCTGATTGAAGTATTCTCAGCACTGTAAATTTATTTCTGGATAAATTGCTTTTGTAGTATTTATGTTTCTGTTCCATTTTTGACACATCCTTAAGAACAACCTTTTCAAAACTGATAATCTCTGGAATTTCCTGTGGTGGTACAAACCGGGATTTACCTGTAAACCTGTCTAGGGCACTGTTAGTCATGGAATTAGTAAATAAATTTTTAAGTGTCAACAACCTAGTAAGTTTAAGTAAGTCTACTCTAGTTCTAAAGGCATTGTACTTGCGAATGACAGACCTTTGGTAAGTACACATTCTTCCTCCTCAAATAGTTGGCGTTTAGAAAAATTGAATACTACCTCCATCTGCCTGCCCTTCTGCCACTGGGAAAATCCACCTGGTAGCAGACTGGGCATCTAGCTTGTCTGGCAGGGCGTCGCATGGGTAGAGAGAGTGACTGGTCATCACTAGCCGAGCCCATTGAATCTGGCAAGTAAGAGCCTTTTATAGCACAAAGGCCTACTCAGCAGAGGGTGAAGCTAGCAGTCAGCTCCTGAGAGAATGTTCTCCTCCCAGCTCCTCCAAAGCACTGGCTTCCTCTGGCAAGCAAGAGCCTTTTATAGCACAAGGCCTACTCAGCAGAGGGCGGAGCTAGCAGTCAGCTCTTGAGTCAACTCCTGAGAAAATGTTCTCCTCCCAGCTCCTCCAAAGTGTGGGCAGATGATAACAACAACAGGAAATGAAGAAAACAAGAAAAATTGTCAGCAGTGGCTGCTTTAGAGACAACATGGTTCCCAGAATCAAACCCCCCCCCCTTGCTAGCAACAGTTAATAGCATAGTCATGGGTCCTGGAAGATTTTGTGCCTGGGTAATGAGGCTGGAAAGGCAAGAGTTTTAAAGGATCCTTTTCTGCTTGGGAACTTAAATTAGCAGTACTATGTTCCCATGTTATTTTCCCCACACAAAAATGTGCCTCTAGCACATCTGTTTACAAAAATCAACCAAACAGGACTAATCCCAGATTCATGGCTAAATTCTATCATAACCCCAATATATAAAAAAGGAAAAATTGACCTTCCGAGTAACTACCGCCCCATCAGTTTATTGTCAGCCATAGGTAAGCTCTTTGTAAAATATCTGGCCGCTAAACTTATAAACTGGACATCCAACAATTACATCATAGGGCCAGAGCAAATAGGGTTTAGGAAGGGATACACTGCCTTAGATCATTGTACTGTTTTAGCTTTTTAAAGCCAGAAATACACCAAACCTGAGAGGGGCAAATTATTTGTTGCCTTTATTGATTTAAAAGCAGCCTTTGACTCAGTTTCCAGAGAGAAACTCTGGATAAAATTAAACAATCTAGACCAGCATCTACTCTTTCTATTAAAACAGCTCCATCATAACAACCACTGCCAAGGGAAATTTAACACCAAAAATCCAAATAAACATAGGAGTGAAACAAGGTTGCATCCTTGCCCCTCAGCTATTTAACCTTTTCTTAAGTGACTTACCCTTCTACTTTGACAAAGTTAATGGTCATCCCCCCATTCTTGGCAAGAGACTCACTCCACTTCTTTTATATGTCGATGACACAGTTATCTTATCTAGAACTCGAGTTGGCCTTATACGCTATCTCCGGTCATTCAGAGAAAACTATAGTTACAATCAACTAAAAATAAACTTTGAAAAAATCAAGATCATGGTATTTGCAAAGACCCGATATAAGTTTCCCTGGATAATAAATGGTAAACATATAGAACAGGTCAATCACTACAAGTATTTAGGCATAAACTTTTCTTATAATAACAGTTGGGCCAACCATAGAGAAAAAACAATCAAATCTGCAAAAGGCCAGTTGTCCCTTTTAGCCAAGTTTTATCATCAAAAAGGCAACAAAAACCTTCAAGCAGCCATTCAAATCTACAATGCCAAAATAATTCCTCAGATTCTTTATGGAATCTCAATATGGATGGATGCATTTAATAATAAATTAGAGAACATCCAATCTTTCTTTTTCAGAAATTTGCTAGGAGTCCCAAACTGTGTGGCCAATCATACACTTGTCGCAAAACTTGGCCAACAGAGTCTAGAAGCCTGGGCTTGGTTTCAGTCCTTTAAATACTGCTTAAAAATTCATTTCCATGCCCAAACGGGTAGTTTGTTAATTAACCTTTTGAGTGACTTTTATTCTTTCAGCTGGCTGGGCAAAATGTCAAAGAAACTTCAAATTATGGGTATGGACATCTCAACCATTAGCATGGAAGACGAAATGACGATACAAACTAATATCACAGAGACTAGAAGATCAGGATAGCCAGATCCTGGGCTTCTCTAACAACAGTGTATGTTTTCCACACTTCCAGGATATTCCCTTAACTTACAAATCCATGTCCATGTATCTCCAAATTTTGGAGTCACACCAATTAAAAAGAGCATTTTTAGTAGCTTGCTTAAACATCTTTCATAGAATCATACAATCATAGAGTTGGAAGGGGCCATACAGGCCATCCAGTCCAACCCCCTGCTCAACACAGGATCAGCCCAAAGCATCCTAAAGCATCCAAGAAAAGTGTGTATCCAACCTTTGCTTGAAGCCTGCGAGTGAGGGGGAGCTCACCACCTCCTTAGGCAACCTATTCCACTGCTGAAATACTCTGACTGTGAAAATTTTTTCCTAATATCTAGCCTATATCATTGTACTTGTAGTTTAAACCCATTACTGCGTGCCCTTTCCTCTGCAGCCAACGGGAACAGCATCCTGCCCTCCTCCAAATGACAACCTTTCAAATACTTAAAGAGGGCTATCATGTCCCCTCTTAACCTCCTTTTCTCCAGGCTGAACATTCCCAAGTCCCTCAACCTATCTTCATAGGGCTTGGTCCCTTGGCCCCAGATCATCCTCGTCACTCTCCTTTGTACCCTTTCAATTTTATCTATGTCCTTCTTGAAGTGAGGCCTTCAGAACTGCACACAGTACTCCAGGTGTGGTCTGACCAGTGCCGTATACAATGGGACTATGACATATTGTGATTTTGCTATGGTGCCCCTGTTGATACAGCCCAAAATGGCATTCGCCTTTTTTACCGCTGCATCACACTGCCTGCTTATGTTTAGTTTACAATCCACAAGTACCCCAAGGTCTCGTTCATACACAGTGTTACCTAGAAGCGTATCCCCCATCCAGTAGGTATGATTTTCATTTTTCTGACCCAGATGCAGAAATTTACACTTATTTTTATTAAATTGCATCTTGCTCTCATTTGCCCATTTTTTCACTGTGTTCAGATCTCATTGAACTCTGTCTCTGTCTTCCAAAGTATTTGCCAGTCCTCCCAATTTGGTTTCATCTGCAAACTTGATGAGTAGTCCCTCCACACCCTCATCTAGATCATTAATAAATATGTTAAAAAGTACCGGATCGAGCCCTGAGGCCTGAGGTACCCCACTACTCACCACCCTCCAATCTCATGAAACACCATTGAATACGCGACGATGGCAGCAAGACTAGAATTGGCCAAGAAATGGAAAACGCAAGAACTACCCTCGACAGAAGACTGGCTGAATAAACTAGCTGACTTTGCCAAGATGGCTAAACTGACACTGATAATTAACGGAAAAACAGAAGAGGCCTTTCAAGAACAATGGGGCCCTTACCTGAACTATTTAAGAAAATAATACAAAGGGGATTGAAACAGGGAACCAAATGTATTAAATGAAGAGCATAGCCCTCCTATTTCTGTATTGACAATATAGATTGCATGTATCTCACTGTCTTTAACTTTGGAAAATAAAAATAAAAACGTTCAATAGAACCATTGACAACTCTTTGAGTGCGGTTCTCTAACCAATTCCCTATCCACCTAACTATCTGAAAATCCAGGTTGCAGTCCTTCAATTTATCCATCAGAACATCATGGGGAGTCTTATAAAAGCTTTACTAAAATCCAAGCAAATGACATCAACCAAATTTCCACGATTCAGCAAACCTGTTACTTGGTCAAAAAAGGAAACCAGGTTGGTCTGACAGGACCTGTTGGAGACAAATCCATGCTGACTTCCTTGGATCACCAAATTGTCCTCCAGATGTTTGTATATCGCTCTCTTTAATATCTGCTCCATTTCCCTCAAATGTTAACCGAGGTAGATTTTTGAAGATCCCTCCTCAGGAGAGATACTGTTTACATGGATGTCGTGTCCCTAACACATTGCACCATATACTTCTGGTGTGTCCTAAATTTGCGGCCTGGAGGGGCCGGGAAGGGAAGCCGCGGCTGCTGGCATGGCAGCGGCGCAAACGCTCATGCGCGGACTGCCGCGCACGCGCGTTTGCGCCCCTGCTGGGCACAAACGCGCATGCGCTGCAGTCCGCGCATGCGCGGCAGTCTGCGCATGCGCGGTCTGCGCATGTGCGGCAGTCTGCGCATGTGCAGCAGTCCGCGCATGCGCGTTTGCGCTGGGGCTGCCGCGCACGCGCGCGCCCCCGGGCCACCCTCTCCACCCACTACTTCACAGCGGTCCGCGGCAAGCGGAAGCTTGCGGACCGCTGACATAAAGCACATAATTCTACTACTCATTAAGAACACACAACCTGTATAATTTCCAACATTTCGTGAAAAGAATTTTTAAAGCTCCTAAAACATTCATGGTCAGTGTGTGTCACTTGAATTTGAGATATCTTGTTTTGGTGGGTGAGGGAGGTACGTAGTTTGATTTTTTTCCCCTTGCATTTTTTCAATAATTTATCAGTCTTGTCCCTTTCTTTAAAAAAAAGGAAGGGGGGAGGGTTGTGAATATTAAAGCTTACTATAGTCTTCTGCAACTCAATATTTTAATCTTCCCCCCTCTGCAGCTTCTAATCCTCTGAAAATCCCCTGTTTGTGTTTCACCAACTCCCATACCTCATTCAACAACGCCAATCTCTCTTCATTCCTTTTCATATCCAGAAATGAAATGTTATTAATGCATAAACTCTGAACAACAACAACAACAAAACTTGAGCCATGTTTTACATTTTCATCCTGTGTACCTCTTCTGTTTTTCAAAAAATAAAAAATGCAGAACTCATCACCTTCCCTTAGTACAAATAAAATTAATTTACTGTACGCACACGTTCTTTTTCAGAGACAATGTATATTTAAAAATTGTCTAATGTCTACTGTCATATCCATGTAATCACCTCCGTATATAACCACACATTTTGGTTATATTATCCCCCATGGGAACAATGACCTTCACCAGTCACCAGTATGGAGGCACAAAGTTTAGTCAGACAACCCCATACAAGTATTTCTGCTCAAAAATTTTGCTCAAAAAAAAGGGGAGGGGGGAGGGGGGAGGGGAGAAGGGGAGGGGGGAAAGAAGGAAAAAAACAGGAAGGGAAGGAGAAAGTGAGAGGAGAAAGGACTGAAATAAAGAAAAGGGGAGGGGGGAGGGGGAAAGAAGAGAAAAACGGGAAGGGAAGGAGAAAGTGAGAGGAGAAAGGACTGAAATAAAGAAAAGGAAAGGGGAGAGGGAGAAAGGAAATACTCCAAAATCAAAAAAGAGGAGGAATCAAGAGGGAGTCAAAGATAGCCCAACCTTCACTAGCTACCAACCCACACCTGACTTATCCCCACCCCCCTACCCAGCCAAACCAAATTAAATCAACATATCCACCCACCAATCAGCCAAAACAATAAACCCAACACAATTAAACACCATCAACTGACCTACCCCAAACCCACCCAAAACAATTAATTCTACCAATTAAATAACTAATCCCCACCCCAAACAACTGATTCTACCCCAAAACCACCCAAATAATCAATCCTACCAATTAAACAATCAATCACCATCAATTGAACACCCAACCCAGCCTGAGGAAATTAGCTCAATCAACCAATTAGCCCAACTTACCAACCAACCCAATAACTTGCCCCCCACTTACCAAACAACCCTACCATCCAACTGAACCACACCCAATTCATAAACCTCAGTCCCAACCCAACATGAAATAACACACAGATCACTCATACACCACACACCCCTGGATTGGGCAACCCTGAGGTGCCACAATAGGCGATCGGGACTACCCCTCCAGGCTCCCACAACGATACACATCCTACACCCAACACATAACTACACAAGTGGAACTGGGAAGCCCTGAGAGGCTGTAATTAGCGATCAGGGCCAACCTCCCACAGATACACAAACTCACACACACAAAGACAGAACCGGGGTTTAACAATCAACCCCAGCCAAACCACTGAACCAAGAATTGAACCAACAGTGTCCATAGAGCTCACAATGCCTAACAAATCTGAAGAAGGAGGAAAAGCAGGGGCCTTGATAGGGTCAGGGATCCCAATAATAAGGGGCAAAGGCAGGGACAGCGGATGGCGGAGGTACATCAAACCAAGGGGGCCGAAAACCAAACATACTCAGGCCCCCTCCAGACTCCGCCCCATCCCTCGTGACACTAGGGTAGAGGCAAAGGTAAACAACCCGCCTCTGACACTGGTGCTGTGCAACGCCAGGTCAATAAACAACAAAACCTCTACGCTGCAAAACTACTTTGCAGAGCAAAGAGCGGACCTGGCGTGCTTGACAGAAACCTGGACCAGGGAAGGGGAGACAGTTGCCCTCAAAGACCTAGCCCCTGCTGGGTTCTCTGTCCTCCACCAGTCCCGGACAGCGGGGCGGGGAGGAGGGGTGGCAATCCTAACCCGAGAGGCTTTCTCCTTTAGAGCCCTCCCTGCGCCGTCAATACCAGGCATTGAATGTGTTGGCCTCGGATGGGGATCAACCGAGAGCGTGGCCATCTGGTTAGTGTACCGCGGACCCAATGCACCACCAGATGCCCTGCCTGCCCTGCTAGAGGCGGTGGCGGCCTGGACGCTACAGTTCTCCAGTCTACTAGTCCTGGGGGACTTTAACGTCCATGCTGAGCTACTGTCCTCTAGAACTGGACAGGACCTAGTGTCAACCATGGCAACACTGGGGCTCTCGCAATTTGTTGTTGGCCCCACCCATCAAGCAGGCCACACCCTGGACCTTATTTTCGGCGTAGGTTTGGATGTGGATCTGGTCACAACAACAGCCGTGCCATGGTCAGACCACTATGCTCTAAAGGCTCGGCTAAGGCTTCCACCACCTCCTCAGTTGGGCGCCGAGCAAATTTTAGCTCGCCCGCGGAGACTTATGGATCCAATAGGATTCCTGAACGCTCTGCGGGAACCAATGCCTCCCGGCACTTCTCTCAATGGCCTGGTCAATGACTGGCATAACAGACTGCTGACTGCCATTGATGAGATAGCCCCCCGACGCCCTCTCCGGCCCCGTCTCAAGCGGGCCCCCTGGTACACCGAGGAGCTTCGCAACAAGAAACGGGAACTGAGACGGCTAGAGCGAGTTTGGAGGAAGACTCGTGACGAAGCCTCGAGAACATCTTATAGAATGCAGATGAAAGCCTATGAGATGGCGGTGAAGTCAGTAAAACGCAATTTTTACTCGGCTACCATTGCATCTGCAGACTCACGCCCAGCTCAATTGTTTAAGGTAGTTCGATCCCTCACTGCCCTGATTGAAGGGCAACAAAACAGTAGCCAATTGGACATCAGCTGTGAGGCATTTGCGAGCCATTTTGCAGACAAAATCTCGACACTCCGCCACGACCTCCCTCCAACCTTAGATACAAAAAGTGAACTAGAGGCCCCTTGGCCGTCTTTGGAGAAAACTATGAGTAACTTCAGACGGCTCACGCTGGCCGAAGTGGACAGGATACTAGCGACAACAAGACCAACTACATGCCCACTAGACCCTTGCCCATCCTGGCTCTTAAAAACAGCCGGCATAAGAATAAAGGGCCCCCTCCGGGAGATAATCAACCTATCTCTCACAACAGGAGAATTCCCGGAGGGTTTGAAAGAGGCCGTGGTACGTCCACTGTTGAAAAAAACATCTCTAAATCCACAAGAGCCTAACAACTACAGGCCCGTCTCGCACCTAGCATTTCTGGGCAAGACGATAGAAAGGGCAGTCGCAAACCAACTGACGGAGTACCTGGAAGAAGCTTCGGTCCTAGACCCATCCCAGTCTGGCTTCCGGCCTGGCCATGGGGTAGAGACAACGCTAGTCGCCCTGACGGACGACCTCCGTCGCCAGTTGGACCGAGGCGGGTCGGCACTGCTGATATTATTAGACCTCTCAGCGGCGTTCGACACAGTCGATCACGAGCTTCTAGCTCGCCGCCTCATCGATGCTGGAATACAAGGGACAGCCCTTCAATGGCTGATCTCCTTCCTTCAGGATCGTGGACAGAGGGTTGCAATAGGAGAGAAAACATCAGACCGCCGGCAACTTACTTGTGGAGTCCCACAAGGAGCGCTCCTCTCTCCTATCCTATTTAACATCTTCATGCGCCCTCTCGCACAACTGGTACGGAAGTTTGGGCTGGGTTGCCACCAATATGCAGATGACACCCAGCTCTTCCTCCTGATGGATGGCCGCCCTGACTCTCCCCCAGAAGCATTAGCCAGCTGCCTGGAAGCAGTGACGAGATGGCTCAAGCAGAGTCGTCTGAAGCTCAATCCTTCAAAGACGGAGGTCCTGTGGCTGGGTAGGAAGGGGCCAGGTGAGGAAGCGCGCCTGCCTACCCTGGATGGCGTGCAGCTCTCTACGGCTCACTCCGCCAGGAACCTAGGCGTGATTCTGGATGCCTCCCTCACAATGGAGGCCCAGATCACAAAGGTAGCGCGGCTGGCATTTTACCATCTCCGCCAAGCCAAACTACTAGCGCCCTACCTGGCCCCGGAACATCTAGCCACAGTGATCCATGCGACGGTCACCTCTAGACTGGACTTTTGTAACTCGCTCTACGCAGGCCTGCCCTCAGCCCTGACCCGGAAACTACAACTGGTTCAAAATGCAGCAGCCAGGATCCTCACAGCAACACCGTGGAGGTCTCATATCCGGCCTATTCTCCACCAGCTGCAATGGTTACCAGTTGAATTCCGGATCAGACTAAAGGTTCTGGTTATTACCTTCAAGGCCATACGCGGTCAGGGCCCAGTGTACCTGAGGGACCGCCTCCCCGCCTATGCCCCCAAAAGAGCTCTGCGCTCTACTACCACCAACCAGCTAAGGATCCCTGGCCCTAAAGAAGTCCGTCTGGTCTCGACCAGGGCCAGAGCATTCTCTGTTCTGGCCCCTACCTGGTGGAACGAGCTCCCAGAAGAGATCAGGGCCCTGACGGAGCTTAAACAGTTCCGCAGGGCCTGCAAAAAGGAGCTCCTCCACCAGGCATTTGGCTGAGACCAGACGTAATCAACAGCGACCAAGGGCCCCTGCTCCCCCCCACCCCCCCTCAGAATTCAATAAATAAACCACCCCCCTCAGAATCCCATCAATAAGCCCTGGACCTGTTTGTAGTACTATATTGTTATACCGTTATATTGTGCTGTTATTTTGGTTACAATTATTAGTTATCAGTTATACATGTTACAGACTGTTTTATGTATTGTTCTCTGTTATGATGTAAACCGCCCTGAGCCTCCGGGGAGGGCGGTATATAAGTATGATAAATAAATAAATAAATAAAAACAGAAAACGGAAGGGGGTTGGAAACAGAGTTGGAGAGAGATGACCTAGCAAGAATTGTAAAATTGGAAGAATCCCTAGGTGCTGAAGTTCAGTTGAAGTTTTGCAGTAAACACAAAGGTAGAATAGTGGTGCTGTGACAGGATCACTTGCTGCTGCTTCTTTATGCCTTTAAACAAGGTATATTCCAAAGGAATTATCTTATGTACAAAGTAGATGCATGTGGCAAACTCAGGAGGTCCCATCGAACAGCTGACAGCAGCCATAAGAATCCATCTCAGCCACAGGCCCACAGGCAATTACTGAAAGAACGTGGCAGCAGCATATGCAAGTGGGGATATGCAGGCTGTACTATCTCAGAAATGGAGGCCTGGAAGTATTTCAGAACTAATTACATTAGATGGTGTTGGGTGCAGAACAGATTTCAGGGTGCAGGAGAGGCTACTGGAAAAGGAAATTGCCATACATTGCTATACTCTCCCTTTGAAAATATAAAAGCTGATAGTTAATCAGTTCCCTTCCCCATTTTCTGTTACAACTATGTCACCCAGTCATTCTGTGATATCTATAGCCAGTCAGGCAGTGTCCTATTGATCTATGGCAATAGACCCTACAGCAAATGAGCATTCATTTGATCATGAGTCATTCAGGCCTATGTGCAAAAGCAAATTGGTTCAAGAATGGGGACACAGGAGTGTGGTGTGAATAGCTAGCAATTAATGGCTTGCTCACACTGTCCACCCTCCACCCCCCCCCCCCCCCGTGCTTCAGGTGATAATGTTCCTATTTTGGTTTTCAATAGCTTCTTTCAAATCCTCACCTATATAAAATATCCTCTCACCTCATGTTCAAAGAGCCTGACTATATTTACCTCCTTTCACTCCTTCCCCTTCTGTGGGCTAGTTACCACTTTTTAATTTCAGTGCCTTTTACACTGGCCCTTTAAAAAGCTGTGAAAAACTGTGGAGTCTTTTTCTGACCCCCCTCCAACCTCTCCAAATCCACCATTGCCTGCAGTCTGATGCTGCCCAGGGAGAGCTCATCGCCTCTCTTTGTTCGCTTGTCTGGATGCATTAGCTTCATTTTGGTGCTTTTTGTGGAGGAGGAGGAGGAGCAGTGGAATGGGCAAGAAAGGGTCTAATGAGCTCTTAATGATCCAGGCCCTGGCTTGGGCAGGCAGGGAAGGTGTTCTTTCATATGGCATGCTGTCAAAGGGATGGGAGGTTGTTGTGCTGAAAAACACTCCGTGTTTAAAGGCAGCCCCAGGAGTAACAAAATTGTCCACTCCCAACTCTGTAACTTGCCCTTTGAGATGGTGTAACCAGGTATTTAACATTCTGAAGTAAGAAGGATTGGATGCCCTGCTGCTGGATGCCCAGAGAATATGAAATAAATATGCAGCATGAATTCTTCAGGGTAACTGAAAGCAATAAAGTCAGAGGACCAACATTCGCAACCAGTTCTGTGAAATATTACAAACTTCTTCACTGGAGAACAGAAATTAATGCAGGGAACTCTTTTCCCCCTGAGCTTCTGTTTGGTGTAGAATTTTCTTGCTAAGAATTCTACAATTTGTCTTCAACCTTCTTTGCTCAGAAGAACTGGTTTTAATACCATGCTCCTAACGAGTTCCAAAGCAGCTTACAATTGCTTTTCTTTCCCTCTCCCCACAACAGTCCCCTTGCGTGGTAGGTGGGGCTGAGAGAGTTCTGAGAGGACTTGACTGGCCCAAGGTCAATGTAGAGGAATCCGAATACAGGGCAGAATATAAATCCTATAATTAATAAACAAGCAAACAAATAAATAACCTGGTTCTCCATATTAGAGTTCTCCATTCTTAACCAGTACACCATGCAGACTTGAAGTTCATTCCAGCCCTCAGCTGACAGAGGATGTATATTGAAGATATGTGCAAGAGTATGCCAGATCAGAAGGGGAATGTGCTGTTCTCACTGTATACATTATTGGTGGGGTGTAACTATTGTTGACACCATGTAATCATTTCTGGTTATTTAAAAAGTTGAGAACTCTTTTGAATAAGCAAAAAGTATTTGGATTCTGGATTTAGAAGTACCTCAGTTTATTCATTCATGTCAGAGAATGTCAAATGGTGAGTTATTACTGCTCCTTGTATATTTACAAGAAAAGAGCATTCCAGATGTTAAGCAAGCCTTGAATAATCGAAAAACAGAATGAGACTGAAAGCCTGGAAGCCTGGAAGCAGAAATTAGGGGTGCATCATCATGCTGGTTTCTGTCAATAGAATCGGGGGAAATGGAGTGAAAAAGGAGAGATCAGAATAATGATAGCATGAAAAGACACTGTGTGAGGGAAAACTAAGAGGGTTTCTAGGAGTATCTTAGAAAATAGATAGAAAAATCTGATGTTACTGACATTCATGCTCTGTTAACTGGAAAGCTGACCTATAATTGATCAAAATTTGTCTAAGGTTACTTAATGGAGGTATATCAGGATTGCAAGATGGTGATTTCACACAATTTAGGTTTTTAAAAATGTTATGTCTGCATATCATATATATTGCCATGTTCACACAAAATTCTAAGACTCAACAAATCTACAATGACATTTTGTAGGAAAAATAGTAAGGAAGAACATGACCTGAGTAGCATTGGTTTGTTCAGGTAACATACCAGCAGAAGGGGAAGATGCTAGGGGAGCTTCAAAACAGAGACAAGAGTGACTTCATTTAAATTACATCTTCCTCCAACATAAGTTTGGCCAGCCCTGTAGGGGCTCATCTTTCAGTGTGTAAATCCACCAAGATAAAAACAGTGGGGAGACTATTACTGGGCTGGATGATTCTTGCTGAAGAATTTTGCAGTGAACCATCCCAGTGTTCTGGTATCTGCCCTATATTCTTTATCAAGGTTTCTCCTCCAAAGTTTTAATCTGTTTCTGTATTTTGGCCACTCCAAGAGCGTTAGAGTTACAGATAAGCCCTACCAGATGCTTGCCAGCAGAGTATGGCATATAGAGAGCTCTCTGCTCTACCTGAAGAGATATGAATAAACTTTTTAAACCATTGGATAGAAAGTTCCTTGTTAAAGTTGCTTGCTTTTTATGGCTTTTGATTTGTATAGGCATTGTGACCTAAATTATAATAAAAGCCTGACCCTGGTTGGAGACTGTGATTGTTGCCCCTGTGAACATGTAGTAGTTTTCAGAGTCATGGGATTACAGAGCTGGATAGCTATACAAACAACTCAAGCAACCGCTCAAGGCACCAATCAAAAGTGGGGGGAGATAACAGAAATAACACACCCGTTGTCACACCCTGCATTAGTGCCATTGCCGATAGGTGTCCAAAGCACTAATCTTGTATACTATCCAGATTTTACATTAAATTTATTTATGTGTTTGGCAGAGGAGCTTCCTCTGCATGCTGCCTTGGGCCCTGGTTTGGTGGCACAAGACTAGGTTGCATTTTTCTCTCTCTACATCTTCTGCCACTCACTTGGGATACGGCCGAAGACAAACTAGCTTCACAGCTTGTCTTGTGGTAGTTGCTTGGACATACCTGTGATGGGCATTACTCAGTCACATGGTGATTACACCCTCTTTGGATTTATTTATTTATTTTCTATCCCACACATTTGCTACTGAATGCATTAATCACTGAATCCCAGAGCTTTTTGATAACTGAATGCTCTCGTAAAACATGTAATCTTTGCAGGGAATCAATCTCTTAATTTTCCTGCTAATAAATAGTGAATGTATTAATTAAACCTTTCTTTTAAGATAATCTGATAACTCTAGATTGATTAACCAAGGCTTTATCATGAAGCAATATAGACAGTTGCATACCTCATAGGAATTAATCCTATATAAGCATATATGTTATGAGCCTCTTTTGGTGCAGAGTAGTAAGGCAGTGACATGGTGTCTGCCCATGAGGTTGGGAGTTTGATCCCAGCAGCCGGCTCAAGGTTGACTCAGCCTTCCATCCTTCCGAGGTCGGTAAAATGGCAAACCACCCCATATTGAGTCTGCCATGAAAACACTGGAGGGTGTCACCCCAAGGGTCAGACATGACCCGGTGCTTGCACAGGGGATACCTTTACCTTTACCTTTAAGCACATATGTTATTCCCACTCTACCTAAATTAACTTTTAGAAAAAAGATTAAATTTCAAAGCTTCTCACTCAAAGTTTTGTCAAGAAAGGGAAAAGCAGGGGTTATAGGATATTGATTGATTTGATTTGATTTATAGGTTGCTGCTTCTAGACCAGCCAACTCATGGTGACCTATAAATCCAATAAATAAATATGTGAGGGTTGCTTGAA
The DNA here is from genome assembly GCF_049243985.1 of Paroedura picta. Classification (NCBI taxonomy): domain Eukaryota; kingdom Metazoa; phylum Chordata; class Lepidosauria; order Squamata; family Gekkonidae; genus Paroedura; species Paroedura picta. The sequence continues at coordinate 63,404,935 of NC_135371.1, forward strand.
ATGGGGACCTGCAAGGACTTGCAGAAGGCATCTCATTTCCCCCTCCTCCACTATTTCCTCTTCCCCTTCCCTAGCAGCAACCCCCCCCCATTCCCTTTCCCCTGCTTCTTCTTTCTTGCTTCCTGCCAGTCAACCTGCCTTTATCTGCCGTTCCTTAATAACATAGGACGAACCTTGCTGTATTAGAACAGTGGTCCATCTACTCCAGCATCCAGTTTCATTCAGTGGCAAAACAGTTCTTCTAGAAGTCATACAGGCTGAATCTTCCATGGACATGGCTTGGCACTGATATTCAAAGGTTTGCTGGTTCTGAGTGTGGCAGTTTCCTTCAGTCACCATTTTATTATTTATTTATTCATTTTATTTATTAACCACTATCGAACTGGTTGGCTTACAGTGGTTTACAACAGTTAAAAACAATAAAACATAGTAAAATACAACCCCATTTCACCTTAGATGAATCCCTCCCACCCTGCCCAACCCAACTCCATGATCCCATCCTGATCCCCAGGTGGATGATTAGATGGTTACAGCTAGTAGAAACTGGTCGGAGAAGGGGTCACACAGATCTTCCTTAACCTTACCTCAGCCTGGTGGAAAAGCTCTATCTTGCGGGCCCTGCAGAACCATGATAGCTCCATCAGGGCCTGTAGCTCTTCTGGGAGCTTGTTTCACCAGGTAGGGGCCAGGACTGAAAAAGCCCTGGCCCTGGTTGAGGCCAGGTATAACTCATGTGGACCAGGGATCACCAGGGCTAGTAGCCACTGATGCAACTATCCTCCATGAATATGTCTAAACTCCTTTTCAATCCATCTTTACCTGTGGCTGACAGTGCATACTCTGGCAGAAAATTCCACATTTGAATCATTCATTGTGTAAATAAATATTTCCTTTTGTTCATCCTGAATCTACTGCCCATCATTTATATCCTTTCTCCACAATGGGGACCCCCAGCAGCTTACATCATTCTATTTACTGCCATTTTAGTCCCACAACCACCCTGTGAGGCGAAGAGAGTATCTAACTGTCACCAGCTCACATGTGGAGTCTCTCAGGGAGCAGTCCTCTGTCCAATCCTATTTAATATTTTCATGTGACCTCTTGCTCAGCTAGTGCGGAGGTTTAAGCTGGTATGTCATCAATACGCAGATGACACATGGCTCTTCCTCCTGATGGGTGGCTGCGCTGATTCTCCCCACAAATCCTTAGCCAGATGCCTGGAAGTAGTGACAAGGTAGCTCAGAGTAATCTGAAACTCAACCCTTCAAAGACAGAGGTCCTGTGGCTAGGCAGGAAGGGTCCAAATGAGGAAATGCTCCTACCCAACCTGGATGGAGTGCAGCTAACAATAGTTCACTCCACTAGAAACCTGGGTGTGATCCTTGATGCTTCCCTCTCCATGGAGGCACAGTAGCACAGTAGGCTATCTACTATCAATACCAAGCCAAGCTACTAGCACCCTACTTGGCTCCAAAACACTTAGTCACAGTGATCCATGTAACGGTCACCACTAAAAGAGACTTCTGCAACTTGCTCTATGCAGGCCTACCCTTAACCTTGATCTGGAAACTGAACTGGTCCAGAATGCTGCAGCTAGGATCCTCACAAATACACCATGGAGGGCACACATCCGGCTAGCACCCCAACAACTCCACTGGTTCCCAGTTGAATTCCAGATCAGGCTTAAGGTTTTGGTAATCCCCTTCAAGGCCATCTGTGGTCTGCGTTCAGTGTACCTGAGAGACTGCCTCCCTGCCTATACCCCCAAAAGAGCGCTACACTCTGCCACCACCAACTGGCTGATGATCCCTGGAATGAGCTCTCTGAAGAGATCAGGGACCTTCCCGAACTCCCACAATTTCATAGGGCTTGTAAAAGGGAGCTCCTCCACCAAGCATTTGGTTGAGACAGACAGGCCAAACAACATCTGCTGGCCCTAAATAAAAGAGTAAGCCCTGTCGGGGAGGAGTTAGGGCGGGCCCGGTCTGGGATAAAAACTTGGAGGGACCAATCAGGAGCCATGAAGCGGCTCCTGATTTGTCCCTCCGAGTGTCCATCCAGGGCCAAGCCGCCAATGGGGAGCTGCGTAAAACGTGGCTCCCCATTGGCGGCTTGGCCCGGCCTCGCCAGGCCGGCCACAGACTCACCTCGCAGATCGCCCTCGCAGCCCGCGGGCTAAGTCCTCTGGCCCTGCCACTCGCTCCCGCCTTCTGCCGGGCCCGGGCGCTCCTATGCGCCAGCGAAGGAGCGCCCGGCCGCGGCAGAAGCCGCACCCCCCAGCCCCAACGTTCTCCCGGCAGAAGCCGCACCCCCCAGCCCCAACGTTCTCCGGGCAGAAGCCGCACCCCCCAGCCCCAACGTTCTCTCGGCAGAAGCCGCACCCCCCAGCCCCAACGTTCTCCCGGCAGAAGCCGCACCCCCCAGCCCTGGCAGAAGCTGCACCCCCCAGCCCTGGCAGAAGCCGCACCCCCCAGCCCTGGCAGAAGCCGCACCCCCTACCCTGGCAGAAGCCGCACCCCCCAGCCCTGGCAGAAGCCGCACCCCCCAGCCCCAACCCCCACCCCCCAGCCCAACATTCTCCCGGCTTCTGCCGGGCCCGGGCGCATGCCCCAGCTCCAACGTTTTCCTGGCTTCTGTATTTAAACATACAACGGGCTTTAAATCTAGTAATAAAATAAAGAAACAAAAATAAAGTCCCTCCATATAGTTGTATTTAAACAAAGAAATCCCAGGGTAAAATGCCCCATTTGCTTTTTTAAAAAAGACCAGAATGAGGGCCGCACTGAGGAGAATTTCTCCCCCTCACCGGTGAAGCCGTGAAAGAATAAACAGCTTGAGGTAAGGACAGCTCCTCTTAACTACTGATATTAATGCTTATCAGATCACTTGACAGGGAAGCAATACAATGGAACCACAAGAAATTAAGGGGGCTGCTTCTGCTGGAAACCAACCAATCAGCAGAGACCAATCAACTGATCAATCAAACAAAGGGAGGGGGAAGAAAAAAGTCTCTGTGATCAGCCCCTGTGAAAACTGTTTTTTTCTGGTTTTCAGGGTGCAGATTACAGCACCTGGGTTAACACTCTTTCCACTCAGGGGGAAATGACTGTTGTAGATCTCTGGCAACATCTGAGTCTGAATTGAACAGAAAACAGCAGGACTGAGAGCGAAAGAAACATATGGGTGCGGATTCAGCCCTGGAAAGATATTTGTGGAAAGACCTTTCTTTTTCTGTCCATGAACCCAGTCTCTGTATTTAAGTAACTATATTGATCACTGTCTGGGGGCAGCAGAGATGGAGACCAGTCAACTGCCAGAGGAGGACACAGGCAGCAAAACTCTGGTGAACAGGGGGTGGTTGCCAACTTTGCCAGGGTATCCATCACTCAATGTGGAAATAAGGCTAGCATGCCCTGCCTTCCCTGAGCCTCAGCAGAGCATGGAGGAAGCTGACACAGTTTGGAAAAAGCTGCAGGCAGGAGCACTGGCAGAGGAGAGAGGCTGGAGGCTGGGCTGGCAACCCCTAGGACCTAACCATTACATAGGCTAACATATCACTAATCTTTCTGATTTGTGCTTTCTAAATGTGTGAAATGATGTTTTTCTGAGCATTTGCTGATAGACACTATTTTCACTGGGGATTTTTTCTGGGCACTGAAACAACTGTGTGGCATTCCTCTTTTTGTTCAGAGCTACTTTGGCATATAATCACCCTTTTATAATTCATTCTAATAAATAATGGTATAACTATTTTGGTTTGCCTTTCTTCAGTTCAAGGATGAAGAAAGGAAGAGTAGCTGACAAGATACCTGAACAATTTTATAAACAAGATGCAATCAAGCTCAGGGTGCCAGGTACCACTGGCAACTCGAGTGGGGGTCAGGGAGGGAACTTACCAGCAACAAACTGTAGCCCAGACCACTATTGCAAGCAATGCAGTGACAGCACTTCTGGCACTCACACAAATGATGCCATCATGTAGTGGGTGATGTCAGATGGTCTGGAATTTGGGCAAAAACAGCATGTTTGAAGTTGTTCTGACCATAGACTGTTTGTCCAAATATCAGAGTGTTCCTCTTGTCACTGGCACTTTGATCACTTCTGATGCATTCTGGAAGTGAAGTCACGTTGCTGGTGAAAGAGGCCTAGGCTGCTGGTTAAGTCCCCATGCCAGCCAGCTGATCAGCATCAGGGGGAGGGGCCCCAGAGCAAGGTCAAGCCTTTCATGTCAAACACATGCTACAAATAAATTTCACTTTGTAGCATACATGATTAATACTTCTTTCTTTCACAGCCATAGAAGACTTCTGGTGAGTGGCAGCAGTTAAGGGATGTAACTTCCATCAGGCTGCCCTGGGTGGCCCAACAAAGGATGCAGAGGATGTTCCTCTAAACTGTTGGACTTTGTCGTTTAGCAAGAGCCAGCCACAGACTGTCAGTCAAAGGGTTAAACTGTTCGTTTACACTTGTTACTAGTGGGACAGGCAGAGTGGGTCAAATGGTCAGTTTTCAAATGTAAATTTCCTAGCTGCCCGGCCATGGCCTGACTCTGGTTTGTCATGTACACAAGTTTGGTAGGAAGAGAAAGAATTCTACTTCCTCCCATTGTCTGAGAAGCTTTCTGCTTTAGGCAGAGAAGCAAATCCATCTTGAATTTCCACCATGTAACAACTAAGGTAGAGGGCTCCTGAATGAGCTGTAGGTAGCAATGTATTTTTTTTTTGTTTTAACTTCCAGATCCCTTACCCTGTTTAACTAGTAGTTTGTCTTTTTATGTATAGTAAATCTGCTTTGTCTAGTCTCATTATTTATACAGTCACTCTACTAATTTTTACTACAGTAACTCTGCTAAGGGAATAGATTTTTCCCAATATAAACTACCTAAGACAGAGGATTCCAGGAACACAGTAAATGATGGATGGTCTCTGGTGCCAACTGGATTGAGGTGGATCAGCCATTCTCATATTGTTAGATCTTTCGGCCGCATTTGATGTGGTCAACCATGAGTTCTGACAACCATGTCTTGCTGACACAGGGATATGGGGAACAGCTATTAAGTGGCTGACCTCCTTTTTGGAGAACAGGTTACAGAGAGTTGCAGTGGGAGATGAGTTGTCCGACCCCTTTGCACTACCATGCGGGGTGCCACAAGGCCTTCTCTCCCACCTTTTTCAACATCTATATGCACCCTCTTGCCCAGTTGGTCTGGAGTTATGGGCTGGGTTGTCATCAATATGCGGTTGACACCCAGCTCTATCTCCTGGCTGGATGTCCCCCCAGAAACAATTGCCAGCTGTTTGGAAGCAGTAACTGGATGGATCAGGAAGAGTTGCCTGAAACTCATCTCCCCCAAAATGGAGGTCCTGTGGCTGGGTAGGAAGGAGTAAGATCAGGAAGCACACCCTCCCTGCCTGGATGGTGTACAACTGACATCTGTACCACAAGCCAGGAATTTGGGAGTGATTTTTGATACCTCCTTTTTCAAGGAGGCTCAAATCACTAAGGTAGCTTGGATGGCATTTTTCCATCTGTGGCAAACCCGCCTATTTGTCCATGGAATACCTGGCCACTGTGATCCATGCAATGGTCACTTCCCTCCAGACCTGATTATTCATTATGCTGACTGGTGGGCTGTGCCTCTAGCACATCTGTTTACAAAAATCAACCAAACAGGACTAATCCAAGATTCATGGCTAAATTCCATCATAACCCCAATATATAAAAAAGGAAAAATTGACCTTCGGAGTAACTATCTCCCCATCAGTTTATTGTCAGCCGTAGGTAAGCTCTTTGCAAAATATCTGGCCACTAAACCTATAAGCTGGACATCCAACAATTACATCATAGGGCCAGAGCAAATAGGGTTTAGGAAGGCATACACTACCTTAGATCATTGTACTGTTTTAGCTTTTTAAAGCCAGAAATACACCAAACCTAAGAGGGGCAAATTATTTGTTGCCTTTATTGATTTAAAAGCAGCCTTTGACTCAGTTTCCAGAGAGAAACTCTGGATAAAATTAAACAATCTAGACATAGACCAGCGTCTACTCTTTCTATTAAAACAGCTCCATCATAACAACCATTGCTAAGTCAAATATTCTGCTGAGGGAAATTTAACACCAAAAATCCAAATAAACATAGGAGTGAAACAAGTTTGCATCCTTGCCCCTCAGTTATTTAACCTTTTCTTAAGTGACTTACCCTTCTATTTTAACAAAGTTAATGGTCATCCCCCCATTCTTGGCAAAAGGCCCACTCCACTTCTTTTATACGCAGATGACACAGTTATCTTATCTAGAACTCGAGTTGGCCTAATACACTATCTCCAGTCATTTGGAGATTACTGTAGTGACAATCAACTAAAAATAAACTTTGAAAAAATGAAGATCATGGTATTTGCAAAGACCCAATATAAGTTTCCCTGGATAATAAATGGTAAACATATAGAACAGGTAAATCACTACAAGTATTTAGGCATAAACTTTTCTTTGTCTAAGGCCGGGTGATGGCCCGGGGCTAAGATCGGACCCCTCTCCCCGGAGGGGGGAGGCCAGTACTAGACTGACCTGGTTCCCCAGATTGTTCCACCCTATGCCCAATTATCCATCCGTTCCCTTCTGCTCATCCAGTGGGCCTGTACGGGAATAGTTTTTTAATCGCCATCATTGTGACTCAGTCATTATTTTAATGGGGTTTTAATGGGGAATCTTAATGGTTAATATATTGTATTTGTATTAAAACATTGTGAACCGCCGCGAGCCGGTTTCCGAGAGCGGCGGTCATACAAATCAAATAAATAAATAAATAAATAAATAAATAATAACAGTTGGGCCAACCATAGAGAAAAAACAATCAAATCTGCAAAAGGCCAGTTGTCCCTTTTAGCCAAGTTTTATCATCAAAAAGGCAACAAAAACCTTCAAGCAGCCATTAAAATCTACAATGCCAAAATAATTCCTCAGATTCTTTATGGAATCCCAATATGGATGGATGCATTTAATAATAAATTAGAGAACATCCAATCTTTCTTTTTCAGAAATTTGCTAGGAGTCCCAAACTGTGTGGCCAATCATACACTTGTCGCAGAACTTGGCCAACAGAGTCTAGAAGCCCGGGCTTGGTTTCAGTCCTTTAAATACTGGTTAAAAATTCATTTCCATGCTCAAACGGGTAGTTTGTTAATTATTCTAGTGACCCTTATTCTTTCAGCTGGCTGGGCAAAATGTCAAAAAAACTTCAAATTATGGGTCTGGACATCTCATTTCTTAGCATGCAAGATGAAAGGATGATACTAAAGCTAATATCACAGAGACTAGGAGATCAGGATACACAGATTCTGAGCTCCTCTAATAACAGCGTTAAAACAATACTAAATGTGGATTAAAACAATACTAAATGTGAGGGACACAGCAACTATTATAAAAGTAGCAAAGTTTTTACTGGCAATTTTAAATGAAAATCTTTTACGATAGATTTTACATCTGGAACTGTTTGAAAATTTCATTTTATGCTTTGCAATTTTATGCCAAGGTACTCTGAATCTGAATCTTCCAGGTTAGACTTCTGTAACTCGCTGTATGTGGGCCTACCCTTATCCTTGACCTGGAAATTGCAATTGGTGCAAAATGCGGCTGCATAGGTCCTTACCAGATCTTCCTGGAGGGCTCATGTTCAGCCGCCATTGAAATAACTTCATTGGCTACCAATTTGCTTCCAGATCAGGTTCAAGGTATTGTTTTTGACCTTTCAAGCTATACACAGCTTGAGCCCTACTTACCTATGGGACACCTACCTCCTTAGGCCTCCACAGGGCACTTTGCTCTGCAGGTATGAATCTGCTGAGGGTCCTGGGGCCTCGGGAGGCATGCCTGGCCTCTGCCAGGGCCTTTTCAGTCCTGGCTCCTACCTGGTAGAATGAGCTCCCGTATGAGCTGTGGGCCCTGTCAGGAATCTCTGAGTTCTGCAGGGCCTGCAAAATGGAGCTCTTCTACCAGGAATTTGGTTGAGGCCAGGCGGGGCTCCCAGGGTGTGTGATTGGGTCCTCCCCCTGTTGGGAATGCAGATTTGAAAGGAAAACTCCACTATGTACAAGATGATAGTTTATTCAAACAGAACTCTCTGGACACACATAGACAAATCTAACAAGCACAGGTCAAACCCCAGCTCTTATCCCCCCAGTTTCACGCCTTACCCAGACCCGTTTAGATTCACATTTCATCCAGACACAATAGTTAGAAATGCAGGTGCAAGACCTAGGAGGCCAGCCAGACAAGATAACAAGCAGAAGCAGTGACCTTGGAGAACAGCGCCTAATTCTAAGAGCGATACAGGAGTACAGAATATATTCCAAAGTGGTTACACATAGGTTCAAAGTACAGCAATCAATCATGGCAGAAACCTTGGGATTCTGACACCCCCGGCTCCTGTGTGGTGCTAGACTGCACCGGGACCGTATGTCATTCTTTTCTGCCAGCTACAACTCCATCTGCACCAAGACTGATGCCCCGGAGTGCGGGGAGAGACTTCGCTTTAGGTCACACTGGATACCGCCATTTTGTCTGAAGTTGGGGATTGTTTTTAAGGTGTTATTAATATTGTATGTTTTTATTGGATATTGTTGTATTTTCTTTTCTGTGAATGGCCGTGAGCCAGCTTGCTGGGAGCGGCAGTATATAAATGTAAGCATAAACAAACGAACATATAAATAAGTTCTTCCTGAATCCAACATGAAGGAAGGCATGGTCTCTGCATCTGCACCCATCCTAGGTAGATAGAATAGATGAGGACTCTATCTCTCTCCTGCACTATATAGAAATGTAGCTCCTTAACAAACTACATATATTACTTTGAAAAGCCTAAAAAAGTCTCTGTGTGGTTTGTTGTTGCATGCATTCAGACCACATCATCAGCTTTTGCTGCTGCTGTAAGTCTAGTGTACTCTGCTAATTTTAGGGAATGTTGCCTAAATATTCCAGTGCTGCAAAAAGGATGTGGACAGAATAGAGCAGGTGTAGAGGAGAGTGATAAAGATGATCAGAGGCCTGAAGACCAAGCCCTAATGAGGAAAGAGTAAGGGACTTGGAAATGTTTAATCTGGAGAAGAAGAGTTGGTTCTTATATGTCACTTTTCTCTCCCCGAAGGACTCTCTTACATTCACCTTCCCTTTCCTCTCCCCAAAAAAGACACCCTGTGAGGAAGGTGAGTCTGAGAGAGCCCTGACATTACTGCTCAGTCAGAACAGCTTTACCAGTGCTGTGGCAAGCCCAAGGTCACCCAGCTGGCTGCATGTGGGGGAGCAAGGAATCAGACCTGGCTCAAAATATTAGAAGCCGCCACTCTTAACCACTACACCAAACTGGCTCTCCACTTTACAGGACACTTTCAGTATCTTGGCACATAATGCAAAATATTTGGGCAACCACCTTTTATCCTTTACAGACTACCTGTATCAGATCCTCTTGAATCGGACAGCTGCCCTTTTCAGTCATCCAGCTTATCACGGTGTCCCTCTACAGAGGGAAGCCCAGATTTGTCACCAACAGGCCATCCCAAAAAAGAGCTGTAGTCAAGCACAATTGTGATTTCAGCTTTCCTTTCATAAAACATATTTTTATGTTTCTGAGCCCAATGAGTAAAGAACGTCTTCATGCTAATAAACAACAATCAATTCCTAATCCCATTTCATTCAAATTATTATTTGTTGTTGTTAGCTGCGAAGTCGTGTCCGACCCATCATGACCCCATGGACAATGATCCTCCAGGCCTTCCTGTCTTCTACCATTCCCTGGAGTCCATTTAAGTTTGCACCTACTGCTTCAGTGACTCCATCCAGCCACCTCATTCTCTGTCGTCCCCTTCTTCTTTTGCCCTCAACCGCTCCCAGCATTAGGCTCTTCTCCAGGGAGTCTTTCCTTCTCATGAGGTGGCCAAAGTATTTGAGTTTCATCTTCAGGATCTGGCCTTCTAAAGAGCAGTCAGGGCTGATCTCCTCTAGGACTGACCGGTTTGTTTGCCTTGCAGTCCAAGGGACTCTCAAGAGTCTTCTCTAGCACCAGAGTTCAAAAGCCTCAATTCTTTGATGCTCGGCCTTCCTTATGGTCCAACTTTCACAGCCATACATTGCAACTGGGAAGACCATAGCCTTGACTAGACACACTTTTGTTGGCAGGGTGATGTCTCTGCTTTTTAGGATGCCGACTAGATTTGCCATAGCTTTCCTCCCAGAAGCAAGTGTCTTTTAATTTCTTTGCTGCAGTCCCCATCTGCAGTGATCTTGGAGCCCAGGAAAATAAAATCTGTCACTACCCCCATATTATTGCCAATAATCCCAATTTTGGGGTCTATCGATCACGTGAGTGCATTTCTGACATTTGGGGATGAAAGAGTTAACTTTTCCCACTTCGCTGTATTCATATGGTTGTTAAATTTCAGTCATTCTTGATTTCAAAGGTTTGTGACTGATCATATTACAGGGGTCTCTCAAAGTCTCCTCTGTGGGTCTGAATTTCAAATATTTAGTATGGGTTGCTGGACTGAGATCACAGGATTCTGAGATATGAATTATATTTTCTTAAGGAATAAAAACATACCTCTGTTCTTTGAATTCCCAAGTAACAATAGTGACTCATGAGCTCTCTAGGTAGTGTTCTGGTTTTTGTAAAATTGGAAGCTAATCCAGAATGAAAAGTAGGGCAGGAAGGGAACCTCATATTCCCACTTTAAATTTGGATTTGTGCCTCTGATCCATACAGACGCATGCAGTCACATAAAAACCATACCATAATGAAAGAAAATTCTGCAGTGTGGCCTAGCATGTTGCTATAGTAACAATGAAGTAGTAGTAATAACGAAAACCAGACCTGGGATTACCGTTCTCTCACTCCCATCACATGTAAATTGACAGACATGACTGAGCTTCCCCTATCCTGAAGTAGTAACAACCTCATATCCTGAAGAGCCTCAAATTATTGACCTGGGCAGATTATAATCTGTTTACAAGCTATGCACGACTTGGGTCTGGCCCATTGGGCTGATTTGGTCATATCTCCCTGTATGGAAGTTGATCCATGTCTTGTGTCTTGGACCTGCCAAATACTTAATGAGTTTAAGAAACAGGGCAAGAGCAAACCTGAAGATCAGAGGCTTGCATGGGCTTCTTCCACCTGAGTTACATTTGGCTTGTAGTAGAAGAATTTACAGACATAAAACAAATGGCATGCTGGCTTTATAGATAATTAACTCAGATCAAGGAATTACTTGGAATAATTTTCCAAGGAAAAAGCAACTGTGTCAAGCATTTTATTTCTATATACCTGGCTGGTTTTGGGAAGGAAGTGAAGCACCTTTTTATGACAGCAGGAATTGTTTGTATTGTTATCAGGAACTGCCAGCTCCAGGTTGGGAAACACCTGAAGATTTGGGCCTGGGGGCTAGAAAGGACAGTGAAGAATGTAATGACTACATCCAAGTTTAGGTGCTTGCTATAAACCGGCATGCAATATTGGCATAGGATTCTATTATAAACAACGTTTGCTAAATATTGGCAGTCAGATGTCAGAGTTTACCCAAAGACTGAAACGGAGTGTCTAACTGAGAAGACTCAAAGTTATGGGATCAGATCTTCACAGCTTTCTAAAAAAAAGAATCAAAATTGTAGCCACACAGGCATAGATAGAATGATATAATTGTTTCATCCAGCGAAGGTTTTGCCAGTTGAAATTGCCCCCTGCATGTTTTAGCCCTAGAATGACTAATAACAGGCAGAGGGAAGCTTCTTGAAATTGCGTCATGAAAGGATTTAAATCCTTTTCTCTCCCAAGCTGCAATTCCAGTCCAAATCAGGGCCCTTTATTATTGCTATTTTAAAATACTGAGATCTTATTGCAGATCTCCTGGTATCTAAAGACAGAAAAATTCCCTATATGGACTCACAAATCCAGTCTTAGAGCAGAATGAACCATCAGCAATTAACACTCTTTCTTTCCTGAAATCATAGAAGCACCTAAAAATGTTCATTGCACTTGTCATTGGGAACCAGTGCCATTTTCCATGCAGAGTATAATCAAACAAGTTGCTTGCTTCTAGTTACAGGAAGAAGTGCATAATCTTATTGGTAAATTTATGCTGGGGGATTATTCAAGAGGCTTTTCTAGTGGCGGTTGACTGCACTAGAGCCAGCCCAAAACCAAGTAAGCATCTTGTGGAGCCTCAGACATGAACAAAAATAGCAGGGTTTAAGAGGTTATGAGATATAGGAGGCACAGGGTGAAAGGTTACTATTTAGAACTCAGATATATTCATGATATGTTCAGATATATTCTGCTGAACTAGTTAACATCTATTGTAAGCTTCCTAAGGCCTCAGATAAAGGCGGCACATAAATCTGAAAATGAATAAATCTAGGATAGCTCATACCTATGGCCTAAGGCCGTGGTCCCCAACCCCCAGTCCGGGGACTGATCCTGGTCCATGGATCAGTCAGTACCGAGTTGCGGCTCCTCCTCGTCCTCCTCCCCGGCTGCTGCCTTAGGGGCTGCCCTGCCACTCTGCTGCTGGCTCACCTTTGGTGCTCTCCAGGGGCGCCGGCGGGAAAGCAAGTGGAGCAGGGGCTCAGGCAGTGGCAGCGACGTCCTTCGGCAAAAGACTCCCCCTCCCCCCGGGCCTCAGTAAAATTGTCAAGCGTTGACCGGTCCCCAGTAATAAAAAGGTTGGGGACCACTGGCCTAAGGCATCCCAACATTCAGTTCAAGCAATAAACAGCCTTGCAGCTCCTTAAATACAAACAGAAATGTATTCCTGCATAAGTGTTTGTGGATTAGAGACCATTTTGTGATGTGGAATTAACTGGAATTTGGGATTTTTTACACGTAAACCTTGTGGTCATTTGTGAAACCATAAATTAAAATGGCTGCCCTTCTGAAATTATATCATTGTAGACCAAACACTGCCCCAGCAAGGACTGTTTTCATGCTTTTGATGAACTGTCTTCATGCAGAATTTATTCCGATTATATAAGACAATACATTTGCATGCTGGGCATCTGTAAATCTGTATTTGTCATGCCATATGAAAAGCAAATAATAGCATATTGATTTCCTCTAAACTCATCGACGTGTTTCAGTGTTAAGAATAACTGAAATGTTATTCAGTGATGTTCTGCCAACATTAAACAAACCATTATTAACTAATATTATAGAAGTTGACAGCCTTAGAATTTCAATGCTTTTTATAAAAAGTTCATGGTGTTTGATTCAGTGCTGAATGGATAGCTGAGTAGATATCTTTGACTAGGCTATGACTTGCAGTAGTTCTTAAGGGCAAATTCACAGAGGACAGCAGTTAGCCCATGCTTGGAATTCTCACCCCTGATACGCAACCCTGAGCTGCACTAGAAGTAGCCAGGTAGACCTGTATAGAATGCAAGGCACACATCTTTAGTCTTTCTGGGTATACTCAGTGTGGAATGTTTTGAGGCACAAGGGATGCTGGTGTGACAGTCAACAAGTAATCATATTGTTAATAGATTTTAAAGGGTCTGTTGGGATGTAGGTGGACTGTGTTAACTACATGGAACTGGTTCCTGACAGTGTGATCCCATGAAGGATCTCTACAAATAACTGGCCTGGCTAAGGGCAGAGTAGCACCTATCATAATAAAACAAACAAAGTTAAAGACAGACTTCAATTTAATCTGTCTAAATAAGCAGAATAAACTTGCAAGTATTTTCTAAACGTAAAGATATTTTCTTTTGGGCAAACAGTCACATTTTACCACTGTAAATAAATGCTGGGTTTTAAAAAGTCTACTTTACATTTTAAACTCTATGTTGTCACTAGGCCAGAATCTCCGGAAATTATCATTTATTATCATGAATCACTTAAATAAATATTACACACACACCCCTTGCTGTGTAATTAGGCTTATATTTCCTTTACTGGACTTTCCTAAGCTTGCTGGGATCTGCAGTTCCCCAAACCTTAAGAAGTGATTTCCCTTTGCAATGACTATTTTCCATGGATCTATGCCAGAATCTCTCACATATTTAGTGCCTTTATCTCTGGGCTAGCTAGGGCAGGATCCTTCCCCCCGCCCCCGCATAGCTATGAATAAGTCCAGCATAATATAACTTATGAAGTAGGACTAAATGATTTCAACAAAAGTCAATATGCACATAACACTAAAATACACATAGGATAGTCCTAACACAGAATTGTTCCTTTCTATGTCAATTGATTTCAGTGGGCATACAAATGTATGACTCTCTTTAGGACTGCATGGGGCGGGGGGGACACAGGATTCCTGAAGCAGAATTGCAAATTATGTGGGAAATCTGTGATTTTATTTTGGACACATTTTTGATGTTAGAAACAGTTTTTTTTTTTGGGGGGGGGGGTGGTAAAGATTTCAGTTGAAACAAAACTGCTATTGACCTGTAGGGGAAAAACTGTCACTCAAATTGTAACTATATTTCCCCCTACTGGAGCAGTTTGTGTGTGTGTGTGTGTGTGTGTGCACGTGCAAGTGAGTGAGTGAGTGAGTGAGTGAGTGAGTGAGTGAGTGAGTGAGTGAGTGAGTGAGTGAAAGATCTATCCTTGCTCCCATCTCTGGAGATATTTCTGTTGGAAAAACAGCCTAAGGGAGGGTGCTGAGCTCCTGTCCCCACTAAGTGCACATTGCTTAAGTGCTGTGCACATTGTCCACAAAGATGGAAGTGCTAGCAGACATATTAATTCAGAAAGGTCCAGGTTTCTGGGACTGGGAAGACATCCTGGTAATGAGAGATATGCTTTAGCTTTCAAGAAGATCAGGGCTGTCAAGCCAGACAGGTGTTGGGAAACAGAGAAATTGGGTTAACCCACATTAAAACTTTGTAGTTCATTTCAGCCAGTTAGTAGTGGTGTCTTCTCACATTAAGATTGCTCAGACTTCCTTCTGCTTTCAAGGCAGCTTGGTAAATATGAAGCTCATGCTGTAATAAGTTAGGGTTCCCCGAAGTAAAAGGAATAGTTTACTGACCAAATATTCTCATTCTAGCATCCTTGAATGCTATGTAGCTCTTCCTGCCTGCAGCTGCTCCTCTCTAACTGCAAAAGACTATCTGGAAACTATATTCCTTGTAAGGCTGTGTCTCTAAATCACAACAATACTATGGCTGAATCTGCACAGAGCTTTTATTCCAATCCTAGGTCGATTCAGTCCCTGCCGTCTACACTGAATGCAATTTCCATTTTGATTTTGGCAGATTTAAATTTTCTCTCTGCAACAAGCAGGATTGATCCGGAGTGACCCTACCTTTCCCCCACAATCTCTGGAGTGGATATAATCCTCAATATTTGAAAAATCAGCATGAGTAAAGGTGCAGCTCTCTGCTTGTTCCGAACTAACTTGCTGCTTTGAGCCTGCAATGCTGTAGAAAAGCCCTGATTGGCCAGGACATCAATTCAAAGGCTTCCTCATTCCCAGTCTGCAAGGTTTCTCTTAAAGGAGAAGCCCGAACTTCTCTTGGCAGATATTTGCCTCTTGGATTTATTCCCCCTCCTCTGCTGTCTCCAATCCTCTTCCCCCCCCTTCAAGAAAAGAAAGAAAGAGGCTCCTGCTGCACTTGGCTCCCCCTTCTGAGCTTCCCAAATCATGTGCAGAACAGTTTTTGGTTTCAATGGGGGGGGGGAATAGAGGAAGACCCAAGTTCAAATCGATCTGAATTCAGCAGGATCTACAACTGAATAAACAAAGTAAGTGCAGGATCAGCACAAGTCCTATGTTCAATATAGAACAAGGGAGTATGGTACTTCATTATACAATAATATACAACCTGGAATTCATTGCCATAAGGGATGTTGGTAACTTTTTAAAAATTACTTTTTAATACCATACCTTTCTTCCAATAGGGACCTGAAGCAGTTTACATCATTTTCCTCCCCTCTATTTTATAGTGGTTTTGTATAGGAAAATCCACATGGATAAGCTTATTTGGATGAATTGAGACAAGTTCGTGAAGGATGCAGGATATGACAGGTCATCTAACTAGAACCTCTGTGTTCTCAAGTACTTTATCATTGCATGCCAGTTACAAGCCAGGAAATAACTATAACCAATATGCTTGTGAGCTTCCCAGAAGCTATTTCATAGTCAGTACTGGAGACAGAATATTTGATTGGATAGATCTTAGAATGATCTAGTGGTCAATTGTTTATGGTGTAGCAAAAGAAATTCTGTCTTGGATGACACTTATGATTTTTCTGACTGCAGAATGAGGAGGCCAAACCTCTACTAGTATGATGGCTTCTTGTCCTTTCATTGTCACAAAAGAATACGTTCACTAATCATACATCATCAACATCATGTATCTATGAATATTTGAATCTGGAGAATGGAGACATAAATATACAAGACAGATGAGGGGAAAACCTGAGGGGAAAACAACAGATTGCAAAACAAACAAACAAAAACACCTGAAATATGTGTGTGTGTGTGTGTGTGTGTGTGTGTGTGCGTGCGTGTGTCCAGGGGGGGGGGATCTGACAAATGCCAGGTTAACAACTTTCAAAATAAGAGAAGCATTTGCACTTTGAAGAAATGAATGCCCTCTGAGACTTCAGAAGTCATTGTGGGGGAAAATACTATAAACCTTCAAGCCATGGTTGAAGTCTCTTTTGACCTCAAAGTCAAGCCCTGCTCCTCTCTCTCCTGCTGTGAAAGGAGGACTCATTCGGGCCAGGCCTGGGAGCAACTATGAGTCAGCTTGCTACCATTCCATGTGTGCAACCCACCCAGATGTGGTAGTGGCCACAGCTTCATACCATACAACTCACCTGGGCCAAAAGATGGCTAAATTCCCCAAACAGTGAGAGCTCATGGGATAAGTGGCTCCCACCACCTCTGTGCCCATGTGGTGAGAGCTGGCATGGTAGAGGGGGTGCTTCTGTAAACTCCCTGCCCCACATGCTAAGAGCTGGGTGGATGGAAGGGGCTGCTGCTAACTGCCAGCCTCCCACAGCAAGAGCTGGGGGGGGGGGGGCTGTTGCCTCCTTCCCACCTACTTTTAAAGCTGACTTCACCCCTAGTTATAAATAGATTAAAATAATAAAGATTGAGGCAGATAAAGTAAAGATTCATTGGTAAGAGGAAAAGAGAAGGAAATGGGGACAAGGGAAAATGAGAAAATAGTGTGTGGAAGGGGATACAAGGGAAAATGGAATGACCCTCACAAGTCGTAGAGGGTTCCCTTTTTGTAACTAGGGATGTAACACTGCAGGAGCTCTAAGAAGCCTATTTGGATGAACAGAGAACTTCAAGAGGAACTAAGAAAGAAAAGGGAAATGTTCAGGAAATGTAGGGAAGGACAGAGCTCTAAAGAAGAGTAGCTACAGGTTACTAGGCACTGTAGATCAATCATCAGAAAGGCCAAAGCTGAGAGTGAGCTAAAATTGGCCAGGGAAGTCCACTGTAGCAAGAAAAGATTTTTCAGTTATGTGAGGAGCAAACGTAAAGTAAAGGAGGCAATAGGCCCACTGTTTGGTGCGGATGGACAAACTCTAATGGAGGATGCAGAGAAAGCAGAAAGGCTCAGCGCCTATTTTACATCTGTTTTTCCCCACAGGTCAAAGGGTTTAGGCACATCTAGAGATGGCAGTAGCCAAGAGATAGTGTGTGGGTGGCAGGTTGACATGGACAGAGAGGTTGTTGAGAGGCATTTAGCTGCATTGGATGAGTTCAAATCCCCTGGGCCAGATGAAATGCACCCGAGAGTGCTCAAAGAACTTTCCAGAGAACTTGCACAGCCCTTGTCCATCATCTTTGGGACCTCTTTAAGGACTGGAGATGTCCCGGAGGACTGGAAGAGAGCAAACGTTATTCCGATCTTCAAAAAAGGGAGGAAGGATGACCCAGGAAACTACAAACCAGTGAGTCTGACCTCTGTTGTGGCTAAGATAATGGAGCAGATATTAAAGGGAGCGATCTGCAAACATCTGGAGGACAATTTGGTGATCCAAGGAAGTCAGCATGGATTCGTCTCCAACAGGTCCTGTCAGACCAACCTGGTTTCCTTTTTTGACTAAGAAGACAGGTTTGCTGGATCGTGGAAATTCGGTTGATGTTGTTTACTTGGATTTTAGTAAAGCTTTTGATAAGGTTCCCCATGATGTTCTGATGGATAAATTGAAGGACTGCAATCTGGATTTTCAGATAGTTAGGTGGATAGGGAATTGGTTAGAGAACCGCACTCAGACAGTTGTTGTCAATGGTGTTTCATCAGACTGGAGGGAGGTGAGTAGCAGGGTACCTCAGGGCTTGGTGCTCAGTCGGGTACTTTTTAAAATAATTATTAATGATCTAGATGAGGGGGTGAAAGGACTACTCATCAAGTTTGCAGATGACACAAAATTAGGAGGACTGGGAAATACTCCAGAAAATAGAGACAGAGTTCAACGAGATCTGAACACAATGAAAAAATGGGCAAATGAGAGCAAGATGCAATTTAATAAAAATAAGTGTAAAGTTCTGCATCTGGGTCAGAAAAATGAAAAGCATACCTACTGGATGGGGGATACACTTCTAGGTAACACTGTGTGTGAATGAGACCTTGGGGTACTTCTGGATTGTAAACTAAACATGAGCAGGCAGTGTGATGCAGCGGTAAAAAAGGCAAATGCCCTGTATCAACAGGGGCATCACGTCAAAATCACAAGATGTCATAGTCCCATTGTATACGGCACTGGTCAGACCACACCTGGAGTACTGTGTGCATTTCTGGAGGCCTCACTTCAAGAAGGACGTAGATAATATCGAAAGGGTACAGAGGAGAGCGACAAGGATGATCTGGGGCCATGGGACCAAGCCCTATGAAGATAGGTTGAGGGACTTGGGAATGTTCAGCCTGGAGAAAAGGAGGTTGAGAGGGGACATGATAGCCCTTTTTAAGTATTTGAAAGGCTGTCATTTGGAGGAGGGCAGGATGCTGTTCCCATTGGCTGCAGAGGAAAGTACACACAGTAATGGGTTTAAACTACAAGTACAACGATATAGGCTAGATATCAGGAAAAAAATTTTCACAGTCAGAGTAGTTCAGCAGTGGAATAGGCTGCTTAAGGAGGCAGTGAGCTCCCCCTCACTGGCAGTTTTCAAGCAAAGGTTGGATACACACTTTTCTTGGATGCTTTAGGATGCTTTGGGCTGATCCTGCGTTGAGCAGGGGGTTGGACTAGATGTCCTATATGGCCCCTTCCAACTCTATGATTCTATGATTCTATGTCAGACCCATGGCCCCTGTGACCTGTCTGGGAGTGGAGACTGGGAAGAGAAATTGACAATTCAATTGCTTACATTTCACTTCAGGTGAAAACCCAGACATGATTAACTTCTCCCCATGACTCTAGAGACCCCCCCCCCCAAACTCTATGGCAAATACCACAGAGAATTCATCAGTTCCTCGAGATTCTGGGGAGAGCAGTGATGTCACTTCTGGTTCTTTGCCTGAATGTGGTATCAAAATATCAGCAATGCCATCTTCCACATTTTCTTCCTGTATTCACCAGAGCAAAGACAGGCCATGCAGGACGGAATGGGATTTCCCTGCCCAGAGCAGGCACCTTGCAACTCTGTAACTTATATGTCTGGCAGAGTCCAACCATATATATATACATTTCTGCCATATTGTGATTCATCTGGTTTAATAATGTAGGGAGAATAGAAGGTTGTGCTATTTGAACTGTCACAGCACTGCTGTGAAATACAAGAAAGACCAGAGGTCTATAACTGAATTCTTGTGCATCAGTGTAGCTAGAAAGGCTCTGGTTTCATGAACAAAATAAACTGAAAAAGCAATAGAACTTATAAAGGCTATGACTTCTATTTAAACGGAAGAGCACGCTGCCCTGGCCTGTGTATATTCAGCAAGTTCTGTTTCCCACCGTTCTGTCTTCTTGCCTGCTATTTTCATCAGTGAAACACTCTGAGCTGGTACTTCCTTAACTGACTGATGCATGTGTGTGGGACACAATCCAGGTATATTTGAACACCCGACTGATAGCTTTGGGGAAACTCTCAGAGGCATAATCAGTCAAGCACACATTACAATTGAGGTCTGAGAGCATTTAATAGTAAGAAAAATAAGTTATTTAATATGCACTTGTACATAAGGGACCTTTTTGAGGAAGGGATAATGTAATTTCTCAATTAGACTTCCAGTAACTGATTTCAACTAGAGTTGGGTAAGAGGGAAATTCCAAAAGCATTCTTATTAGAAAATTGCAGTGTTTTCAGTCTCTCTAAAAGAATTCTTGTAACAATACTGCAGCATGGAAGCATATCATGGATCCTACAAAGACAAAAAAAAAAAACTGCTGTTAGCAAGTTGAGACTAGACTTTTCTGCATGGGCTTTTTTCATCGGTTCTGGCCCCATACTGGTTTTATTTATCCTCTGATTTCTGCCTTTAGTTTTCCCTTTGGTCTCCTTGGGGCAGAGGTCCAACTTTGTTGACCCCATTTTTATGCCAAAGTTTTTCTGGAAGCTGTTTTTGAGTTGGCTTTTTCCTAGTGTGTAATGTTTCTGTTGGTTTTCTTTGTCCTATCTACCTCCAGCCCACTTTTCAGTGATTGGATTGTTATCATTGTTAACCTACTCCCTCTCCCCTCATTCTAACATCAGTCTTCAGAATGGAAGATAATAGAGCTTTACTTTTTAAAAATAAAAGAAAACTGGGAATCCAGATAATCTACTTGCACTATCTTAACAACACTATGGCAATATATTGATGCTTTAGTGTCATTTTTTTTTTTAGAAAGGAGGCCCCAAGAAAAAGAATGCAGAGGTAGAGAATATTTGGGCTGAATTCAAATTATATATATCCTTTTTATCTATAGAGCACACTGAATCAAGAATTATGATAGCAGAGAACCTAAATGCCCATTTGGGGCCTGATGGCTCGCTTTTAGATAAAAATACTGAATGACCCTGAGTGATCCTGAAGATGTGCTTAATCACAACTCCTTGCCAAGAACTTTTAAGAATCAACACTCAAACTATTCAGGGTACTGCCTTGCAAAATTTATCTTAAAACAAATTCTACATACACTTAATGGTACAACCAAGTCAGATTAGCCTGGGGCTTTTACATACTTACATACATGAGATGCTGTACTGTAGATTACATGCTGGTCTGCTCTGTGCTTTCTGAATGGTAGAAAATTTTCAAGTATGCCTTATTTAGATTCTCCCTCTTTCTACAGGTTTTCTACCCCTCAAGCAGATTTACACCTGTAGAGCGAAGAACCCTGCGAGGGGCATAAGCAGACAAACGGTCTCTCAGATTGGCTTCGTTTTTTCTCAACAAGCAGGAAGCAAGGGATGAAACTCCTCCAAGCTATTTCACCCCCAAGTTTTGTTTTGGTTTTTTTCTGTCACATGTTGCATAGAGCAGTGGTCCCCAACCCCCGGTCCGGGGACTGGTACCGGTCCATGGATCAGTCAGTACCGGGCTCCTCCTCGTCTTCCTCCCTGGCTGCTGCCTCTGGGGCTGCCCTGCCACTCTGCCGCCAGCTCACTTTTGGTGCTCTCCGGTGGCTGCCATGGCTGGGGCTCCCCCTCAGTGTGGCACGGCGCAGCTGCTGCTGGCAGCGCCCCCCAGTGGGTGGTGGGAAGTCAGGGGCGCCAGCGGGAAAGCAAGTGGAGCAGGGGTCAGGCCGCAACAATGTCCCTTGGCAAAAGACTACCCCCCCCCAGGCTTCAGTAAAATTGTCAAGCGTTGACCGGTCCCTGGTGATAAAAAGGTTGGAGACCACTGGCATAGAGCACAACAGCTGAGAGGTGAGGATCCCCCACCCCACAAGACTCATTTGTTTGGTCTAAATGGCTCTGAGTCTTTTAAACACCTACTTTCTGCTACCCAAGGCTTTTAGGGGAGACTACAAAGCAATGGTTTGATCTTTAAATGGCTTGCAAACTGGCCTATCAGTTCACGGATTGGTGCAAAAATGCAGTCTGTGTCCATCACTATTTAAGAGAGTGGCAAAACCAAGATTATTGGCACAATATTCATTTATTTTCTGCATAGAATTGTGCTGAGAGGTGCTAAGCCCTCTGCCTCGCAGCAACTATGGGTCAACTGCCACAATATGAAATGTGGATTCTATTTAGTGCAAATTGAATAAGACAATGACCTTACTACTAGGGTTGTGCATGGCGTCCAAATCGGCTGTTCCATGCCGCAGGCGGAGGGGGGAGGCATGGGTGCCGGTGCGTAACTCGGCACACACACTCAGGCATGGTGCACCGGTGCCTGCACCTCCCCTCCCCTGCCCCCCCATGGTGCGGCGCTGGCTGCGTCAGCCTGGAACGGCCGGTTCAGATGCCACCACACACAACCCTACTTACTGCTTCTAGTTTTGATTTTTAAGTTTTAGAAGGCAATGTTTGCCGGAGACTGAGAGAATGCAGGCACAAGCCTAGGCTCTCTTCACACACTCTCAAAGGCCAAGGCTCGTTAGTTGAAGAGTTGCAAATTGGCCTTCAGAAAGATCAGTTGCTCAACTCTCCAGAAGAGCAGATATGACCTGATATTTCTTTTATTTTCAAAAGGGTGGAGTGCCCTTTATGTAGTTTAAGTTAAAGGGAATTCCTGATCCTTCCCTCAAGTTTCTGGACTAAGCCAACAGCCAAAATTTCCTACTGTGACAGGATGGAACAGCCAGAGTTCTTTAGCAAAGAAAAAAAATTATTATTAAGGAGGCTCATTCAGTAAAGGGAAAGATAAACAGAGATAAAATCTTATTTCTGGTGGTGGGAAGAGGAAGGAGGCAACTGATTCTCTGATTCTCTAGGAATCTCTGATTCACAAGAGAGAGCTCTGGACAAACTGTCTCTTTCCTGGCTCAGTAGCTCAGTGGAATGGTGACACAAGACTTGTTAGACAGATAGGTAGCCTGAATGGCAGACTCTGGAGAACCAGGTATGATTCCCCACTCCTCTACATGAAGCCTTCTGGGGAACCGTAGGCTAGTCATAGTTTTCTTAGACCTGTGCCTACAGAGCAGTTCTGTCAGAGCTCTCTCAGACCCACCTATCTGACAGGGTGTCTGTTGTGGGAAGAGGAAGGGAAAGATGTTTTTAAGTTGCTTTGGGACTCCTTTGGGTAGTGGAAAGTGGGGTATTAAAAAACCCAACTCTTCTTCTTTGCATTCCAGCCACTGAAACCTGTCTCATGCATCTCATGTTTTCACTGGTGCCAACTCCTCTCTGACATGTTCCATCACCAAGACCATATCAGGAACATCCCCAGATGGGTTAACGGGGGGGGGGGGCAGAAGGGCTACTTTTCTCTCCTTTGAGGCAGAGTGTGTCCCTCTTAACCTGCAAGTGCTGCATGTCTCCAGTGAACGTGCAGGTCACATATGGCCACCAACATGTACACCTTCTTCTTGGTGAGAGGCTCCAGGGGGGACTTGATGCTCCTTTGCAGTCTATGCACTGCTGTGTATGCACTGCTGCAAGAATGCCTGCACATTCTGGGCCAACTCCAGAAAGGTAGCCGTCTTCCCCTGAATTGTTCAGACAATTGCAGTGATGAGAGTGCCTTGGCAAACTCCTTAAAGGGCTTGATTCACCAAGCTCCACCGTAAAGATAGTAATTCTGAACCTATTTCTACTGTCATGAAAAATGCCACTTTAACCTTCCTAAAGTCCTGCAGAATAACAAACCTTTTACACAAAAATGTGTTCTTAATGAGCAGATCTGAATGCAATTTCTGTTTGCCCCATGGTTTGAAAATCTTCCCCTCCCCCTGGAAGGCCATTTACAGTTATCCAATGATTCAAGTATTATTATTATTATTATTATTATTATTATTATTATTATTATTATTATTATTATTATTATTATTATTATTAAATTTCTTACCCGTCACTCCCTATAAGGCTTGTGGCAAGTTATAAAATGTGCATAAACCCCTCGATAAAACTTCCCCTCAAAACACAAACAGAAATTACAATCTGTAAACCGCTCTCGGAGCGGTATAAATAAAGCAGTAAGGGGGGTTGGGGTGGGCCCAGTCTGGGATGAGGAAAAGGGCCAATTGGCCCTTGGCTCTACCTTAGCACTCTGGCCTCAACGATAGACCTGGTGGAAGAGCTCTGTCTTGCAGGCCCTGCGGAATTCTGGAAGCTCCCACAGGGCCTGTAGTTCTTCTGGGAGCTCATACCACCAGGTGGGGGCCAGAACCGAAGCCCCTAGCCCTGGTTGAGGCCAGGCATGCCTCTCTCAGGCCGGAAATCCCCAACAAATCAGTGCTACCGAGCGTAAAGCCCTGCGGGGAACATAGGGCAAAAGCTGATCCCTCAAGTATGTGGGTCCCAGACCACGAAGGGCCTTAAACGTTAATACCAAAACCTTAAACCGGATCCGGGAGGCAACTGGTAACCAATGCAGCTGCCTCAGCACCGCCTGGAAATGGGCCATCCAAGGTGTTCCTGTAAGGACCCTAGCAGACACATTTTGCACCAGCTGCAATTTCCGGATCAAGCCCAAAGGCAGGCTTGCATACATTGGGTTACGGAAATCTATTCTGGAGGTGATCGTTGCATGGATCACTGTGACCAGATGTTTGGAGGACAGGTAGGGTGCTAGTAGCAGAGCCTGGTGAAGATGGAAAAATGCCTGGCCAGCTACCCTCTTGACCTGAGCCTCCAGAGTTAATGAAGCATTGAAGATCACCCCCAAATTCCTGGCCTGGGATGTGATGGCCAGTTGCATTCCTGCCAAGGTAGGTAAATGCGCTTCCTGATCCGCCCCCTACCACCCAATCACAGGACCACTGTCTTGGAGAGGTTGAGTTTCAGGCAACTCTGCTCGAGCCATACTGCCATGGCTTCCAAACATCTGGCAAATGGTTCTGGGGAGAGTTCGGGTGACTGTCCATGAGGAGATACAGCTGGGTATCATTTGCATATTGTTGGCAACCCAAGCCTAAATTCCGCACAAGCTGGAACAGAGGGCACATAAAGATGTTGAACAGCAAGGGGGAGAGGGCCGAACCCTGAGGGACCCCACAATGGAGTTGATAAGGGTTCTTCCCCTGCTTATCTGCCTTGATCCAGCTGTCTTCAGAGGTCAGAGTGACCACAGCTGTGTCTACTCCTTGGCCAGGTTGGAAACCGGACTGGAATAGGTCCAGAGAGCTGTACTTCTACCTCCTTAACTGCCTCCTGTGATGTCATCATAGATATATATATCAACTCCACCTACTAGTAACCTCTTCTCCCACATGCACTCCTCTCTTTATTTCAAAAATCTTTTTGAACATGATCGTGTTACAATGCAGATTTGCAATAACAGTAATGCCTACATTCTGGGAAAGCTCCAGAAAATAACCTTGATAGTATTGTTTTCTGCCTGATCTTTCTCCACTATTAATATGAGAAGGTTCCTTCAAAAGGGAACCTGTTAGCAGTTGTCTGGAGTTGTAAGGCTGTCAAGAAGTGGAACTCCACATCCGTCTCCCTACCTTCCCTGTCTCCCCCTACAGTATCTAGATACACTTTCATGATTTAAGGCACAATGGGGCATTTTGTAACTTTCATAACTTGGTGTAGTGGCTAGGAACACGGATTTCTAATCTGGTGAGCTGGGTTTGGTTCCCTGCTCCTTCATATGCAGCCAGCTGGGTGACCTTGGGCTCGCCACAGCACTGACAGAGCTGTTCTGACCGAGCAGTGATATCAGGGCTCTCTCAGCCTCACCCACCTCACAGGGTGTTTCTTGCGCGGAGAGGAAAGGGAAGGTGATTGTAAGCCACTTTGAGACCCTGGTAGAGAAAAGTGTCATATAAGAACCAATTCTTCTTCTTCTTCTTCTTCTTCTTCTTCTTCTTCTTCTTCTTCTTCTTCTTCTTCTTCTTCTTCTTCTTCTTCTTCTTCTTCTTCTTCTTCTTCACACTTGTGTAATGCCAGCCGACATGCTTTGTCTTCAAGCATACATAGTGATTGAATGTGCATTAACACAAGACCCTGCCTCCCACACTTGGGTGATTTAAGTGTCAAGGAAATTGAAGAATGGTGTGTGTTAAATGTTGCCTTGTGCAGGAAGGGGAAAAAAGCAAACAAAGCACAAAATTGTGCTTCAAGCATGGGGCTCACAACTTCTGAGCTAAATTGCTATGGCAAGTCCGTTATTGCAAATGTGCTGAACCCCCCCCCCCAAAAGGGGGAGGCATGATGGAAGGCAGGACAGCCCACTCTACTGACAAAAATGCAAAACACATGCCGCTATTGAAGTCCAGATCACTGATGGGAGAAAACCACAGATGCAGAATGGCAGGCGCAACATTCAGAGTTTACATTTAGAATCCAATGTGGTGAAAATACCATGGCAAATAATAACTGTGGGAAAGGTCTTGGTTATTCACAACCTGGAAACCAGGAAGAAGATATCTGAGAGCTGCGATATTAGGACAGTCAGAGAGCTGTACAATATACAAAGCTGCGATTGATGATGCAGCCCAGGCCACTGAAGCAGGACGCGATGGCCCTGGGAGTATGCATGCCACAGGCACGCATGGCACAGTGGGGTAGGCAGGAGCCGGAAAGCATCTGTTTAAGGCACCATGTGGAGCCGCACCATCCTCCCTGCCCGGGACGCCGTCAGGACAGCTTTGCTGTTCCGTGGCGTTAGAGAAGGCTGACGCGGGTCAGGGAGGCTGGTGCCAGCGTAGAGCCCAGCAGATTCGCCCGGGATGAGCAGGAACTGGCCTCAGGACCAGCGGGGGAATATTTTCCCCACCTCGTTGCTGCTCCAGGTGCCTTGTGGAGTGCAGATTGTGTCAGAGAGGGCCCATTTGGGGACCTGCCCCAGGGCTTGAGCCCCATGGACAAGGCAAACCATGGTAGACCCTGTGTCAGAGAAAGGGTCCACCAGGGAGTCTGGACATGCTGGCTCCCAGCTTAGTGAAGGGAGGGAGCACTACAAGGGGCAACCCCGAATTCATTCTGGGCCAGTTCCCCCTGGATGGCACAGGGGGAGCTCAAGCCACAGGGGCCTCAGGACAACTGCAGGTGGCTCCAGGGGTCTCAACTGCTCTAGCAGGAGAACAAGGGGCAAGGAGAAGGGGGCTGGCAGAGTGCTTTCTCTGGTGGCCCTGCAGGGCACTGTGACTGGGCGCAGTGTTTGGGTGCCACCCACTGCCACTGTGGGGGAGGAGTCGGCATACTGGCAAGGCTATGCCAGGGCGGTGGCTCCACCTGCCAGCGAAGTTGCGAGAAACGGCCCTTGATAGGTATTTCATGGATGTCTTTGCCTTTGTAAGGGGACAAAGCAAAGGGGACGATACTGGGCACAAGAGGGATTCAAAGAAGACGGACCAGCCCCAATGTGAGAGAACGTTTTCTAACTGGCTGTGGGGATTCACTGAATATATGGCATAGATAGCCGCAGTGTACCCGGAGTAGGGGTGGCATTTGAGTCGCCACCTTTCGCATATCCTGGAAGCCGGGGAAGAGGCTGCTTTCGAGTATGATCGGGAGTTCTGGGAGTTGGCCTCGCATAATGCTCTGGTGAGGTGGGACCTCAAACACCATGATTCATGGATCATGCAGGTGGGGTCATTTGTAAAGCAACAGAAGGAGCAGATAAAGGTCCTGCCCACAGCCAAAAAGCCTTTTGGCTTGGTCTGTTGGGATTTCAACAGGACAGGGTGCAAGAGGCAGAACTGCCGCTTTGAACACAAGTGTGAGACTTGTGGAGCAGGACATGCCATATCCACTTGTTCAAAGGGTGGAAATTCAGCTGACTACTGTCAGGAACGCCTCTTTGATGTGGTGGTGGACATCGTTCGGAGCTGTGGGCCGGGTGCCCCCCTTGCAAAGTGCGACGTGCAGTCAGCGTTCTGGCTTCTGCCTGCCCACCCCGAGGATTTCTGCCTGTAGGGTTCCAGTTCCAGGAGTCCTGGTACATAGATGAAGAAGAAGAAGAAGAAGAAGAAGAAGATGAAAAGTTGGTTGCGATTCCTCCAAGCTTACAATGGGGTGTCCATTTGGCAGACCCCGCTGGGACCTGGGGAGGCTTTGGAAGTCCATACAAATGCTGCCGGCAGCTTAGGGTTTGGCCTCTACTATGAGGGCCGATAGTGCGCCCAACGTCGTACCTCTGCAATAGGCTAGTTCGCCCCCTCGTCACGGCAAGGAATGAGTTGTTGCGCCCAACGGTGGTCTGACAGTTGGGGTCCAGAAGTCAAGAGGGATTTGACCTTTTTGGAGCTGTTTCCCATTATGGTTGCCATGGAGCTCTGGAGGGGCCTGTTTGAAAATAAGAGGGTCCTGGTGTGACAACTAGGCAGTGGTCCACGTAGTAAACAGACTGCCAGAACAGAGAGGGTCACGTGGCTTGTGTGGCGCATGGTCCTCACGTGTTTGATGCATAATGCTTCTTTCAAGGCTCGGCACATTCCTGGGGTTAATGATATAGTGCAGGCTGCAGACCGGCGGCAGCGGGGAGGGCGATCACCCGGCCGCGCATGCCATGCATGCGTGACCGGATCGTGCATGCACGTTCGTGCCATGTGCAGCCGCAAACACGCATGCGGGGCACTCCCGAGGATGCACACATGCGTGACCCGGTCGCACATGTGCGTTTGTGGTCGTGCATGGTGCAAATGCACATGCACAACCTGGCGTTGCATGCACATTTGCTGACGTGCGTGGCGCAAACGCCATGTCCTGCTCCTTTCTTGCCTACAGCTTGAGCGGTTCCACCAGTTGGCCTGAGGGGCTCGCATGGACCCAGAGGAATTCCTGAACGAACTGTGGACGCTTGGGAGCAACTGATTCTGGAAGGGGTCCTGGGTTCCATGTCAGCCACACAACAATCATACAAAGGGGCCGCCTCTGGGTTTTTGGACTTTGCATGCAAGGCGGGAGCGGAACAGCCATGGCCGTTGATGTAGGAGTGGCTTTTGCACTATTTAGCACACCTCTAGGAACAGGGTGCATCACACAGGACAATGTGGGTCACTCTAGTGGGCCTGTCATTTTATAGCAAGGTCTACGAGGAGTGGGACCCCGCCGCCTCTCACCTGGCCAAAATACTGTATAAATAAGGTTGGGGATGGCAGACTCCTCAGCCACACGGTGCCAGGCGGCCGATCACACTGTCGTTGCTACACCACTTACTGGCTGAGCTGGGCAGGGTCTGTTTTTTCCGGTACGAGACCTCTCTGTTGCGTGCAGCATTTTTACTGGCCTATTATGGGGACTTGTTTTGTAGTGAGTTGGTTTCTCATTCTCGAGTTGCCACTGGGTCATCTGCCCTTCACGTGGAAGACATTGAGTTTCTTGAGGAGGGGGTGGTGCTCACAGTCCGACGGTCAAAATCGGATCAGACTGGAAGGAGGGTCCATGTTATCATCCCCCAGGTCTTGAAGGGCTAAAGGAGTTCTTGCGATGCCGACCTCCAGTACTGGGCATTCTATTTATGCATGCAAATGGGACAAGCCTGTCCCATATCCAGTTCCCCGCCATACTGAGGCAATGTATACTGGGGCTGAGGCTCCATATTCTTTGTTACGGCACTCACTCCTTCCGTATTGGGGCTGTGACACAAGCACATCTGTATGGGGTGTCTCCGGAAGGGATCAAGGGGATTGGGAGGTGGCAGTCTTGGGCATACAGAACTTAAATCCACCCTGAGGTAGGGGCCTAACATGTGACGCATTTCAGGGTCGAGAGTCGCCATCCCCACCGTTCTCACTGTGGGGCATAGTATCCCCTACTGGGCAGGCGTGTTGGCAGCAGGATCCGGATGGGGGCAGGACTTGGGTTTAGAAGACCGTCTCCAGATCCAGTGGATGGGGCACCATGGGCTTCCCTGGCAACCGTTGCTGAGCATTGTGCCGGAGGCAGTTTTCCAAAGTGGCACTCCAACATTACTACTGATCCACCTGGGAGAGAATGATCTCTCCCTGGCCTGCAATTGATCAACCTGATTACAGCCGATATGCGGGTGCTGGCTCAGCGCTTGCTGAGAACGCAGTTGATCTGATCAGATTTGTTGGACAGTCGGGTTAGGCGGGATGCCGTGTGCCCAGATTGTGTAAACTGGGCAAAAACCAAAGTGAACAAAGTAGTCTGCAAGTTGATGACTGATCGGAGGTTTGGTGGTTTTGCACCCGGACATAACCTTTCGTTTGCCGCCCTTGTTTCGGCAGGATGGAGTTCATTTGACAAGTTGGGGTTGTGACATGGTCACGGGATATGGGATGCTCTGCTCGGATGGCTAAAGGGCTGCTGTGGGTTGGCAGGAACAAGACCAATAGAGCCCGTTCAATGGCGGATTAGTGTCAGACGCACAGGAAACTCACAACAAAATTTATTCAAAAGAAAAGAGTTTTATTGATTAGCACTATACGCATTGGACTGAAAGTCAAATCTGACCAGAGGCCAGATTTGCCCCAGCTTATCAATACATTTCTCCCGCCCAAAACTTGACAGTTCCCAAGGGGGGGGGGTAGGAGAGAAAAGACATGTGTGTTAAAACAACAGGATTCCATTCTCCCAGCCTTGAGAGAGGTGACAACAACCCTGTGAGCCCACAACAAGATAAAAGTTAACATAACATCACTACTCTACTTTATAGCTTACAAACTACAAGGCCAGGGCAAAGAGGCGCCAGGCCCAATCAAGCAATATAACTGACATGGAGGAACTCAGGCTAATTTATGACAGAGATTCTACAATCCTGACATCCCTCCGCATTAAAACTAACTCACTCCCCCACCTAGCCGGCATCCACCGGGCGAGGACAATCAGGGAATGCTCGATGGAAAGCCCGGAGAAGGCGGGACGCCTTCACATTCCCAGCCTCAACCCACTCCTTGTCCCCAGAGGGGAAATCTTTCCAATCGACCAAATACTGGAGGCGACCCTTATGCATACGAGAGTCTAAAATTTGGTTAACTTCATAGTGGGTGTCTTTGTCGATGTATATCGGCACAGGCGTAGCTGGAGGAGGGTGCCATTCATCCGGGACGGGAGCTCTCCGCAGCAGGCTGGAATGAAAAACCGGATGCACATTCCTATAAGTCTTTGGTAAAGCAAGTTCCACAGTTACAGCATTTATTAGTTTAACCACCTTAAATGGACCCACATATTTTGGGCCAAGCTTCTTGGATTTTTGTTGACACCGCAAATTCTTTGTGGACAAATAGGCCAGATCTCCCACTTTCCATTCTGGTGCAGGTACCCGTTTTTTATCTGCCTGGGCTTTATAGGCCTGTTTCGCCCCTTTGAGGCTGGCAACTATCTCCGGCCATCCTGCACTGATGGTTGCAGCCCACTTATGAATGTCAGGGGCTTCGGTAGAGCTAAGTTCCCAGGTGGGTGCTGCCACTAAATCAGTCCCATACACCACCTTGAAGGGGGATACCCCCGTGGAGGCGTGGGCCCCATTATTATAGGCAAATTCAGCGAGTGGCAATAAGGAAACCCAGTCATCTTGCTGATGATTGATAAAGCAGCGCAAATATTGCTCCAAGATCTGGTTGACTCTCTCGGTCTGGCCATTAGACTCGGGGTGATAGCCTGAGGTGAGGGCTTGTTCTATGCCTAACAACTTCAGGAGCTCCCGCCAGAACTTGGCAACGAACTGGGGGCCCCGATCCGTCAGAACACGTGTCGGGATCCCGTGCAGACGTACCACGTGGTTTATAAACATTGAAGCCAATTTGGCTGCAGTAGGCAAGGCCGTGCACGGGATAAAATGAGCCTGCTTTGAGAAAGCGTCCACTACCACCCAAATGACGGTTTTCCCTTGACTGGGAGGTAAGTCCGTGATAAAATCCATAGTGACATCCGTCCAAGGCCGAGAGGGGGTGGGCTGGGGCTGCAGCAGCCCTTTTTTCTTTCCACCAGCAGGTTTTGAGGTGACACAAATGGGGCACCCCTGCACATACTTTTCCACATCCTTGCGCAGAGAGGGCCACCAATACTGTCTCCTGACCAGGTGCAGAGTTTTCACAAACCCAAAATGTCCAGCTGTTTTCGCATCATGACAAAGTTTTAAAACCTCTCCCCTGGCCGCAGCCGGGACAAAAAGCCTCTCGCCTTTGAAAAAGAGCCCCCCCTTCTCAGTCAGATCGGGGCGGAGGGAGTAAAATTCCGAGTCCTGTGACAACTCCTTCTGGACCCAACCCCCTGGAATGGGCGTTACAGACTTCGCGTGGCTGCGCGTCACCGCGGCCATCCCCAGTTGGGCGGGGGTAAAAACTGTATCCACCAATGGGTCTCGTTTGCTGTTGTACTGGGGCAGGCGCGACAGGGCGTCTGCCAGAAAGTTCATTTTGCCGGGTAGATGTTTAAGGGAGAAGTTAAAACGAGCGAAAAACTCCGCCCATCTCATCTGTTTTGCCGAAAGCGAGCGGGGCTGCTTGAGCGCCTGGAGGTTTTTATGATCCGTCCAGACCACAAATGGCACTGCGGACCCCTCTAACCAATGCCTCCAAGTGGAAAGAGCCAATTTGACTGCAGCCGCTTCTTTCTCCCAAATGGCCCAGTTCCGTTCCGCCCCAGAAAATTTCTTTGAAAGATAGGCCAGCGGGTGTAATTTCCCATCCTCCCCCTCTTGGAGGATCACGGCCCCCATTGCCACGTCCGAGGAATCTACTTGCACGGTGAATTGCCTAGTTGGGTCAGCATGGGCCAGCACCGGTTCGGACGTAAACAACAATTTCAGTTTGTCAAACGCGTCCTGGCATGGGGGAGTCCAATGGAGAGGCGCCCCCGGACGGTTAGCTGTCTTTCCCCCTTGTTTGGTTTTCAACAAATCAGTAAGAGGCAATGCCACTTTGGCAAAATTGGGGATAAAAGTTCTATAAAAATTAGCGAACCCCAAGAAACTTTGTAATTGCCTCCTAGTACGAGGGGGTTCCCACGCCAACAGGTCCCGCACTTTGCCCGGGTCCATTTCAATCCCGGCCTGGGAGACCCGGAAGCCCAGAAACTCCACCGCATCTTGGTGGAACTCGCATTTTGACAGTTTGGCAAATAACTGGTGCTCCCGCAAGCGGCGGAGCACCTCACGGACCAGGTTAGCATGACTCTCAACATTTTCAGAATACACAAGAATATCATCAATATAAACCAACACCCCTTGGTACAATAAATCATGCATAATTTCATTAATCATATTCATGAACACGCCCGGAGCGCCGGCGAGGCCGAACGGCATTACGGTGTACTCAAACTGCCCCAGGGGAGTGTTAAAGGCTGTCAAATATTCGTGTCCCTTCTTTATGCGGACCCGGTAATAGGCCTCCCTTAAATCCAGTTTCGTGAAGATTCGCGCCTTCCCCAAGTGGCCTAATAAGTCCTTTATCAGGGGGAGCGGGTAGGCGTTGCATGTGGAGACTGCGTTCAAACCCCGGTAGTCGGTGCACAAGCGCAGTGAACCGTCTTTCTTTTTCACAAAGAGGACCGGGGCCGCCAAGGACGATGTGGCTGGTCTAATAAAGCCTCTCGCCAAGTTTTTATCCAAAAATTCCCTGAGCTCCGCCATTTCCCGCAGGCTCATGGAGTAAAGCTTGGCTTTGGGGAGGGGTTCCCCCTTCTTCAATTCAATTGCACAGTCAGTTTTACGATGGGGAGGAAGTTGGTTGCACTCCACCTCCGCGAACACATCAGCAAAGTCCCGATACTCGGGAGGAAGTGCTGCCCCCCCGGATCCCAATGCGGCCACAACCCCCGAGCTCGGGGGACTCCGCACCCGCGCATGCTGCTCGCAAGCGGGCGAGGTGAACTCCACAGTCCCTTCTTTCCATTTCACTAGGGGGTCATGTTCCTTCAGCCAATCCAACCCCAACACGCAAGGGAAAGCAGAGTGAGGGGCTACCAAAGGTTGGATTTGCTCCCAATGTTTTTTTATGTCCAAGTCCATTGGGCGCGTTTTTGCCGTGGCTTCCCCTCCGGGGGCACATTTCCCATCTAATTGGGTGATTGGCAAGGGTTCTTTCAGCGGCACCTTTCCCACCCCCAAAGTCTCGGCCAGCGCCGGGCTCACTAATGATTGAGTGCACCCCGAGTCCACGATACATCGGACACCCACTGTTTTCCCCGACTTGGGGTTGGAGAGATTGGCAGGTAAGAGCAGCAAGGGGGAATCACTCACCGCGTGTTTGCCCCTGTTGGCGGCCTGCTGGCGGGGCGCCTTTACAGCAGACCGTCCTCGTTTCCCGACTGCGCTTCGGCTTGGTCCTCCTCCTCCGGCTCGCTACTTTCCTCCGAGTCGTCCACTGCCGGTACGGCAGCCACAGGCACCAGCAGGGACTTGGCACTTTTCTTCGGGGCGGCTTTCTTGGTGGGCTGAGCTTTCGTTGGGGGGCTATTCGCGGCTCTCGGTGTCGATCCCGCTTTTGACGGACATTGTGCGAGAAAATGCCCCGCCTGGCCGCAACCCAAGCACAGCCCTTTCGCCATGCGCCGGGTGCGCTCCGTCGGCTCCAGCTTCGCACGGGGCTTGACTTTCGCCGGGGTGGAAGTCTTCGCCACAGTTTTACCCGCTAAGACCTGAATCATCGAGGCCCGCTCCAATCGATTTTCCATCTCTCCAGCCAATTGGACCCACCCGTCGACGGTAAGCGGGTCTTCCAAAAGGAGGCATTTGTCAGCCAGAGTGGGATCGAGGCCCCCCACAAACGCCAGGACGCGTTGGGGTTTGGTCCAATCAGGCACCGAAGACGCCAGCTCCTTAAATTCACGGGCATACTCAACCACTGACAATTTTCCTTGCCGGTGAGCCCTGAGTTTCTTCTCTGCCGTCTCCCGTTCGAACGGCTCCACATACATCTGGCGCATGGCTCGTAGGAAGTGGTTGTAATTACGGATGGCTTGGGGATGATAACGGTACAAGTCCAGGAACCATTTGGCAGCCTTGCCTTCTAGGGCCTGCCCCACAAAACGCACCCGCTCGGCGTCGTCATGGAACGTAAAGCCCATGTCCATCATGTAGGCCTGGAGATGTACCAGGAACGTAGGAAATTCTGCGGGGTTCCCCGAAAACTTAGCCTTGAATTTATAGGTGCTCCGCATCTCCACTCCACGGTGGTGGGGGGGTAGACGCACTGGGCCCCATTCCGCTGGCGCCGGAGCTGGGACCAGGGGCCTTGCACCCCGGCCGATGCCCCGTCCTCGTCCCGCCGCCACTCTCGCTCGATCTGCCACCCTCGCCGCCTCCGCTGCCCGCGCGGCCGCCGCCGCTGCTTCTCGCGCCGCTGCAGCTGCTGCCGCCTCGGCTCCCACCACGTCCGCCGCCGCCGCCGCCGCTGCTGCCGCCGCCGCCGCCGCCGCTGCCTCAGCGTCTCCGTCCGCGCCGTCGCCTCCAGCTCCGTCGCCTCCGGCTCCGTCGCCGCCAGCGCCACCCGCGTCCTCTCGCTCCTCGTCTTCGTTTTCCCTTTCCCTCTGCGCTCTCGCCCGCGCCGCAGCCTCCGCCTCGATCTCCAGCTGCGCTCTGGCTCTGGCCACCGCTTCAGCATCCGCTGCTGCTTGTGTGTCCGCCATGCCGTGCTCCCGCAGGGCAAGCCCACCGCTCGCTCTGCGCCCGCTGGTATCGTGTGCACCGCCACCGAGCACTTCCTTCAACAGGCGTTGTGTCCGGCGTTTCTCCTCCGGATCCAACCGACCCGAAAGGTCCTGCAGCCAGTTGGTCACCCTGTCCAGCTTGTACTGCAAGTCCTGCGTCTCACCCACAGGCTCCAGTCCGTAGCTAGGCAGTGCCAGGTGCTCCGGCCACACTTCGTCCCCAGTAGGGTGGTCGTACCTCGACAATCGCCTACGCTGGGTGACGTGTCGTTCCAAAAATTCCTCGGGCCCCGGGGTTGCCCCCGAGATTGCTCTCAGCATGCCCGAGCTGTACGGCCCTGCACTGGCGCCGTCGCCCTGGGAAAGGTCCCAATCCAGGCCCTCTCCCTGCTCAGAAAAAGTATGTCCCTCGCCCTGCATTTTCGCAGGTGAAAGGAGTGGTGAGATTTGACTTGATGTCAGACGCACAGGAAACTCACAACAAAACTTATTCAAAAGAAAAGAGTTTTATTGATTAGCACTATACGCATTGGACTGAAAGTCAAATCTGACCAGAGGCCAGATTTGCCCCAGCTTATCAATACATTTCTCCCGCCCAAAACTTGACAGTTCCCAAGGGGGGGGGTAGGAGAGAAAAGACATGTGTGTTAAAACAACAGGATTCCATTCTCCCAGCCTTGAGAGAGGTGACAACAACCCTGTGAGCCCACAACAAGATAAAAGTTAACATAACATCACTACTCTACTTTATAGCTTACAAACTACAAGGCCAGGGCAAAGAGGCGCCAGGCCCAATCAAGCAATATAACTGACATGGAGGAACTCAGGCTAATTTATGACAGAGATTCTACAATCCTGACAATTAGGGAGCACAAGGAGGAGCCCGTTTGGCAGGGAGCCAGCATGTTCACTGGACTCCCTGAGGTGTTGGGTGTCTCATTAAGAGACTGGCTGGTAGGAGCACGGCTGATCCTGCTGGGTGGCCATGGGCTCGAGGCCAACCAACCGAGGGGCCCAAATGAGATGGGCATCCATTGGGTTCTGGTAAGGTTGCTTCCCAGGTAGAGAGACCCAGAGGCAAAGGACCAACCTTCCCAGCTGGGAAAGGAAGTCCCAGGGCACCACTGGGCTCCGACTTATGTGCAGCCGGATGGCTGTGGGGGTTTGGGCCTCCTCCCAGGTGCTCCAAAATTTGGGCCAACCATCTGTTATGGGTTGGATGCAATAAAGGCTGTGGCCATATTTATACCATCCTGGAGAGTAGCATCTTATTTGGCATTAGTGCCAGCCTGGAAATCAATAGCAGTCCACTTTTGCACTGAGCTGTCTCCCAACAGCCATCAAATCGTCCTAAACACAGCCTTTGGGCTTTCCAAAAAGCTCTGGGTTCAACCATCAGGCCAACCCACTCCCAAAGGCTCTACCACCAGACCAATCCTAGTTTCTGTGTGACATCTCCTCACCTAGGCTCTCCTTACGCCCTATAATTTTTTATTCTGAGACTTGGTAACCTAGCTGTTCGACAAGAAGACAAGTGATTAGGGTAATTTCTGCTGTGCCTTCAGTTTTTCCCAATTCCCCTCCACCTTGAAGGTTCCCTGTGGCTCAGTCTCAGCTTTTCCTGTTTAACTGACAGGTCTAAATTACACTCCCCAAAGAGGTGTGTCACCGTAGCAACTGGGGCCAGCAACAGCAGTAACAAGAGGAGAGTGCTCAAGGCAAAAGGACAAGTGTCAATGAATTCACATCCATTAGTGTAACTTTAGGCTGGCAGTCTAGGTAATCCTAGCCAGGCTGCATTGTGGGTGGGTGGGGTTGTGAGGGTACCAGGAGCAGTTTCAAGCAATATATTCTGCTCTGCACAAGGCCAAAGAAACACTTGAGGTGTTTATTTCTATCCAGCTTTCCACCCCATCCTTCTGTGGGATCTGAAATTGTGCGGAAAGAGGGCAGATACCCTCTTATAAAAGAATTCCATAGTGGCCAAGTTCCTTGTGGGGCTTTCTGGCTTCTACCATATGCTTTAACCTGAAGTTGAAAGGCTTTCTTCTCACAGTGCTCTATTAAGTAGGTTAAAACATGATGATTTGATTTAGTTCTACTCATTGTTCTTTTGACTAGTGCTTCTGGGTAGAGTGTGCCCTCCCCACTGATTGTTCCCCTCAAGGCTGGCTGGCAAAAATCACTCCATACCTAAGGCTTATGATTGCACTGGGCCTCAGGGCACTCCCATGGGGTTTGTTCATCAAACTTCATCTCTTCTCAGCTCATATATTATTAGGATAGCTCTGGGAGAGGGAGAGAGAAACTGCTCCCCTGTATCTTTAAGTCACATTTGTTTAGGCTACCAAGAGCTGACTGGGTTACTAGTTGCTTGTATTTTGTTGACACTTTTTAAAAGTGTTTGATGGGGATTATTTTAAGCACCCAGGAAAGGCTTCTGCTCAGAAGTTTTTGTCCAGTGGTACAGTAGCTGCTGTATCTAGATTATTTTATAAACATGACTTGTGCCTATTGTTCCCCTTTTTTGAGGCTACCAAATGTTTTATGAAACTGTTACTGTGAAACTAATGACAAAAAGGGGAAACAGTGTAAGAAGACAAGAATGAGAATTTAAGTTCCTAAGGGTGGATGACTCTGGACCTATTCCAGTCCGGTTTCCAACCTGGCTGGTGGACACAGCTCTCGTCACTCTAACCTCTGAAGACAGCTGGATCGAGGCAGATCAGCACTGCTGGTGCTTCTAGATCTCACGGCAGCATTCCACCATGGAGATCATGAGCTTCCAGCTTCCAGCTCACTGCCTCACCCATGTGGGTATACAGGGGTAAGCCTTGCAGTGGCTGGTCTTTCAAAAGTTGGGGACAAAGGGTTGCTGTCAGGGGAGACCCATCACACC
Source organism: Paroedura picta (assembly GCF_049243985.1). NCBI lineage: Eukaryota > Metazoa > Chordata > Lepidosauria > Squamata > Gekkonidae > Paroedura > Paroedura picta. The sequence continues at coordinate 63,443,388 of NC_135371.1, forward strand.
ACTGCCTACTTCAGTGCAGAGTCCACAGTGCGTGATTCTCTCCCCAGGACTATTTAACTTCTTTATGCCTCCTCTTGCCCAACTTGTCCAGGGGTTTGGACTCAGGTGTCATCAATATGCAGATTACACCTGACCCTATCTGTTAATGAGCAGCCAGCTGTAGAGTCCACCAGATTCCTTGGACAGGTGTCTCGGAGCCATGCCAGAATGGCTCCAGCAAAGTCACAGAAGATGGAGATCCTATGACTGGGAAGGAAGGGACCAGAGAAGGGAGGAAGTGTGCAGCCCCTGTCTTGATGGAGTGTAGTTACAAGCTACACAGAGCACTGGGAATTTTGGGGTGACCTTCAACACCTCCCTTAACATGGAGGCACAGGTCACAAAACTAGCCAAGCAGGTGGTTTTCCACCTTTGCCAAGCAAAACTACTAGTGCTCTATATGGGCCCAGAATACGTAGCCATAGTAGTCATTTCCAGGTTAGATTACTGTAACTCACTTTACACAGGCCTATCCTTATCCCTGACCTGGAAATTAAAACTGGTCCAGAATGTGGCTGCCAGGGTCCTTAAAGGACCACATGGATAGACCACATTAAACCTATTATCCAGCAGCTGAACTAGGTACCGGTGAAGTTCTGGATCAGGTTTAAGGTGTTGGTTTTAGCCTTGAAGGCTTTACATGGTCTGCAACCTGCATATCTTAGGGACTGCCTCCCAAAGAGTACTCTGCTCTGCTAGTGCCAGAGAAGTGCACCTGAATTCGAACAGAGACAGGGCCTTTTTGGTCCTGGCTCCAGCTTAGTGGAAAGTTCTGTAAAACAGCACTCTTTCACCAAGCATATGGTTGAGGTAAAGGCTAACACTTATTGACAACTGAATGGGTTCCCCTGCCACCATCTCTCCTATCCATCTAGGCCTGGGTAGGAATTCTGATCCATCTGCTTGCAGGTTTTAGTGATGGAGCAATTTTTTTCTTTTTGCTTGTTTTAACTGTGTGGATTTTTAACCGTTGTTAGCCATTTTGCGACTGTGGCTGGAGAGGGGCGGCTTAGAAATAAAAATATAATAATAATAATTTAAAAGCTTATACTCTGACTAGATCTAAAGCCCATTTTATTTCGAAATAAAATGGGCGCTAGATGGGCGCGGTTCCCCCCCTTCCCGGCGACTCCCAAAGGCTACAGGGGCGTTGGGGCGGCAGAAGGGTCCCCTCCCCTGCCCGGATCGCGGATGGCGTCAGCGGGGCCAGGGCTGGAAGCGGCCTACCTGCCTTCGGAGGTGGCGGCTCCTCAGCGGCCAGGAGCTGCGGGGATCCATTTTGGTGGGCAGTCCTTCGGCGGGCGGGCACGTGGTGTGCCGTGGGGGTGGCAGGCCAGCTGCGGCGGTGGCGGGGCCGTCAAAGTGTGGCTGCTCGGCATTGGAGGGGTGGCGAGGGCAGCGTTGTTCCAGGCGTGGCGAGGGCGGCGGCGGCGCAGGCCGCGGCGGGCCATTCTTCGGACAGCCAGTGGCGGTGCAGACAGGGCGTTGGCGGCGGAGGTTTGTCAGGGAAGGACGCCGATGCCGGGGGAGCCGCGTCTGGGAGCGGCATCGGCCGGGAATCGGCGTTGGGGATGGGGAAGCTGTGGCCAGCAGCCGTGAGGGGCGTCATCGAAGGGGCGCGGCGTCCCAGGCCCTTTCGCCGCAAGTTGGGAGGTTGTGCGGCTGGAAAGGAGCAGGGCTGCCGCGTCAAAGACGTGGCATCCCTGCTCCTTTCCCCGCAGCGATGTGTAGTCTATGGTGGCCAAGGAGGCAATGGTTTATGCTGGTTCATGAATAGAAACCCACAAGGGAAAAGGGGGGAAAGACTCATCCAAATGTATATCAATCTTGTTGCAAGGGTCAAGTAACTTCAAAGATGACAAAGATTAAAAACATAAGGTCTGAATGTCAGACCACATAGAATATCAAATGAGCTTTATATAGGCTGTAGTAAATTCATATACAAAACTGATGATTCATCATGTAAAATTGATGAATATATCCAATGACCAACAAGATCAACAAGGCCTTCCTCAGTGGTCAATAATAACAACTATAATCTTTACCACTGGCTCTTAAATAAAGAGTCTGGGTCTACACTCTGCTGTCCGGGTCTGTCTGGCCCTCAGAATCCACAGGTAGCCTAAGGCAGTGGGCCAATCCGGAGGCGCCTCCGGATTGGGAATGCCCCTACAGTGCCCACCTCCCGCAACTGTGTGGCACCGCTCGCCAAGCCTCACCGCCACACACCTGGCCGCCGAGGGTAACACTTGGCCGACTCGCCTCCTTCCAGGCTGCGGGGCACTGCACAGTCCTCCACCCCCCGCCAGGGAGCCACCCGCTCCACACACATCTTCTCACTGGCGACGCCCCACAGCCTGGCACCCGCACGCCACAGGGCCTCCGGCTCGACAGAGCCCTTTCCGCCTGCAGAGCTGTGCAGCCCTCTGCCCGCCCGCTGGCAGACCAGGCCCTCCCGATGGCCCTTGCTGCCAGCGCCGTGCTCCCTGGCCGCTCGCTGCATGGCAAGGATGCACCGCAACCCTCGCGACTGCCCAGCCAATGCCCTCTCCACCAGCCGTCAGCCCTCCGCACGCCCACCGCTGCTCAGCTGCATTCTCGGCGGCCTGGCCGCCAACGATCTCCTCGCCGTTGATGCCAACGTCACCTCCAGTACGTCCCCCCCTTAGCCCGCTCTACCTGCCGCTGCCTGCTAGTGCCCATTGCATTCCTGAATGCAATGGGCTTTTTGGCTAGTAAATAATAATTATAATGAATACTATTTCAAGAAACACGATTTCCAGAAAAGAAAAAAAGCATTATTCTTATAGTAAATATAAATATTATAGCTAATAATATATTTTATTTTGTTGAATTTTTAGAAAACAACTCCTAGTCTGGATTAACCTCAGATTGTGTTATTATTTTTAAATATGCTGTCACACTTCTCAAAAGATAAAAAAATTAACTATGTGTTATTTATCACCTGTTCATGGTATATTTTTATATTTTATCAGTATGCCCTTTTAATGGGGGGAGTTAATGGGACTTTTAATGAGGACCGTGTTACCCACCACAAACCATTGTATGGAGGAATATAAATTGCATAAATAAGTCGAATGAATGAATGAATGAATATTGCCATTGTATTTTCTACTAACTTTTTTTTTCTCAGAAAAAAAGTGGCAACTCTGGTTCCAATTTAAAATTGAATGCTTTTTGTAGAAATTGCCATTAACCCTAGTTTTTGTTGTGGCTAATAAATACACCTTATTTTTGGTATTTATTAGTTTAACTCAGTTGTTCTCTGACACTGAACTTTGATGCAAACATGATGTCGTTAAGATTTTCATTCTAGAGATCCAGCTTTCTGGGTTCAAGAGATTAATTATTTGTTATTACTTGGTGTCATGCTTAAGAGCAGCAGCTCTGGAGAGCTGGTTTGATTCTTCACTTCTCCACATCCTTACAGCTGTTCTCACAGAGCAGTTCTGTCTGAGTTCTCTGTAGGAATTATCTATGATTTCTGAACATCTACCTCTGTGTACGGACAGAAATATGGGGGATACTAAGACATGGAATCTTTCCTTAAACAGATAAATAGCTACAGCTGGACAGTAATAAAAATATTTGAGCTGGAGATTCCAGATAATGCTGGGTTGTTCATGTGCCAGCTCATTAGTTTGCTTTCTCTAAATTAGAGAGGCAGGATGAGCTGAAAGGCATGGGAGGGGGAACAGAGATGCAGATTAATTGCCTTAATACTGATTTGCCTGCAGACAGGCTAGTGGCAAAAGACACTTTGTTGACACTCCTTCGCCTGAGATGTAGTTTACCATGTATAATCTGCCCATCCCCACTGATTTGTGAACGATGATCTGTGAAACTAGCTTAAAGGAAAGCCAAACATGATGGCACTTTCAGATTGTAATACTATTCCGTCTGTATGTAGCGAAAGGCTCACCAGGCAATTTTCATTTTTCTTCAAGCCTCACTTCTTTGACTTCTCATCTGAAGAAGCAAATATGTAAATTTACTTGTGGCAAATATATTATGCTAGTATAGGATGTCTTTAATCGCCTCCGAGTTGGACCTATTCTGTGGGGATGGCAAAGAAAGTTATCTCCTGATTTGCTCGTATAACCTACATTGGAGTAATACGTGTTCTGATGTCTCAATACTCCCAAACCTGCATACATGATTAAAGATAGGTGTTTTTTTTTAATAAGCCTTCCCTAAAAGCGGATGGAAGCATGTTATATCGGAGAACTGTAAATTATCTCCTATGGTCTGGGATAACTAGATTAGATAAATAAGGTAATGGCCTCAAATTATTAAGTGGAGGCATTAGGAAAAGTGGATTTTTTACTTTATGGAAGTCTTGTTGGCGGTGGAGATCCAAGATCCTTTGTTTTATTATCACCTTTGTTCAATTGCAACCAAGAGACAGTATTAACTGTTTCAATAGACATATGAGCAGAGTCTTTTCTCAAGAATGGATAACGAGGGTGCAATCAATGAATCAGACATCATTAGATGGAGCAAACCCTTTGTGGAAAAAAGCAGTTTTAACCAGTACATGGACGTACATATCCACATTCTGGTCTGGACAGTATACATTCCTGTTTCTACCTGGATTGCAGCATTGGAAATGCTGTTTGGTGCCTTGAGCAGGGATCTTAAAAATTTAGCCTGTGTCTTTTCTAGGCTGGAAATATTGGCGTTTATACACAATGGGGCCCCATACATCATCTGTGTTAGAGGTTTTGCCTTAAACAGCCTAAGGGCTGCGGGAACATTACGCCCACCTTTGTGCCAAAAGAATTTCTGAATGGCACCTGAACTTCTCTGGGCATTTGAGGAAATATATGAAATATGAGAGTTTCTACGTCCGTTTGATTGGAATAGTACTCCCAGGTATTTATAATATCGGACCTGTTCTATAGGTGATGAATTGAGACGCCATATATATGTCTTGGGATTGTTAGCAAAGACCATAATCTTTGTTTTTGAGTAGTTGGTTCATTTGGCAATAAGTAGCCAGCAGAACCAAGGCCCTCCTCATTCCTTATGGCATTCTTGATGATAGGACAGCGTCGTCTGCAGTAACGAGATATGTTTGTTAGCTAATCTGGGAGGATGTAATTCACTATTCCGGAAATGCTCAACCATATCATTTATAACGATGTTAAATAGTACGGGTGTATAGTATAAAGGTAAAGGTATCCCCTGTGCAAGCACCGGGTCATGTCTGACCTTTGGGGTGACGCCCTCTAGCGTTTTCTTGGCAGACTCAATACGGGGTGGTTTGCCAGTGCCTTCCCCAGTCATTACCGTTTTACCCCACAGCAACAAGCTGGGTACTCATTTTACCGACCTCGGAAGGATGGAAGGCTGAGTCAACCTTGAGCCGGCTGCTGGGATCGAATTCCCAACCTCATGGACAGACAGCTTTAGACAGCATTTCTGCCACTTACCACTCTGCGCCACAAGAGGATGGTACATATTAGTCACATTGACATGGAGGTTTAGGGAGTGTGGAGGGTCTGTAAATTCATGTTACAGTGCTGGATGAAAATAAGAGACTCCCATGTCAGTCCACAGTCGCAAAGACAGTGTCTGTCTTCATTTGTAAGACACTCACTGCCTTGGTTAATGGGCCTCACATTCCACTTAACTTTTATGTGTGGTTTATGGGATGGGGACATGAGTAAGCCTCGAGTTCTATAGGCTCCTCTACTGCAGTGTAATTTGTGCTGAGATTTCAGGACTACGTGGAATGACATAATCGTGGTCTTATGCATGTGGATAATGGTTCTGCTTGCAAATGTATAACGGGAGAGAATTAGTTACCCGAAGATTTGTTCCCACCATTCGTTTTGTAAGATTATGATCTCTTTGTCTACAGCTTCCTGCCCACCTAGATAATTTTCTTTGTCCAGTCACTGGGTACTTACAGGTCTTTTAAAAAGTCAGTGTCATTCATGTTTGGCTTTAACACAAACAATTTCTGTTCTTCTCTGCTCCTGCCCCTTCTCAAATGTGCTATCACTGATCCGATATTTGTAGCTGCTAAATGAAAAGTAAAAAGGAAACAAAAAGAAAATTCTCCTTTTTGTGTGTTTTGGCATGTAAATGATGCTGCAGGAAAGGGGAGAAGGAAGGGAATCTTCAAAGCTAAGAACAAAAGGGACAAGCTAGGTGCCCTTCAATTGGCTTTGAAGATCAGAAGGAACCTGTTAAGGACGCCTTTGAAGGGGAAGCTGGTGGAGATGAAAACTCTACTGAAATAGGAAGAAAGCATACATGGTAAGCTTACTTGAAGGGATTGCTATAACATGAGCTGTTCTTAGTACTGTGGTACACACACGTGATCTATTGAGATTTGAGGCAGGAAACACTGAGTTTGTCTTTCTCTTCCTAACCCACTTTGGAGCTGAGTGTAACATGCCTCAGCTCTGACTAGGTCTGTTTAATATGGGTGTTTTGTGATCCAATGGTGAATCAATGCCTGTCCAAATAGGAACAGCAGGGAACAGGAGGAAATGACAAAGTGCATTAGCCAGTATAAAATAATGTAAAACAGGATGTAGATTAGAAACGATATCAGCATAAATGATGAATAGTGGAGGATGAGACCACCAAAAGTATGATCTAAATATTGACCTACTCAGATCACTCTGGGATGAAGAATGGCCTAGTGATCCAAATTCAGTCCCTGTAGAGCCACATGGATATGAGCTGCAAAAGAAACCACCAAATAGCAATTAAAAACAAAGCACATTTGGAATAATGAAAGCAATAGCAAAGAAAGAAGGTTGGAGGGGCAGAAACTATAAGTGAAAGGTACTGTAGCTTCATTCAAGGTATCAAAAACCAAGTTATGTTAAACAGATGGGTTAGTAATTTGCGGTGTCTAAGAAAGGCCAGGAAAAACTTAGACAAGGTTTTCTAAAGGGTAAGGGGAAGATTAGATACAGCCTTAAGTTAGACAGACAGCTCAATAAGACTGGAAGCTCAACAGGCCAAAAGATACTCATACAAAGGGATCAGCATGAAGGGAAGCCATTTGGCAGTCTGTTGTTAGCCACCTGGCCTACGTGACTGATTATGATAAGCTTTGCCTGCCTGGCCTCCCTGTGATCCAGGGTCTCATGTGTGATTTCCAACATTGGGAGAAAAGACTGGGTGTAACTGAAGTAAATAAATATCTTTAAAGACTCCTCAAAGGTAAACTAGGCAAAATTATAGTGACTTGCTCAAGATTATAAATTGCACCTTAGCTCAAAGCCAAGTGATGAATTTTTAAAAACCTGACCTTGGAGGTCCATTTTGAGCACTCTCTGATCACTCTACCATCCCAGTGTAACACATGAACCAGGGCAAAGACTGATGATTACTGAATAGCACGGCATTTTGCTATGGCATGGAGAAGAATGAGATTGCATGCTGTTTGGTTTATAAAAATGGGGAAATTAGATCTCCTAGATCATGCTAGTTCATTAGAAATAGACTCAAACAAAAGTAATAGAAAAATGACCAATTTACTTGACCTAACCAAGTCCCAGGTAGATTTAGGGCAGTAGCTGTGTTGGTCTGAAGTAACAGAACAATGTTTGAGACCAATGGCACCTTTAAGACCAACAAGGTTTCATGTGCATGCACACTTCCTTAGATAATTAAATAAAAATCACCAGACTACACACTACACATATATACAGACCAACATAATATATAAAGAGAGAGTATGTTAGAAGTAAATTAGTAAACAGCATCATGGAAATATCTAACAAATCTGCAGCATAATAGAGATGTTTAGTGATTTGATAGTGGAATCAGGTGCCTTGCTAGAATAACAAGCTAAGTTTATCAGTCCTTTGGGTTAAATTCCAGTTCAAAAAAGCATAAAGATAATAAAAATGTTAAGATTAGTGATTAATGGCAGATGCATTCCCAGTAGTAAAAAAGAGTAATTAAAAGGGACCTGTTAGTAGGCCCATCCGTCTTCATCCAAGCATGGAGGCATCTTTACAAGTGACTGTCTCAGGGAGCTGTGCTGTCTCAGGTAGCTTTTGAATTTCATTTGAAAATTACTTTTGTAAGTATTTCAGCAAAGGCCTGCTGGCAAAAAAATTTCCTCAGAATGTAATTTCAAGCCTTGTCATGCTACTCCCAGGAAGTACAGTGTTCACCTTTTTATAGACAAATCTTGGAGTTTCATCAAGTAGTACCAAGACACATCAAGTCTGTGTCAGCTTTCCCCTACCAAATGGATAGGCAAAGGTACTCCAAGGTTGACCTTGAGTAAGTCAGTTTTCTTAGCACTCTCTCAGCCCAGACTACCTCACAGGATGTCTGTTGTAGGGTGAGGACTGGGAGGCCATTGTAAACTGCTTTGAGACTCCTTTGGGTTATAAAAAGTGTGGTGTAAAAACCAACTCCTCTTCTTCCTGGTCTGTAACATACAAACTTAACATGCCAACAGTGTTCACTGTTAGAGATGATGACACACCCACTGGGCTCTAACTCCATCAGCTGGCCCACCTTGCCTACTGCTGATGGTATAAGCAATAATTTATGCAGGTAATACTTGCAAGTCCCTGATCCCTGACACACATTCTTATAAATGTACCCAGCAGATACCGCTAGAATATCTTGAAACCTATTTTACATTCAGTGTCATGTAATTCGTTTAAGCCTATAATGCATCCTTGCATTTTACGTTAAGACTGCCTGCAGATTTATTTCTCATGCCCTGAAACACCTTTCTCCCCCCGCCTTCTTATCATCCAGACTGATGAAGATGTCTTGGGAACTTAGAAACTTTCTCTGTTGCTTTTGGAATTTTCTACAGACCAACATAATTGCTTATGAAACTTTCTCCATATTTGGGTACACAATGTTTTGGAAGGATGGTACATTCTTCCTCTGGTGTTCTCAAGTGTTATGTATTAGAATGGAGGGGGAATGTCTACTACCCATTTTATTTGACATTGCTATATTATTGGATAGACTTTAAAGATTACAATATGTCTTAAAAAGCAATGTATTCTTTGACAAACACCATAAAATAAATGATATTTCCAGTTTGCCATCCTTCTCACAACACTTTTTAAAATGTCTACTTTGACCTAATGGGTGTTACAGGTAAAAACATTTGAATTGTAGTTTACATAATCATTTACTTTAGAACAAAAAGTGATAATTCTACAAAGAAGGTTATGCAATTCATTTTTTTTGTTTATACCCTTCCATTCTTTATATATGTGAAGCAGAGTCTTGTAAATGCATGAGGATTCCTCCCCCTCCCCATTATCTGTCCACGCTTTCACTTTCCTGGGTTGCAGTGTGCCAAATGGAATCCCTCCCCCCACAATGTATCCCTATAAATGTGTTTGTTTCTTCTTTTGAGCATGAAACAGTCTTTGCTCATAAAAAAGTGCATTTTCTTGGATGGATGCCCCCTTTGATTCATACCACTTTTCATTAGAATTAATTGATGGCATGCACACAATGCCTGTCTTTAAAGCAGGGGATAATTCTGAATTATCTTATAATGATTTGCTAGGAGAAATAGACTAAGAGGCTGGAATGAGTAAATAATAAAATATAAAGAATACATAAGCAGATATTTTGAAGATGAAAGGGATTATAAAATTCCCAGCATTTGGGGAAGATGGTTGGGAAGATGTTTTGCCAATAACTGTGGCTTGTAACCATCAGGGACTTTTAATTACCAGACCATGGCCACAAAGCCCACAAAAGCCAGTTGATTCCAGCTGAGAAAGCCTTCGACAACTCATGATTGGGAATCATACCTAACTTGTCCCCCCCCCCTTAGAAAACCAAGCATGCTTCCAGGTAGGTTTTTGTTTTTTAAGTTCTTTTGTTCCACCAGCCATTTGGTGGTATGTTGGCCCAAACTGTGCTTTTTGCCATCTGCTGCTGATTATGTGATACAGTTGTGTTGTTTATAGTTCGATATAATTGTGTTTTGTGCATTTTAGTGGTTGCAACTGACCTTGAAGGGAGGAATACACATTTAAAAAATGAAATCCCAAGCTCCATACAGTTGCTCAAATACAAGCTTACAAAGATGCTTCAGTATCCATTGCTCTGTTTTCTCTACCTCGTATTGGAACAGAGTTCCCTAGAGATTTTTTAAAAACCTCCTTGTAGCAAAGCAATTTGCCCTTCCCTAAAACGTGGGAGCTGGACATTGTACTATGGAGGACATACAACAGTGGTATGCTAATGATAAAATGCTGTTGGAACAGACATTGACTGATCATCTGGAAGAAACCTTTTGGATCCTAGGCATGAGGGGGGTGGGGGCTCTGGGTCCTTGAAGGGTAAGATGACCATGTGGGGATTGCTGAGAAGTTCAAGAGATCCTGATGCTACAGGGAGAGGCATTCTTTCCAGTATAGTAAAATCAGTCGCCACCCCCACCCCCAACTCAGACATCCCTTGATGTTGGCTTATAGGAATGCAAAGAAATCCTTTCCCACGTGGACTAACATTGCCTGCCTAAGTGAATATGAATGTCGGCAAATGATTTATTATGGGAGGATTAGGAGCTCTGCTTGGGAATCAATAAAAAAAATATTTGGAGAACAGAGAAAAGACACTTGGGCCTGTGTTGATGGACACAACATGCCCAAACCTCCCAAGGGAGAAAGAGAGACCCATGAAAATGGTGGAGAACATCAAAGAGATGGGAGAGAGTGTTATTTTTGCCACCTGGGAGAGAACTCACAGAACTTTCCTGGTGCGCTCAAAGAATAAAAATTAGTCTTTAAGATCAACAATACAATGTTTTCCCTACCATTTGCTTTATCAGGACCATTTTTTTTAAAAAGCTTTTGTTTTTCTGGCACTCCCTGTGAATGCTTCTGCTAATGAAATGGGTGATATTTCACAGTCATTGGTATGCTCTGTCGGGACAGATAGGAGGCATCCCAGTAGGATTTATAAGTGGGAAGTTATGAAAAACATTAAGAGGGGACTTGAAAACATGGGTTAATATTGTATGGGGTTATACAGGATAGGCTGGTGTCCTCCTCCCCATGCTTATTACTCAAGAAAAATGTGCATACAATAGAAACACAAAGAGAAATGTTTGCTGTGGAACCCTTTGATGAAGACTGCACTGGGGGCAAACATTATAATACTTAAAGAGATTTACAATGGTTATGGTTTGCAGATGGCCACATGAAGTTGAATTGTTAAATGCAATTGAAAGGTATGGGCTGGAGCATTTAAATACAGTGCATCAGGGCAAAATTAAGTATCAAAGGCTGAAGCACATGTGCCACATTAAAAATGTCTTTTTTCCCCCTAAGGCCTTCTCCTGCTTTTGTTGTGCATATGTGAAAAACTGAAAGGTGTTTTAAGAGTACATATAAGGTTTCTGGATAGCCCTGGATAGCCCAATTTCACCAAATCTTGGAAGCTAAGAAGGGTTAGCCCTGGTCAGTGTTTGGATGGGAGAACTCCAAGGAATATCATAACACAGAGGCAGGCAATGGCAAACCACTTCTGAATGTCTCTTGCCTTGAAAGCTCCAGGGGGTTGTCATAAGTCACCTGTGACCTGGAGGTACTTTCCACCTCACAAAGAACTGATGGTGACCTTGTAGGAAGGCTGGGTCCCAGTTGCATTTCAGCCTTCCTCTCCTTTATGGGGACGGAGAAAAACTGACCCAAGAGCCAATGGATCATTTTGTGAAGTCTACCAGCTACTCATACAGGAACTATGAAGGTTCCCATGATGCACTTGATAGGCGTAGGCACTGTTTTGTGTGAATTGGGCAACATGTGGGTATTCCAGGGGAGTACAGCTTCCATAAACCAGAATCCTGGAAAATCAAGGTTCTAGTTCAAGTGAATGAAAACTGTATCCACATAGAAAATTCACACTTTGCCTAATTCTCATGTGACCAAGTGGATTGGATTAATTGTGCTCCTGAAATATACAGTTGGTGGATTCCCAGTTTGTGCAAATAGAATGGAACTAGGGTCAAAGCCCGTTGTATCCAAGAATACAACGGGCACTAGAGCTTGGCAGTGGGAAGAGGAAGGGGAGGAGTTGTCCAGTCTGTAAGGGCATGGGGTTGAATGTGTGTGTTGTGTGGGAGGTTGTGGTGGCGTGGCGGCAAATGAGGCCATGGGTGTGGAGATATGGGTGTCAAGAACCTGTGGTTTGGAATGTTCGTTGAGTGTGGGAGAGGACTGACTTTTGGGAATTGTGGCATAGTGTTTACAGATGAGCTTTCCAGAGCCATGTCTTCAGATATGTGAAGGGAAAATCAGACTGGAGACTCTTCTTAGGGGAAGATTACATGGCAACCAATTCCCCCAGTTCTGCATCATTTCCCTTCTTGTGTGAATTAGGCCACATTCACCGAAATGCCCCTCTGCCCTAATACACATGGGGTAGTCACAGTACACAGGTGTCCACCGTGTTCCTACTTCTCCATTTTTTCACTGATAAAATGTTATGTGTCCACATGCTTCTTTCATGGTTGCTCCTTAGAAGAAGAACAAATTTTTGTACCCTGTTGTTTACTACCCGAAGGCTGTAAATATTTATTGAGATCTTCCTGCACTTTCCAGACTCACAGGACTGATGCTGGTCTGCCTGTCTGTGCCCCAGAATACAAACAGTTGCTGGTAAGGGCTGGCCATACCCCATAGCCCAGGAGGGACATACCTGCACCACTCCCTCCCAACTCCAGGCAAAAATGGCTCCTTTGAAGGCTGGACTCTGAGGCCTTGTACGATTTTGAAGTCCCACCTCCAAACCTCCAGGAATATTTCCAACCCAGGGGTAGGCAACCTACAGGTGTGGCCTGGAGAGCTCCTGGAATTACAGCTCATCTGCAGAGTATAAAGATCAGCTCCCCAGGCAGAAAGGGCTACTTTGGACAGGGTTGTGGTAGAGAAGAAACATTTAAGGCTTCCCACACAGGTTGTTGTTGAATTGAAAGACTTGAGGCCTACTGCACAGGGTTGTTGTGCAGATGAAACAGGAGACAAAGAACCAGTAGGTCTCAAATCTGCAGAGAGTTGCAAAGAAGAAAGACACATGGCTTGGCTGTGTCTAACCCCCAGCCAGAGCAGTATTTTAAGTGAGAAGGGGCTTTTCTGTGGCCTCCCTGTCAGCCAGCTGTTTGACAGAATGGGAAAGTTCCCCGCCCTCAAAAGGAATGCCCTCAGGCTCCCCTGCGTTGCACTCGGAAAGGCCTCCCTCCCCTCACTCAGGGCCTGTCAGAGGCTCCTTTGCAGAAAGCCTGAAGGGAGGGGGGAGGGAGAGCAGCCTGCAGCCTCCTGCCAGCTCTGTCAGGGTTCTGAGGCAATTTGCAGTTAGACATGACAGTTAGGACAGCCTTGGGGCGAAAAGGGCTGGCACAGCCTGTCCAAGCTTCCGTTCTCATTCCCCTTGGCAGCCCTGCGGTGGTCAGGAGCAGACTGGCAACCATGTCTCCAGATTGCCCTGGAACTGTGGTCTGTCCTGCTGAGGGCCCAATTGGAAGGCGCTGTGCGCCTTCCAATTGGCCCCTCCACTTGTCAGTCCGGGGCCAAGGGGCCAATCCAGGAGTTTTGATCACGGACTCAGCCCACCCCAACCCTCCTTACTGTTTTATTAAGAGGGACAGAAGATGATGATTTGGATGTCTGCACAGCTCTATTGCTTCTCTAGTTCTTGATGCTTTATGATACCTAAGATAGTATCTTCAATAACTTCCCTTTCGTAGTAGTCCAATAAGATTTCTTAAGATCTTTAGGTTTTTAAAAATAATAATTCCCTTTGACCTGATTGTGCAATCTCTAGTGAAGAGAAAATGAAAGTTCCCACATTCTACTCTTGGGATAAGTCTCTGTACAACTAAAGATTCAAGTGGGTAGCCGTGTTCATCTGAAGTAGCACAATACAATCAGAGTCCAGTAGCACCTTCAAGACCAACAAAGATTTATTCAAGGTGTGAGCTTTCGAGTGCAAGCACTCGTCCTCAGACTATGAGGAAGGGAGTTCATAGTCTGAGGAAGAGTGCTTGCACTCAAAAGCTGATGCCTTGAATAAATCTTTGTTAGAATCATAGAATCATAGAGCCGGAAGGGGCCATACAGGCCATCTAGTCCAACCCCCTGCTCTACGCAGGATCAGCACAAAGCATCCTAAAGCATCCAAGAAACGTGTGTATCCAACCTTTGCTTGAAGACTGACAGTGAGGGGGAGCTCACCACCTTCTTAGGCAGCCTATTCCACTGCTGAACTACTCTGACTGTGAAAAAGTTTTTCCTGATATCTAGCCTATATCATTGTACTTGTAGTTTAAACCCATTACTGTGTGTCCTTTCCTTTGCAGCCAGTGGGAACAGCATCCTGCCCTCCTCCAAATGACAACCTTTCAAATACTTAAAGGGGGCTATCAAGTCCCCTCTCAACCTCCTTTTCTCCACGCTGAACATTCCCAAGTCCCTCAACCTATCTTCATAGGGCTTGGTCCCTTGGCCCCAGATCATCCTCGTCGCTCTCGTCTGTACCCTTTCAATTTTATCTACGTCCTTCTTGAAGTGAGGCCTCCAGAACTGCACACAGTACTCCAGGTGTGGTCTGATCAGTGCCATATACAATGGGACTATGACATCTTGTGATTTTGATGTGATGCCCCTGTTGATACAGCCCAAAATGGCATTTGCCTTTTTTACCGCTGCATCACACTGCGTGCTCATGTTTAGTTTACAATCCACAAGTACCCCAAGGTCTCATTCACCGACAGTGTTACCTAGAAGTGTATCCCCCATCCAGTAGGTATGCTTTTCATTTTTCTGACCCAGATGCAGAACTTTACACTTATTTTTATTAAATTGCATCTTGTTCTCATTTGCCCATTTTTCCATTGTGTTCAGATCTCGTTTGTTGGTCTTAAAGGTGCTATTGGACTCTGATTTTATTGTACAACTAAAGTGTCATATTATATGCTAGCTTGGTGTTTATACTCCCTACACTCTTCCATGCTTCAGATTGGTTATCTGCCTTTAAAAAAAACATCATGGAAGTGCAAAATTATTTTGAGGGTTGAATGAGATGTCTTACTGACGCCATTGGGACAGGCACCCAAATGGCAACAAGCAAAGGTAGAACCTGCTGCATACTTGCAGATTTTTTTTTTAAGAATTCAATCGTGGATGTATTCCCCTGTTACCCTCCTTGCCCAGGACTTCTCCCACTTGTTTTGAAACACGCCCAACACAGGGCAGCAAATGAACACATGAAGCTTTCTTTCACCGAGTTATACTATCCATGTGCTGTCCTCAGCCACCTTTTTCTAGTGCTGTTACTCCCTGCCTTTTGTCACCCAAACCATTGCCTCTTGCTGCTCTTCTGCCGCATGCCAATTGCCTCTCATCATTCCTACAGCCACCTAGTAGCTGAGACAACTGACTATGCTTTCACCTCATTCCCCAGGCATCTTTTAAAGTCAGCAGAACTAGCTGCTCATGCCCATTGGGGCTTCCCAAATCCTTGCATGTTGTGAGAGCCAGGAAGTTCTTTTGATTACATATGACTGTTATACATCCCTAAAGGCACTTGGGGAATTAAGAAGAGCCCTGCTGGATCAGACTAGTGGTCCATTTAGTCCAATTTCCTGTTTCATATAGTGGCCAACCTAGTTCTTCTGTAGGTCCAAGAATAGGGGATAAAGGCTGAGATCTGTCCCTGATGTTTCCTCCTGGTTTACTGCCTCTGAACATGGAAGTCCCAAGGAAGAACTAATAGCTACTCTGGCTTTGTGGCAGGGGGACAGGCGGACAACAAGTATGACCACAATGAAGGCAATAATGCGTGAGAGGAGGCAGTGATGGTGGCAGCAGTCTCTGTAGATCATCCCTCCAAATTTGCTGCCTGAGGTTATAGTTGCCTCGCCCTGTCTCACTGTAAAGGCACCCATGCTACTAGCTTGGCTGTTTAATGCCTCAGAAGCTCTTCAAGATCTCAGGTTTCTTTCAGATTGTTTTTGTCTATTTCTTTACATTGTGAGGCTGGATAGTGAACCTGGAATTTTCTGCATATGTGGTTTTGATCCATCCATAATTGTGCTCCAAAAACTCCACACTGAAGAAATACTCCTGTTTTAGCTAGGGTGTAAACTGCACGGAGCTTCTATTCCAACCCCAGATAGATTCAGTCCCTGCCCTATACACAGAATGCGATTTCCGTTTGGATTTTGGGTGATTTAAATTTTCCTTCTGCAGCAAGAAGGATTGATCCGGAGTGACCCTACCTTTATTGTGCGATATCTCAGAGTGCTGTTAATCCTCAATATCCAGATGGGAAAGAAAGCTCTGTGGTAGAGAACCTCTGATAGGCTACACCTGGTCATATGACACGCTTACCTTAAAGGAGAAGCCCCTAATTACTCTCAATTTCTCTGGGTCCTGGATTTTTCCTCCCTCCTCTGCCTTTTTCGATCCTCTCCCCCACCCCTCCAAGAAAAGAAAGAGGCTCCCTGCCTGGCTCCTCTCCCCCCCCCCCCTTCCAGAAAAGAAAGAAAGAGGCTTGGCTCCCCCCCCCCCACCTTCTGAGCCTCCCTAACCACCTGCAGAAGACTTTCCTGTTTTAATGGGGGGGGGATAAGAAGATCCGAGTTCAAAGTGATCTGAATTCAACAGGATTGAAAATGGAATAAAGAAAGTAAGTACAGACTCTGAATAGCTGTTCATTAGGCGTGTGTATGTGGGGGTCAAACCATACAATGCATTGAAGATCCATGATCAGATCTACTTCTGCATTCTTAACATGGAGAGACTGATTAGAATTGGGGACCCAGCAATGGAGAAGGCTTAACCCTTTCCCTGTTCCACTTTTCTGATAGATATCTTCCTCCTTGAGTGATTATTAGGCCCAGTAAGGGGAAAAGGCAGGTACAATATGAGTCCCTGTTTTACTTCCTTACCATGGCTCAGGTAAACCAATTTGTACTTGAACAATATTTGAGGGGGGGGGTACATTCTCTTGTTCCACTGCAGCACTTCAAACTGTAGCCCCAATATATACATTAGGAGATCCCACTGTGGAGGTCCCATTCCTTCTCTCCATCAGGAAAAGCAAAGACTGGCGGTGGCTGCCTGCTTACCTGTTAGACAAGTCAATTTTTGTCATTCTTACTGACAGTAATGGCCAGAATGACATTGAGCCTGGGGCATTCTGGGAGGCTAGTGGATGTGTCAGTAGCACAGACAGGGCTTGAGGGCACTACTGTCATGCTGTGCATAGCCTGAGACAGATGCCATCAAAAGAAATCATTGACCTGGAAAGAGAAGAGAGAAAGGCATTTTCATGCAGAAAGTTTCCAACTGACAAGTGCAGTTTGGTCCCAACCGTAGTTCGCCATGGGGAGTGTCACTTCAGAAGACGGTTTTCTGTATCTCCCCGGGAAGGAGCTACCTTAAAGAAGCCCACTTGAGCCAGAACTTAATCCCATGCCATTTTAAATTTGATTTGCATGTAAAATGTCAATTCAGCTGTTATTTTAATTATTACATCTACAGCGAAGTGACATGCAACAGGTAGCTGTCTCCTTCCATTCTTCAGGGCTTTGCTTTAAAGAATCCAAGCTCACATGTTAACTTTGTGGTTTTTAAAAGAAAAACAAACTCCTTGATGATAAAAGAAGGCTGCCCCATGCCTCAGGATTGGGGTTCTCGTGCCAGAGAAGCCCTTGCTAGCGAGTTGCCTTCTCTCTCAGAATGGCCTGTGGAGAAGAGGAGGACTGGCACCGACTGAGCTTCGGATTTCTCATAATAGATGAAGAATAAAATGGATTAAAAGCCTTTTAATACTTATTATTCCACTCTAGGAACAGGCAGTTAGAGCAGCAGATGCCAGTTATAAGTCCCAGGAGAGCACTTGCATGACATCCCCTCCACATTCTGCTCTCAGAGTCCAGGCCAAGAGAAACTCCCAGCTCTCCCCTCCTACCCCCATACAGAGACCAGGTATGCTCATTTCTGTCCAGACTTGCCCAGCAATCTCTTTTGCAAAGAAACAAAAACTTTAATAGTAATGAATAATTGCCTTTACAAAAATTAATACTGAATACCGTTCCTTTCTGAGACATTTCCATTTTCCTTCTGTGTTGGGAAGAAGGAGTCACACGTCTCATGATGCCACACTGACTATGAAAACAGTTTCTCAAGCAGCTGTAGGAACAAGTTAAGAGTTTGTGATGGGTTCAGACATTGTGTGAATGGAGGCCAAGCTAGAAAGGACAGCCTATGTTGTGCTTCCTTCGGTTGCTGCCTTGAACCCCCCCCCCCCTCCAGGGAGGCATCCTTTTGGATCTGTTCTGACCTATGACACTTTCCTTGCACTGCAGAGAGGGGGGAAGGAAGCAGGTGGAGGGGCCTGGTCTGAGCCATGATTGATTATGCAGGGCCAGAGACCCAGAGAGAACACGTGCAGTTTCAGGATTTTGCCTCCCTAATAATAATCGTCCTATTTATATGAGTGTGTACAGAACTGTTTTATACACACTCTGTGGGACCCAAATTGCAATAAAGGCGTTTTGCTTCATAGGTCCCTAGGTAGAAGAGAGAGCTGTGTTTGGCTCCATGTTGCTTTTACTGCCTGGAGAAAAAAGCTAATAAAACAGAATTCAAGGCCCAATTACTAGAATCCAGTGCTGAATATTGCCCTCTGGCTCCACCCGGCAGCCAAAGGCCTGCAAACATATGTAGTGTTAAAATCCTGTTAAAATCTTTCTCATCTTTTGAAATCTCTTCAGTATCACCCTCAGACCTTGTTGGGGCATTCTACTCCTTTCTTTTGCATAACCAAGGGTGTGCGTAAGCTATCATATCCCTGTCTTGATAACTATTAGCCATTTATCACTCAATTAATACCGGAGTTATCAACTGCCTGGAAAAACCTCCTGCCCCATTAATGGAATGGTATTTTCCATGTAATTTTAGTTTCAGCGGGTAGCAGTGTTGGTGAGCAATAAAACAGCTACGCTCAAATACAGTAGCACCTGTATGGACCAACAAGATTTTCAGGGCATAAACTTTTGAGAGTCAAAGCTCCTTTCATCAGATATGAGTTGGAATGGAGACTGAGTCCTTATAGCTCAGTCAGAAGGTAAGAGAGGTGTTGCAGGGAAGGAATGCAGGATTCAGGTCAGTCTTTACATAAAAGAATAAATGGACAAGAATCTGATATTGAAAACCATAACATCCCCAAATTCAGTGGGGGAATACTTTAATCTTCCAGGTTATTCTATTGCTGGTCCAAGAGTCCTCAAAGAGAAACTTCAAGGGAAGATTGCTGCATTTGAGTTCATTCACAAGTTTAGAACAATGGAAACTCCTCCCCCTGGAGGGGGATCAACAGGAACATAGGATTAATGACAGAATTAGAATTATCGATATTTACTGGATTTTTCATTGTCTATAATTCTGAGGTTTGAGCTTTAAAAAAAAAATGAGGGGGCACTTAGTAAGGAAGCAATTTTCAATTTACCCCATTACATATTTGACTGCTTACTTTACACTCAACCCAGGGCCAAATTCCTCAATGAGATCTTAAGGGGCTCTAACCTTCCCTCTGTCGCTGAAAAGACAATCTATCTTTTATCTGACCAGGCTGATAAAGTAACATATAAAACCGCTCTTTTTGCTTTGGCTGCAAGGAAAATAAGGGCCAACATTGTTAAGGCAGGCTCTTAATACTCTTGCACCTTGTACTCATGTATGCTATTTGAGTTCTTTGGTCTTAAATTTTATATTTTTATACAGTTCTTTTTATTCTACTTTACTGAAATCCAGTAATGCACCTGTCTAAAGACACACCCCATCAAACTACTCTTTTATCTGAACTCTCTAGATTTCTAGAATGAAAATTAAAAGGTTTCAGTATCAATTTGGTTTCAGGCATATTCTCACCTGGAAGAGATTATTATTTTGCACAACCTAAACCATTCCACTTGTCTCTTAGCCATTTATTTCATGGATGTCCACCCCTTTGCTTAGGGTTTGTTACCTGTCGATTTAAAAATGACTCTCCCAAAATCATTTGTGAAAAAATGCCAAGATCACACAGTGAGCTTGCACCAAAAATAGAGCATGAATCTCTGATCTGCAAGCACACATGTATGTGTTTAAGCTGCCAAGATAGGCTTCCATCCCCCTTTCTTCAGCTGTGTCAAAAGGGTGCTGTGGAACTGTTATGGATGGGCTTAGACAAGGTCAAGGGTTCAAGACTCAGTGGCCCTAAATCAACAGTAACCTTCTAAATGACAGCTTTACAAGACTAGCTCCTTTCACTCAGCTAATCCAGGGGCATGTGAAGGATGAAGTTTGATTGGCTGCCAAGATCCAGCTTCCATCAGGATCCAGAAGTGTGTCAGCTGTTCATATTTAGGGCTATGGAAAATCTCATGTTAATGCAAAGGCCGAAGAGTTGTGTAAGTTCCCTTTAATAGGCTGTCTTTCTCATCTAAAACTTGGGACTGCAGCATACCATATTAACACTCCTCTCTTTGGTATTGGGACTATGCAACAAAAAGATTGTCCTCTGGGCTGCAAACAGAGCCATAAAACTGCAAGATAAATCACTCATTTGAATAGGAGTTTGGTCTTCCAAATCCCAAACCCAGTAGCCTCATCAACCTCAGCTGATGGAGAATGGTCATAACTGGTAGTCATAATCCATGCTTGAAGACAGGCCAGGATGTACACATCCAGACATTAGAGAGACTTGGCGATGAAAGACATGCTCCATTTATAAGGAGGTAGAACATGGTTACAACTATTTACCAGTTCTAGCTCCTGTGTCTAACAAAAGCAACGGAAGAGTGTCTGATTGACTTCTGACCCGACTTTGGCACTGAAAATGCCTTGGTTGCCTTAGGGGATGATTTTTAGTAGAGGCTGGCTAAGGGGCATATATCTCTATTGGTTATTCTCCACTATTTATTTATTAGATTTATTTAGATTTATTTAGATCTAAATACTATGCTATCATCCAGGGTATTAGTCATTAATAAATTAACAAGAAGAGGCAAGATTGGGTGGCACCATTTTGTGGTGGTCCCTGGAAGGTAGAGTAAAGAAGGATGGACTAAGGGGAATGTTGTTCTGCCTCAGGGCCTTTGGACAATGAAGTTCTCCAGAGTTCTACCCTGTCTTCTATGATTTTCAGGTTATGTAACCTCTGGGGTGAGTTTAGAGGAGACCTTTCTATTGCATTTTTGATGTTACCCTCCGCAAGCTCACTAGCCAGAAGTGGTGGCCTACAAATTGAACGAAATAAATAAGATGATAACAAATGGCTTCACCTCTCCTTTGCAACCAATTTGACATTTGCTGTGAATTTGTCAGGCCAGCGTTAGAGTCAATGACAGGCTGGGCGAAGACAAACTGAAGGTTAATGTTTGATGGCTATAGATGATTCTGTGCTGAGAAGTGTTGCAATTAAAGTATCAGACTAGGTTCTGCACTTGGCAAAGGAATCTTGCCACAGGATAGGCTTGGAGTCTGCGGGGGGGCACGGTTCAAACAGTGATCCTGCAGAGAGAAGTCTCTCCACAGCATTGGGTTGGACTGTGCTAGGAGTCCCAGCTTGAAGTGGGCCTCCCCACAGAGCCCACTGGCTGGCAGCCATTCCAGCAGCCCCTTTTGCTTCCTTCCCTTAGGATGGGAGGGGAAGTGAAAGGGAGGGTTTAAATTGCTGCAGATTGGCAGACTAGTAAAGCTGTTAAGTTTAGTGGTATTGTATAGCTGCTGAATATACCCAAATAAAAGCTGAAGTAATTTGGCTTTTATTCAGATCAGCCATACTGGTAGCCTAAACAGATTAGAGAATCTACATTCAGTTTAGAAATAAGTTTTTTTTTTTTGGGGGGGGGTGAACTGAATGCACATACCTAGTAGTGATGGCCATAGGCATATAAACAACTTTAAAAGGAGATGAGACAGATTCATGAAGTATAGGTATATAACTTGCTACTAGCCATGGTGAGCAAAAAGAACCTACCAGGGACAGGAGGCAACATTGGGAGCACTCCTCAGCATCTATGTCCTTTTTTTAGCTCTCCAAATTAACTGGTTGGCCACTGTATGAGACAGGATGCCGGACTAGATGGTCCACTCATCTGATTCGACAGGTCTCTTCTTAGGTTCTCTCAAAACTGCACAACATCCTTATTTACTATTTTTGTGAGACCATCAAGACTGTGTTATTGAACTGACCTTTTAATTTAGATTATGTTGCTGACCTACAGCTTCTGTTTATTTGCTGCTGGCTTTCTGTATAATATGTGCCTTGTTACTTGCTTTCTTCTGAGCATTTTAAAATTTTAAATGTGTTATTTTGTGTGATCTATTTACTTTTATGCTTGTAGGTTGGGTTACAGAGTCCCTCAGGACCAAGAAATAGGATATTAGATAGATAGAGATCACCCTTTCTCAACATTTTTACAACAGAGAAACCCCTAAAACATTCTTCAGGCTTTGAGAAACTCCAGAAGAGGTACAATAGTTCAGAATATGGTTGGGAATCATAGCTGTGTAAACGCCCACCCGGTTCCCTCCCCTTCCTACTCCTATCAGGCCCATCATTTGCCATTTTTTTTTGGGGGGGGGGATCAGTATATGGTCATATCACCTGACAAATGTTTAACAAATTTAAAATATATATTTAATTAATTCTCACCCATTTGGGAAACCCTTCCAGGGCCATCAAGAAACCCCAGGGTTTCACAAAACCCTGATTAAGAAAACCTGATATAGATATATAGATACATCTATTCAAATAATACATATATACTCAACACTAAGCCATGAAATATTTCTCAACCTTCTGGTTTTTACAGTTCAAGCTGTTGCAAATGGCATGGGACAAGGCCAGGTTCGTTTTCTCTTCCTCCTAGTCAGTTGACAGTCCTAGGCAGTTTTTCACTTTGAGTTTGTTTCTGAGGCCTTACCTTCTAGTTTAATTGAGGCCAACTGTTGGCTGCTTCCATCCCTCAGGCACTTCAAAGTTTCCTCTGATCTGCTTTAAAGATATGGGCTGAGGTGCATCCACATGGTCCCTCAGGACTTCTTAAAGAACCTTCCTTTGCAGCAGCTTCCAGCTGGCTTGTTCACGCAAGCCGATAAACAGATCATCTGCCTTTCCTACTCCACAGGAGGCAGGAGTCCAGCTTGTGTGCCTGACAGTTTGTTAAAGCTACTGCCAGGGAAGATGTTGGACAATGATTCAAGTTGGAGCAAAGTCCACCCCCCCCCCCCGTGAGTTCTGAATCACAGGATCACAATCACAAGGCATATTCCACTTAATCACTAATTCTTTTTTCCACATTTCAAAAACAATTTCAGAGTAACTTTGGAATATTAAAACTTCATCACATTTTTAAAAGAGTGAAATGAGAATGGGAATTTTTCTTTTTGTTGTAAAATTCAGTTTCCAAGCTTGATGTAGTCAACATTCCAGTTAGAATATTCATGAGATGTAAATAACATTGCACAATTTTCAAGGCAGCTCTTTTAGATGACTTGTAGAATAGACATTGCTGTTCTCCCCCCAAATCATTGCCACCTGTGGCAGTGCTGTATGGCGATGTAGTAACCCTGAAATTCTTATTCACTCCGATATTCTGTAGCATATTTCTTGTAGAATTGTTCTTCATTAGGAATATACCAATCAGTCTTTTTTGTTTCTTTTTCTGTTTTCAGATGTTCTCATTGCCCTAACCTGGATGGCTCAAGCCAGCCTGATCCTATCAGGTCTCAGAAGCTAAATTGGGTCAGCCATGGTTAGTACTTGAGTGGGAGGCCACATCACCAAGAAAGTCCAGGGCTGGCATGTAGAGGCAAACCACTTCTCAGTGTCTCTTGCCTTGAACATCCTGCAGAGTTGCATGAGTCTGGTGTGACTCGACTACACTTTCCACCACCACATTGTTGCTGTGATCCTTTTGTACTTCTCATGTGTTTGTTGCTGACATTGTTGCCAATTTATTCCTTCTATGTCCTTTCATTTATCCATTATACACCATTTTTACTTAGTCAAAGCAAAATAACATTTAAAATTGTGTACATTTGACAGGAAATATTTGCATGAGGAAGCCAAGCAATGTAAAATTTAGAAATACCTGGCCTTCAATACTAAGCCTTGCTTTGCTCAGGAGGTACTGTTACCCACTTCCTGGGTAGTCCTGCTCTGAAGAATTCATTATTCTGGTGCTAGAAGCTTCCACTCATGCAAGATTAACATATTTCATCAGCCAAACATCACTGAGCACCAGAGGAGGGTACTGCACAGGAGATGGGTGCAAAAAGAAGAAAGGTTTCATCCCTAATCTTAATCAACCTGTCCCTTGTACCCTGCATCCATCCCACCTGCCAATCATTGGGTTACAATGTACTAACACAGAGGAGGGGATTCCCTGCCATTCCCACTGTCTCTAGCAGAGGATTGTCACTTATACCTCTGGATTGTATCCCTCTGACCTAGCATCTTAAAGGGCAGAGCAGGGGGATCTGAGATGCCTTAAATCAGCCATTCTCTTTCATCCATAGCCAGGCAGTCTCACTTTCATTTCACCTTCCTTCCCCTCAGGACTAGCAACAGTGCTTGAAAGGTAGATTTGAATCTGTAATGCAAGCAACTGAGCGGTTTCCTCCTTTCATCCCTATTCTGTTCTTTCATCCCGTGCACTTCTCTCCCTCAGGTTTAATTTTGGGCTTGGGGAAATTTAGGCCTAGAAAGTTCGAGAAAAGATTTTCTAACGATGCAAACTATATTGTCTGCTTAGAAAGAAGATTTAGTAAACTGAGATTAGCTGGTCCAGGCTTTTTGGTATGCCATTGGCTCCAGACCATATTTATACCATGTATAGTAGATACATGAATTCTCAGAGTGGTCTGTAAACTCATACCAGCATTTTAAATGACATTTTCAGCACTGAAAGTCAGGTTTAGGTCTTGTATTAGGGACATTGCCTCATCATTTTGAAGATCCTTTTGACTCCTGAAAGCCAGAAAAAGTTCTTGGTTTAAATGGAGCTCTTCTAGGGCATCAGGGGGCTGACCTCATTGGAAGGAGTTACTTGCCAGCTTATAGGGAGCATCTGACAATCTCCTGTTATGACAATTGATTTGCAGATGGACAAGATCAGATTCCCCAGACAAAATGGCTGCTTTGGAGAGTAGACTCTATGATATTACAGCCTGCTGAGGTCCCTCCCTTCCCTAAATCCCACCCCTCCCGGCTCCACCCCCCAAATCTCCAGGTATTTCCCAACCCAGAACTAGTACCACGAGTTGGTATGGAAAGGTTTTTGTTTGCACACCATTTCACCTCAAACAATTGGTGACTCAATTTTCAAGTATATGCTCATCAGGTGATTGCCTTATTTGAGATGAGGTAGGACCCCCCCCTCCCCCCAAGAATAGCTAAAGCTGCCAGTTAGCTTGTTTGGTGGAGTTCTTGTACCTTTTAAAGGTACATAACTGGCACCACCAGCAAATGGCACTTTTCATCTGTGAAGGTTCCATGGTGCGTAAAGCTTCAGTTGCTAGCCTTAGTACGCAACTATTAAAGGCACAAAGACTTTGACAGGCAAAAGTGTGGAAATCTTACTGCCTATTGATCTTGCAGGTCCTGCATCTTGCCCTAAATCACAGCTTCCAAAACAATTAAACAATTAAATTACAATCCTCAGATGCCAAAATCTCATATCACAAAATCTAAGGACAGAATTTAAAAAGTAAATGACAACAGCAATAAAAATTCAGGCAAGTCTACCAGTTACAGAAGGACCTGTTGGAACAAGACAGCCTTTCCGAGCAGTGATATCAGGGCTGTCTCAGCCTCACCCTCACCCACCTCACAGGGTGTCTGTTGTGGTCAGAGGAAAGGGAAGGCGACTGTAAGCCGCTTTGA
Source organism: Paroedura picta (assembly GCF_049243985.1). Classification (NCBI taxonomy): domain Eukaryota; kingdom Metazoa; phylum Chordata; class Lepidosauria; order Squamata; family Gekkonidae; genus Paroedura; species Paroedura picta. Next base: position 63,469,359 of record NC_135371.1, read on the forward strand.
GCCTCCTTTGGGTAGATAAAAGTGGCATATAAGAACCAACTCTTCTTCTTCTTCTTCTTCTTCTTCTTCTTCTTCTTCTTCTTCTTCTTCTTCTTCTTCTTCTTCTTCTGATCCCCCCCCCCCAAAAAAAATGGCAAATGCCCACACCACAGGACACGGGTATCACAGGGCATCAAGTCTGACCTCATGGTTTGGGCCACATTCCTGCGAAGTTTCAATCGGGTAGCTGTCAGGATTGCTAGAAAACCCTGCCATGAATTAGCCTGAGTTTCTCCATGACAGTAAGATTGATCTTTGTAGCTCTGTGCCTAGGGGCCCCAGGCCCATATATTATGCATGCTTGCTTGAAACCGAAACTATGTTGATGTAGCTATTATCTCTAGAAGCTGTGAATGTTCTTTCCTTTGAAGCCCTTGGGTTGGGCCTGCATTTTGTAACCATAACATCTTATCTGGGCCCGGAGACAGCCAAGGACATGTGAAAAGTAACACTGTATTTTATGGTACCTGTCTCCTCTTCCTTCCTCCCCTCCCTTGGGAACATTCAAGTTTTGGGCGGGAGAGTTGTATTGATAAGGAGAAGCAAATCTGTCTTCAGGCAGATTTGACTTCTCCAGTCTAGGTGTATGAAGTATCTCTCAATAAATGCTTTCTATTCAAAGAAGCTTGTTGTGAGTCCTTGCAACGTCTGACAGTAGCCAGCTGGCAAGCCCCCCCTTGACCAAGGCAGGGAGTTGCAGGTGCACATGGATGCGGCCGGTGGATGTGGTTTTGGGATAGTTTACAATGACAGGTGGTGTGCGGGCAAGTGGCCAGACACCTGGCCGGTTACAGTCCGCAGAGACCTCACTTTTTTGGAGCTGTTTCCAATTTTGGAAGCAGTCATCCTTTGGCAGGATCTGTTCCGCAACTCACGGGTCTCATTCTAGTTTGACAACCAGGCTGTGGTGCAGATCTTGAACAGCCAGTCGGCACGGAGCGTGTGGGTCATGCGCCTGGCCCAGCGCATGGTCCTGCCGTGCTCGGAAGCCAACGTCTCTTTCTGGGCCCGGCATGTGGCGGGGGTGTGGAACGAAATCGCTGACGCTCTCTCTTGCCAGCAGGTAGAGAGGTTTCGCCAGCTCGCCCCCTCGGCCAGGGCATTTCCGGAGGACTTTCTCGTGCACATGTGGGACCTTGGAGCAGGCTGATCTGTGATGGCATCATCGGCTTGGTGGCGGCATCAACACAGAAGAGCTACAAAAGGGCGGCCAAGGGCTTCCTGGCATTTGCTAGGTGCATGGGACATCGGCAGCCATGGCCGATGGGAGAGGCTTTGATCTTAAATTACCTGGCCCTCCTCAAAGGACAGGGAGCTTCACACAAGACTTTACGGGTGGTCATGTCGGGCCTTTCATTTTTCAGTAAAGCTCGGGGTTCTTGGGATCCCGGCACTTCCTTCCTTGCCAGGAGGGCGGTTAAAGGATGGGGTCACCAGGCCGGGCCTAGGACCGACACCAGAAAACCCATCACAGCATCACTATTGGGGGAGTTGGTGGCCCAGCTGCGACTGGTTTGCACCACGGGGTATGAGGCCATCTTATTTCATGCAGCCTTTACATTGGCATTTCACGGTGCATTCCAATGCAATGAGTTGGCATCCCCAACCACGGCCAGGATCAGGCACAGGGGCCTGGGGTAGGAGGACATGGAGATTACCGAAGAGGGACTCTTTCTGTGGGTCCGCTGGTCGAAGACCGACTAGATGGGGTGGGGAGCCGCCATGGTACTCACAGAGTCAGACCACACTCAATTTGCCCGGTGTACAGCATGGCACGGTTCTTCATCGTTCCTCCTCCAGGCCAGGGCCCCCTGTTAGTGCACCGGAATGGCAAGTGTCTTTCCTGTTTTCAATTTGCGGCTGTGTTAAGGGTTGGCCTGCGCTGCTTCGGGTTGCGCCCTGAGTGTTATGGAACCCACTCATTCCGCATAGGGGTGGCCACCCAGGCGTTTCAAGATGGGGTGGTGGAACAGGACATCATGAGACTGGGAAGGTGGAAATGTGGAGCCTTCCGACTGTATGTACGCCCTGATTTGCCTTGCTAAAGTTTTTCCTTGTTTCAGGCCCGTCTTTCGCCTTGCCATTGGTGCTGATCATTGGGCACAGTATTGTCTACTGGGCGGGTCGGTCTGCGGAGGCTTCCGGCTGGGACAAGCACCTGAGGCTGGGCGACCGATTGAGCATCAGATGGTCCAGACACCGCGGGATGCGATGGCCAGCATTACTGGAGGTCATGGCTTCAGACGTGTACCAGCACGGAATGCTTGAAGTGGTCATCTTGCACCTCAGAGAAAACGGCCTGCCTGGCGTTTCAGGGCTGATGTTGGGCAAAATGATCAGGGACGACTTAGAGGTTCTCCACTGTCGCCTGCCACGGACTCATTTGATCTGGTCAGAGCTGCTGGACAGGAGAAGCAGGAGAGGTGCAGTGTGCCCTCAAAGAGTGAACTGTGCAAAAAACAAAGTGAATAAGTTCATTTGGAAGTTTATTTTGGGTATGGGAGGTGGCGTAGTGGACCACCCTGACATTACCCATTGTTTGCCCTCGCTTTTTCGGGAGGACGGGGTTCACTTATCCGAATGGGGTTGAGACCACTGGTTGCACGGGGTCCGGGCGGCTCTGGCAGCTTGGCTGCAGAGCAAGGGAGAGTTGGCAGGGGCGGGGCTGGCTGGCCCCTGCCCAGTGGCAGTTTAAAAGGGGCACGAGACAAAAGCCAGGGGTTGTTAGGGCCCAGTTTGCAACTGGAGCCCAGAAGCAGGGGGTCTCTGTAAGAGAACGGCTTTAGGGGGCCCAGTTTACCCGGCTGGGTAGGTTAGGGCTCCACGCCAGGCGGCTGGGGGACTGAATGAGGTGGGCGCCCGTTGGTCACCCATCAAGTTGCTTTCCAAGGGTTTGGACCCTGGAGGGCAGAACTTATCCTCCCGGCTGGAGGGAAAGGATCCAGGAACCTTCAGGGCCAATAAAAGGAACAGCCGGACGGCTGAGGTAGGCTCAACGTCTTGTGTCATGCCAACCCTCCGGCTGGGGGGTGGTACTCAAATAAAAGCAGTGGCCTTGTTAACGCCAAGAACACAGTTGCATCGTACTTGCCAATATGCTACCTGCCAATCAAAAAAATAGCGGGCATCGCAGGCCCTTAAAACATTGCAAAAGGAGATTGGTTGCCTGGCTTGATTGAAAGGGGGGAAAGAGTCGCGTATAAAGTGTGTTGCTCTCTTCCACCATTTCATGCACAGTTTGCAGAGTGTAAAAAGTGCTAGAAGGTGGCAGACGAAAGCAAGAGAGCCAGAAGGAGAGGAATGGCCGGAGGTGCAATAATTTTTAGCACTATGCCATTATGCTGGCATAACTATTTTTTTCAATGTGTTGAAATGCCCTTACACACTTCAAGGTATGTTTCCAAAGCTTTTGGCCTGTCATAGTCTACCTATTGAATCCTTTTCTCATCCTGTCATTCCTTCAACGAACTCACAGCAACATACACAGTTGTTTCTTTGTTATTATACTCACACTATTAAATGTCATAAAGAAATGTTGGAATACAGATTGGATTTTTAAGTAAGGTAAGGTATTGCAATGCATTTTATTAGGTATGATAAATGAGAAACCGATTAATTATATTTTATATGACTTTTGTATGTCTGTATCTGGGGAAGGCACTGGCAAGGCCACCCTGTATTGAGTCTGCCATGAAAACGATGGAGGGTGTCACCCCAAGGGTCAACGCACTGGGAAACCAATATGGCAATAAAATATCCAAATTGGACTTATATAGAGTCATCATAGAGTTGGAAGGATCCATACATGCCATCTAGTCCAACTCCCTGCTCAACGCAGGATCAGCCCTAAGCATCCTAAAGCATCCAAGAAAAGTGTGTATCCAACCTTTGCTTGAAGACTGCCAGTGAGGGGGAGCTCACCACCTCCTTAGGCAGCCTATTCCACTGCTGAACTACTCTGACTGTGAAATTTTTTTCCCTGATATCTAGCCTATATCGTTGTACTTGAAGTTTAAACCCATGACTGCGTGTCCTCTCCTCTGCAGCCAACAGAAACAGCATCCTGCCCTCCTCCAAGTGACAACCTTTCAAATACTTAAAAGAGGGCTATCATGTCCCCTCTCAACCTCCTTTTCTCCAGGTTGAACATTCCCAAGTCCCTCAACCTATCTTCACAGGACTTGGTCCCTTGGCCCCAGATCATCCTCGTCGCTCTCCTCTGTACCCTTTCAATTTTATCTACGTCCTTCTTGAAATGAGGCCTCCAGAACTGCACACAGTACTCCATGGGTGGTCAGTGCCGTATACAATGGGACTATGACATCTTGTGATTTTGATGTGATGCCCCTGTTGATACAGCCCAAAATGGCATTCGCCTTTTTTACCGCTGCATCACACTGCCTGCTCATGTTTAGTTTACAATCCACAAGTACCCCAAGGTCTCGTTCACACACAGTGTTACCTAGAAGCGTATACCCCATCCAGTAGGCATGCTTTTCATTTTTCTGACCCAGATGCAAAACTTTACACTTATCTTTATTAAATTGCATCTTGTTCTCATTTGCCCATTTTTCCATTGTGTTCACATCTCGTTGAACTCTGTCTCTATCTTCCGGAGTATTTGCCAGTCCTCCCAATTTGGTGTCATCTGCAAACCTGATGAGTAGTTCCTCCACCCCCTCATCTAGATCATTAATAAATATGTTAAAAAGTACCGGACCAAGCCCCGAACCCTGAGGTACTCACCTCTCTCCAGTCTGATGAAACACCATTGAGAACAACTCTTTGAGTGCGGTTCTCTAACCAATTCCCTATCCACCTAACTATCTGAAAATCCAGATTGCAGTCCTTCAATTTATCCATCAGAACATCATGGGGAACCTTGTCAAAAGCTTTACTAAAATCCAAGTAAACGACATCAACCGAATTTCCACGATCCAGCAAACCTGTTACTTGCTCAAAAAAGGAAACCAGGTGGGTCTGGCAGGACCTGCTGGGGACAAATCCATGCAGACTTCCGTGGATCACCAAATTGTCCTCCTGATGTTTGCAGATCGCTCCCTTTAATATCTGCTCCATTATCTTCTCAGATAAACAGAAGTCAGACTCACTGGTCTGTAGTTTCCCGGGTCATCCTTCCTCCCTTTTTTGAAGATTGGAATAACGTTTGCTCTCTTCCAGTCCTCCAGGACATCTCCAGTCCTTAAAGAGGTCCCGAAGATGATGGACAAGGGCTGTGCAAGTTCTCTGGAAAGTTCTTTGAGCACTCTCGGGTGCATTTCATCCGGCCCAGGGGATTTGAACTCATCCAGTGCAGCTAAATGCCTCTCAACAACCTCTCTATCCATGTTAACCTGCCACCCAGACACTATCCATTGGCTACTGCCATCTCTAGATGTGCCTAAATCCTTTGACCTGTGGGAAAAAACAGATGTAAAATAGGCACTAAGCCTTTCTGCTTTCTCTGCATCTTCCGTTAGAGTTTGTCCTTCCGCACCCAACAGTGGGCCTATTGCCTCCTTTACTTTACGTTTGCTCCTCACATAACTGAAAAATCTTTTCTTGTTACAATGGGCTTCCCTGGCCAATCTTAGCTCACTCTCAGCTTTGGCCTTTCTGATGATTGATCTACAGTGCCTAGTAACCTGTAGGTACTCTTCTTTAGAGCTCTATCCTTCCTTCCATTTCCTGAACATTTTCCTTTTCTTTCTTACTTCCTCTTGAAGTTCTCTGTTCATCCAAATAGGCTTCTTAGAGTTCCTGCAGTGTTTTCATCTTTCTGGGATAGTCATTGATTGAGCATGCAATAGCTCCTGTTTGAGTAGCGCCTACCCTTCACATGCTCCCTTCCCTTCCAGCATTCTCGTCCATGGTATGACACTCATCATGTCTCTGAGTTTATTAAAGTTTGCCCTACGAAAATCCAACATCCACGTCTGGCTACAAGCTTCCTTGGCTCCCCATCTCAAAAGGAATTCTATGAGGACATGGTCACTTCTCCCTAGGGTCCCCACCTCCTTCACTTCATCCACCAACTCTTCCCTGTTGGTCAGTATTAAGTCCAGTATGGCTGAACCTCTTGTGGGTTCATCTACCATTTGATAAATGAAATTGTCAGCCAGGCAGGTCAGAAACTTGCATGACTGGGGACGCTTCGCAGAGTTTGTTTCCCAGAACACATCTGGGAAATTGAAGTCACCCATGATGACAAGGTCCTGCCGCTTGGATATTTTCTCAAGCTGCTCACAAAGTGCAGCATCCACATCCACTCATTGGTCAGGCGGTCAGTAGCAGACACCAAACACCACACTGTTTGTTTTCCCCTCGCTTATTTTCACCCAGATGCTTTCCACTGTAGATATGCTTTCCTTCACTAGAATTTCCTGACAGGTAAGCTCTTTCCTCACAAACAGTGCGACTCCTCCACCTCTTCGATCTATTCTGTTTTTTCTGAACAGTTCATATCCATCCACCATTACATTCCAGTCATGAGAATCATTCCACCAAGTTTCTGTGATGCCTACTAGATCATACCTTTTCATCAGCATGAGAAGTTCCAGCTCTTCCTTTTTATTGCCCATGCTTCGGGCGTTAGTATAAAGGCATCTGAATCCTTTTACTTTTGGTTCCCTATGAGCTGGTCTTGCTGGTTGGGCTGCCCCCGATCGATCTCCTTCCTTACACTCCCTATGTTGATCGTCTCCTTCCCCTGGTGGCTTCAGCTTAAAGCTTTCCTGATGAATCTCCCCAGGTTCCTGCCAAACACATTCTTCCCCAGCTTCGATAAGTGCAGTCCATCAGGTGCTAGTAGGCCTTCCTCAAGAAAGCCTATCCCATGGTCCCAGACTTTCACACAAATCCCGACACATTTCGCCTTACAGCTTTTTCAAGGGACGGTTCTTGGAAAATACAAAGGTAAAATTAGTGGTTGTTCAACATATTAACAAATTAACAAGCAATGGTCATGAATACATACTTTATATTTCAGGACCAACTTCGACTTATTAAGGAATCTCTTGATAGAGTATCCAAAATAGAAATACAATATTCAAATTATTCTGAAAACAGGAGTAAAGATATTTTACAATGATTGAAAAACAATATAACAAGCTAATATTGTTATTCTATAACATTAAACTTGTAAAAAAGATGAAACAAAGACTTACAAGGTCATACAATAGCTAAACTTAGCTTGTGGCGCTTCAGACGCACCTCAATCTGGGAGAGGAGAATGCTAAATACCCTCTCTGATTATCAACAGCTGGGACACTGCAGAATCCTGAGCCAAATAATTGTAGTGATTATAGAAAGCAATGAAAGTCTAACAAATTATTCAATCCTTTAGGTTCTAATGTTCCAATTTTAAAAATGGCACGAGTTTCCTCTTGTTCTAATAATCTAGTTACTTAAAGCATTCTTAAAAAAAATTTTAAATATAACAACGCAATTCTTCCCATTTATGATTTTGTTATACCAAGTTCCACAATAGGGGCAGAAAGGACACCATTATTTAATTGGGATTTATGCTCACTTAGGCGTGTTCTTATGACTCGAATCTATATAAGTCCAATTTGGATATTTTATTGCCATATTGGTTTCCCAGTGCATTGTAGTTTTCTATATTTTTTTCTTCACTGCAATCCCCCCCCCCAGTTCATTATTTTTACTCCAAGGGTCAGACATGACCCGGTGCTTGCACAGGGGATAAAGGTAAAGGTATCCCCTGTGCAAGAACCGGGTCATGTCTGACCCTTGGGGTGACGCCCTCCAGCGTTTTCATGGCAGACTCAATACAGGGTGGTTTGCCAGTGCCTTCCCCAGTCATTACCGTTTACCCCCCCAGCAAGCTGGGTACTCATTTTACTGAGCTCGGAAGGATGGAAGGCTGAGTCAACCTTGAGCCGGCTGCTGAGATTGAATTCCCAGCCTCATGGGCAGACAGCTTCAGACAGCATTTCTGCTGCCTTACCACTCTGCGCCACAAGAGGCTCTTACCTTTACCTTTATCTTCTTGTTTATCTTTTTCTTGCTTCTTGTTATTTCTTATTTCTCTTCTTTATTACTTTTGTTCTTTTTATGTAACCAAAAACTTTCAATATTTTTTTTATTGTAACCCACAACAGTCCCATGAGGCAGGTTAGGCTAAGGAAGGGTGACTGGCCCAAGGTCACCCCTCCAGCTTCTTGGTAGAGTAGGCATTTGAATCCAGGTCTCTCAGATCCTTGTTCAGCACCTTAACCATTATGGTTCTCAGCTAAAAGCCCTGCCTTTCATCTCTCCCTCCCCCATCCACACTATTCTTATCTTTATGCAATGATCATTGGCAGGTCTTCTCCAAATGAAGTGGGGGAAGACAGAGCTAATGCATAACCACTTCATGCATGGAGGATCCTTCCTGATTAAGGGTCTGGTTACATAGTGTGTCTCTCCATACACAATGAGTAACAACTAAAACAGTAAAACACAAGCATTAACAAGCTAGTGCCATTAAAACAAGGTAGGGCTTAATATAAAAACACACATTGTTCAGCATGAAATGACATAAAACATAGGCTGCCACCAAAATACGGCCGGGACTTACCCGAGCCATTGTTGGCGCAGCGAGGCGGTGAGCAAAAGGGAGCACGGTGCACGTGGGTGTGCACATGGGCACACACAGCGTAGCGGCGGGAAGAGCGCCGAGTACAGGCTACTTAAGGAGCCTCATGCTCAGAGCCCGCTCTTTCTCCCTGCAGCAGAGACAAGCGCATCCCACCCACCCTCCCATTATGATTGTATTTTTGACGTTTTGTTTATTGTGAATTGTTAACTTTTTCCCTGTTATTGTCACAGCTGGCAGATTGGGACAAGGAGAGGAGCCAAAGTTGGTGGATGGAGTCAGGTCACAAGAATCAGACTCAAAGGCATAAGGACCTCCATTGAGGTGGCTAAGCAGTAAAGATAGGCCAGACTTGGCTGGGAATGGCATGGAGACTTACTGAGCCGGATCGCTCGGGGTGGGCCGAAGAAGGTGAATGCCTTCATCAGCACCTGGGTGGAACAAACCCCTGGGAAAAGATGTCCATCACACAAAACAGGAGATGCATGAGGCAATGCAGCTTCCTGAGCTGATGAGTAAAGGTAGAGTGGTCGGCTGACCACGGGTCAGGTTGGCTTCCTCTCGTTGCTAGGGCAACACTCCCATGTTATGCTAATAAAGCTGTGGCCGGTTTTGAAGCCATATACATCTCTGTGTCAGTCTTGAGCCCAAAAGTGCCAAACCTGCAAGCCAAATACATATAAGGTGGGGGAAATTTAATGTGGAAAAGTGGCATGCAGGGATTTCTCAGGAGAATAGAAACAGAAAAAGAGTGAAAAGTTTGACAATCACTGATTATCTAGATAATAGATGTTTTGGATTTGAGCCTTTCCTGTCCCCTGGCTTAGATCCTGCCACTCCACTAAGCGAAGAGCAGTGAAGGCTCCCCAAGCTGGAGGAAGGCTTCATCCAGAGTTGAATGTAATGACAGGATACAATCCTGAATTTTAATAAGGAGAAGTGTAAAGTATTACATCTGGGTAATAATAATGTGATTCCTAAATATAAGATGGGGGATACCTGGCTTGACCGTAGTAGAATGTGAAAGGGGCTTGAGAGTTCGAGTAGACAATAAGTTGAATATGAGCCAGTAGTGCATTATGGTAGCTAAGAAGGCTAATGCAATATTAGGCTGCATTGCTAGGAGCATAGAACCTAGAGCAAGGGAAGTTATACGACCACTCTATTCTGCCTTGGTTAGACCTCATTTGGAATACTGTGTCCAGGTCTGGGTGCTGCAGTTCAAGAAGGATATTGACAAGTTGGAACATGTTCAGAGAAGGGTGACTAGGATGGTTGAGGGGTTGGAATCCAGGCCTTATGAGGAAAGGCTGAGAGAGCATGAAGAGGAGGGCAAGGGGGTGATATGATAGCTGTGTTTATGTAAAAAGTAGACACATTGAAGAGGGGGACTAACTTGTTTACTGCAGCTTTAGAGACAAGAACTAGGAGCAATGGATTCAAATTTTGGGAAAGGAGGTTTCAGTTAAATATTCAAAAACATTTTCTGACAGTGAAGGCTGTTCATAGACAGAATAGGCTGCCTTGGAGTCTCCCTTCATTGGAAGTTTTTAGGGGGAGATTCAATGAGCACTTATCAGGACTATGTGATTTTTAAGTCCCCAAGAAGTTGGGGACAGGACTGGATGGTATTTGTGTTATCTTCCAGCTCTGTGTGATTCTGATTTTGAATCCCAATTATCTGTTCCACATAATATATTTCTGGTAAGAGCTTGCAAGGAGGAGCACAACACCCACTCAGGGTAGCTGTCCCGCCCCAAGTGCCTCCTCCTCCAACCAGCTTGCCTGTCTGTCCAGCAGCCAGCCAATCACCTTCCATCCCCCAAGCCTGACCACCCCTCCTCCTACCTCTTCTCTCTGATGCTTGGAGGCTGCAGGTCCCTTCTGTGTGAGAGCTGCCCCTGCTGGTGAGTGTGAGAGCTGCCCCTCACAGCTGCCTGCAGCCTTTCCAGGTCCTGTGGGGAGGGAGAGGCCACCACAGAATTCTCCCGGCCCCACACACATCCAGTGCCCGTTGCATTCAGCTTTGCCCCTAATTATCACATAAAATGTCAACATGCCCAAAGTGATATGAACTGCTCCAATACAGCAGCTCTGTCCTCCTAACTTCTCTCTGATCTGAGTTAAAGCATGAGTTCAGATGGGTATCAGACAGCATAGTTATGTGATCCTGATTGAAGTCCCGTTGTGTAAATTCTGGAGTATGTTTGTCTGTATACAAAACAGATAAGGAGATAATGGAGGAGGAAAGAAACAGAGGCCTGACGCCACAAGAGAAAAAAACAGACATTGTCCATTGCTTGAAAACATGGGTTCCGTTTATTTCTGGATGATAAATGCTAATGCTCCAGCAGAGAAATTGAGAACATTTGACTCCTTTCAACTGAAGGCTATTCAGGAATAACCTTTACAAGTTTGCTTGACATACTGTGGACAGATACTGCTGGGTTCTGGTCTCATTAGTAAGTTCATACAAGAACATGAATCACTCCAAAGTGCACCCCTGTTTGCCCACATGAATAAATCTTTGTGTCTCACACAACTCATAGTAAGCATAGAGTGTGGTATCAATACAGAGACAATGAAGAGACTGTCAACACAATTATGTGCTAAAGAACTTATCCATTTAAGAAGCCATGGTTATCTTCTTTTTGGGAATATCCAGTATCATATAAAGGCTTTACCATAACCCCCCCCCCCCATGACAAAGTGGCACATTTCTTAACATTTAAAGATAGCTTTGGATTACTTTGAAGCACCATCACACAATATTTTTTCAGAGTGTAAAAATGCTCAGTGTCACATTTCATTTGCAGGGCATGAGACTAGGTTACTTAGGTGACACTTGGAGATCTCCTGGAATTACAGCTGGTCCCCAGATTACAAAGATCCCCCCCCCCCGGAGAAAATGGTAGCTTTACATGATTGAACTCTTATGCTCCACTTTCCCCCAACCTCTCCTTTTTATCATGGGCTCACACCTTTTAGACTCTGCAGACATCGGGGTGACCCACATTTTTACTTCTGTTTTTGTTGCCTCTCAGAACCCAAAGGGTCCTCTACCAGTCCACAGCCAGATATTTATGTAGACAGCAGCCTATAGAAATGACATAACATGAATGGGGCCTACTTAATTTCATGACTCCTAATTGCTTTAGGCATCCTAATAAGGGCAGTGGGTAATCTCTTGCCCCTGGGCTCCAACCTGGGACTTTTCATTCCAGTGATAGCCCAAATTGGGTCAAGAAGCAACATTTCACATTTTTGCAATATTACTTCCAGTTTTACACAGAAATGATGCCACAGCACTCTAAGGGCCATTCCGCACCGGGATCCATGTAGCAAATTGTTTGCTGAACGAAAAATCGCCATTTTAAATAGTGGAATTCAGCATAACGCATACCTGCCTTTGTAGTGGAATCCGGTTGCGTTTCTATCGTTTCCCACAGGATTCCGGTCTCTGCAAAAATCGCTAGCCAGGAAGCGCTATTGCTAAGCTGTGTCCCGCCCCTGGCCGTCAAGCAGCCAATGAGCGGCCGTTATCATGCTCCCAAACAGCCCCTTTCCCTTTAAGGAAGGTTTTTTATTTTTTAAAAAAACACACACCTGTTGCAACGAATATGCATTGATTCGTTGCAACGGAGAGACCCATCCAGCTAGCAGGTGGTGTTTGAGCTGCCATTTCATCGTTGCCACGCTCCCCCCGAGTGGAAAAAAAAATCCCCCCCCTCACGGGCGCGATTTTCGGCTGAAAACAGTGTGAAAATAAAGTGAAAATAAACCAGCAAACGGGCTTGTGCTTGGTGACTTTAAACAGAGGGGCTGCAGCCAGGGAAGCCTCACTGGGTAAACAAAGGCTCGCTGGTGCGTTGATCTCCGCTCGCTCAGAAAAAAAAAATGGCGATCGCTTCGCCGGAAGATCAGGGGAGAGAGCCAGGGGGAGGGACTTTGCAGAAACCGCAACAATGGTAACGCACAGAACTTTCCCGCTAGTGTTGCAGATTGGTTGCAGGAGTGTAGCGCTTTCCGGAGGGTGAATCCACTTTTGGGGATTTCCCTGAAAGCGCTACAATGAAGCGCTTTTTGCAGATCGGTTTCAGGAGTGTTGCAGATTGTCAACGACATTGTGCATAATGGCAAAACTGTAGCGATTTCAATTAGTAACTATTGTGCTATTTTGGACGAATGCGGAACGGCCCTAAGAATTCCCCAATTATCTATGGTTTTACAATAGAAATTAAGAAATCCCTACAGTTTCATGATGTTGCTTCCATCCAGAAGTGATGTTGTGTGACTTCATGTGATATGGCTTCCCAAGTTCCCACCCCCAACAATATTCCTGCTGGTTGCCAGAGTTTGATTGGCAACCCAATATACACACAAATATGTAGATTCTATATAGATACACAAGCAAAGATACTAACACTGCCTACAGTGTGAGAGAGAAAGCTGCAGCAAATGAACACATGGCCCTAAAAATTGACTGATAGGTCAAAAGCAGGAGATTAGGGCTGCCAGTTCTGGGTTGAGAAATACCTGGAGATTTTGGGGGTGGAGCTAGAAGTAGATGGGATGCTATGGAGTCCACCCTCCAAAGCAGCCATTTTTTCCAGGGGAACTGATCTCTTTAGTCTGGAGATGAACTATAATTGCAGGAGATCCCCAAGTCCTTCCTGGGGACTGGCATCCCTACAGGAAATGCACAGGGCTGAAAATAATTCACTGAGTAGAACTGTGGACTAGATGCTTGTCTACAGTGGTCTTCAATCTTTCCAGAGTTGGAGTACCACTGTAACCTGAGGCTACGTCATGGGACCAGACTCCCCCCCCCCCAAAAAAATGCAGAAAAGCCTGGAGAAGGGTATAAGGTAGTAAGCTAATCTGGGTCCTGATAGGAGCGAAAAGTGGGGTATCAATGAAGTTTGTAAATAAATACTACAAAGGTCTTGTGAAGTGCTGTTTTTAACAGGATGACAAGCCAGTGGATTCCTAGTGAGTTATAGGCCCTTCCTGTGTACAACAGGCTTTCCAAAATGATGATTTTAACAGAAGTTCCAGTTAGGTGTTTTGAGGGTTTCAGTTCTGTAGATCAATTCTGTTTAGTCAAAGCAAGTCACACTGTGGGTTTTTTGGTATCTCATTTCAGTTTTGCCAAGTAAACTATATATATTATATAAGAATTTCATGAGTATAATACCGAAACATTAAAAAAACTCAAACCAGATCAGCATCATAATATAATATATTGAAGATATTACAGTAATATTCCACACAGCAGTTTACATTGGCATATAAAAGGGGAAGCCCAAGAGGGGAATTCTCTCTCTCTCTCTCTCTCTCTCTCTCTCTCTCTCTCTCTCCATCTCACTCACTCACTCACAGAAAGAGAGAAGCTTATACATTAAATAAAATTTTGTTGGTCTTAAAGGTGTCACTGGTCTCAAATTTTGTTCTGCTACTTCAGACCAACATGGCTACTCACCTGCTGAATCTACACACATAGACACACACAGAAGGGGGGGGGAGGCCTTGGGTATGTGAAATTGAGGGATCTAAAAATACACTGAGGGGAAGACTGAGTGAATCTCTCTCACTCTCATACACAGAAGAAACATGGGTGGGACAAAAATGAATGTTAAAAGGAGAGAAAGAGAGAGTAAACCCATATAGAAATCCAAGGCTGGGGGAGATGGAATTCCTATGGTGAAGGAAGAAGAAGGAAAAAAGAGGAAAGAAAGGTTTTCTCTGCCTGTTCAGCTTCCTCTGCCAGCCCCTAGCTCCCTTCCTTGCCCACCATCCCTGCCACCAGCTTGCTTTCCTCCTTTAGCAACTTGACAGAAGAGCTCTTCTCTCATCCCCAGCAGTGGCTGAGGAGAGGGCAGTCCTGTTTGTATGAAAGGCTTTTTTCCCACTCCCCCATGGTGGGGACAACATCCCAGCCAGACTGCATGGGTGAGGGAAGGGGTTTTCATTCATCACCAGCAGCAGCATCTGCAGAGTGAGCAGCCAGGCTAGTTTGCGGGGTGAGTTATCTGTGTGTGTAGGTTTGTTCAGTGCCAAAGGGCATCATGAAAATCGATGTGGTTAAAAAGTCAAGGTACAGCAATGCCCCACTAAGACAGACAAACTGAACAGCAAGTGTGTTGCACTAAGTTATGTGATACATTTCTTTTGAAAAATAAGTGTGAAATTGCAGCAGGGAAGTGTGATGACCAGTATCCCCTCTCCAATGAGCAAAAGTATGGTCCTTTAAGAGTGTTGCTTACCAGAATAATTCACACGACACAGCATCAAAATGGTGGTCATTTAAAATTTGCAAGCAGCTGTTTTGCTGCTTTGTTTAATGAGCTTAATGCATTTTCAAATGGCAAGCAATAGCCCCACACAAATATTTTATTTTCTAACAGCCCTATACAATGATACTGGAGTTATGAAGCTGTAATACAATAGAAACATGCTGATTACAACGTGGCCACTTAATTGCATTGCAACGCTTTCAACAGCATTTTTTTAAACTGGTAAATGCAGAGAAAGAACAGGGAGGGCTCTGAACAGGGTTACAGAGCACTTGGCAGCATGACAGGCAGCATCTAAAACAACTCGGAAACCTCAGTTTCCCCACTAAAGAATTTTGAGTTATGATGTACATAAAATTAAAAATAGGAACATTGGAGGATCAATCATCAGAAAGGCCAAAGCTGAGAGTGAGCTAAGATTGGCCAGGGAAGCCCACTGTAACAAGAAAATATTTTTCAGTTATGTGAGGAGCAAACGTAAAGTAAAGGAGGCAATAGGCCCACTGTTGGGTGCGGATGGACAAACTCTAATAGAGGATGCAGAGAAAGCAGAAAGACTCAGCGCCTATTTTACATCTGTTTTTCCCCACAGGTCAAAGCGTTTAAGCACATCTAGAGATGGCAGTAGCCAAGAGATAGTGTCTGGGTGGACAGAGAGGTTGTCGAGAGGCATTTAGCTGCACTGGATGAGTGCAAATCCCCTGGGCCGGATGAAATGCACCCGAGAGTGCTCAAGGAACTTTCCGGATAATTTGCACAAACCTTGTCCATCAGCTTTGGGACCTCTTTAAGGACTGGTGATGTCCCTAAGGATTGGAAGAGAGCAAACGTTATTCCGATCTTCAAAAAAGGGAGGAAGGATGACCCGGGAAACTACAGACCAGTGAGTCTGACCTCTGTTGTGGGGAAGATAATGGAGCAGATATTAAAGGGAGCGATCTGCAAACATCTGGAGGACAATTTGGTGATCCAAGGAAGTCAGCATGGATTTGTCTCCAACAGGTCCTGTCAGACCAACCTGATTTCCTTTTTTGACCAAGTAACAAGTTTGCTGGATCATGGAAATTCGGTCGATGTCGTTTACTTGGATTTCAGTAAAGCTTTTGATAAGGTTCCCCATGTTGTTCTGATGGATCAATTGAAGGACCGCAATCTGGATTTTCAGATAGTTAGGTGGATAGGGAATTGGTTAGAGAACCGCACTCAAAGAGTTGTTGTCAATGGTGTTATATCAGATTGGAGGGAGGTGAGTAGCAGGGTACCTCAGGGCTCGGTGCTCGGTCTGGTACTTTTAAACATATTTATTAATGATCTAGATGAGGGGGTGGGGGGAACTACTCATCAAGTTTACAGATGACACCAAATTGGGAGGACTGGCAAATACTAGAGAAGATAGAGACAGAGTTCAATGAGATCTGAACACAATGGAAAAATGGGCAAATGAGAACAAGATGCAATTTAATAAAGATAAGTGTAAAGTTCTGCATCTGGGTCAGAAAAATGAAAAGCATCCATATTGGATGGGGGATACACTTCTAGGTAACACTGTGTGTGAACGAGACATTGGGGTACTTGTGGACTGTAAACTAAACATGAGCAGGCAGTGTGATGCAGCAGTAAAAAAGGCAAATGCGATTTTGGGCTGTATCAACAGGGGCATCACATCAAAATCACAAGATGTCATAGTCCCATTGTATACGGCACTGGTCAGACCACACCTGGAGTACTGTGTGCAGTTCTGGAGGCCTCACTTCAAGAAGGACGTAGATAAAATTGAAAGGGTACAGAGGAGAGCGACGAAGTTGATCTGGGGCCAAGGGACCAAGCCCTATGAAGATAGGTTGAGGGACTTGGGAATGTTCAGCCTGGAGAAAAGGAGGTTGAGAGGGGACATGATAGCCCTCTTTAAGGGGACAAATAAGGGGACAAATACTCTTTAAGTATTTGAAAGGTTGTCACTTGGAGGAGGGCAGGATGCTGTTTCTGTTGGCTGCAGAGGAGAGGACACACAGAAATGGTTTGTGGGGCAAGACAAGCCAGTGGGCTTGCACAGTGTGAGGGTTTTTCTCCTGTCACTTTGCATAGAAGCTGCACCCTGGACCAGAGCAGTCTGAGGGAGAGAGAGGATTTTGTCCTATCGCCAGCAATGAGCCCATCGCCAAGCAACAGCAACCTAGTTGGCTTGCACAGACAGAGGGAGTTGTCTGGGAGACATTGTCTAAGGTTAGCAGCAGTTTACCTAATCATTCCGCACAGATCCTAGTGCTGAACAAATTTTCAGTCCAGCAACTTTAAGGCCAATTAAGTTTTATTCAATGTATGAGCTTTCATGTGCACGCACACTCCCTTAGATACAATGTCATGGATCCTAGTGTTGTGGCTGCTGCCAGGGCCACTTCCATTTTCTAAGAACTCTTGGTGGACACCAGGAAAGGTGGCTGAAGGCAATGTGTTGGTGAATGCTGTGCTATGGAATGGAGAAATGAAGGAGGATTGGGCGGGAATGGGTGAAACTGACCAGAATCAATGTCTGGTTCTTAACCTGCCTCCATCTGTGAGTACTTAAATTCACGAATTGGAGCCAAGTGGAAAGAAGAAAGATTTCCACATAAACTTAGAGGAATACCCCACACATACACACACACACACACACATGGTTTGCAGGGGGGGGGGGGTTGACTAATCTTTCTGCCCCTGTGCAGAACTGCTGCCACCAGCCCCTCCTCTCCTTAGCAACCAGTGAAGAAGTGGCAGTATGGGCAGAGAAGTGAACAGTGATGGTGCGAGCCCCACCATCAGCACCTGTCATTACCTGCCTCTGAGACGGCAATGCTGTAACCATGGGAGGAGCAGCCAGTGGCA
The DNA here is from genome assembly GCF_049243985.1 of Paroedura picta. Lineage (NCBI taxonomy): Eukaryota > Metazoa > Chordata > Lepidosauria > Squamata > Gekkonidae > Paroedura > Paroedura picta. Next base: position 63,487,155 of record NC_135371.1, read on the forward strand.
CGGCACAGGGGAAGAAACATTCCACCAGAAGAAGAAAAAGCTCCTAGTAAGTGAGGGGGAAAGAGTGTGATAGATGTAGAGAAGTGAGAAAGGGAGAGAAAAAGAGAGAAGGGGTGGTAGTAAGCATGGGAGCAAGGGAGAGGGAGAGGGAGGGAGGGAGGGAGGGAGAGGGAGGGAGGGAGGGGTGACAGTAGGCATGAAGAGAATGGAGAAAGAAAGACAGAGAGAGAAGAAATGACAATAAGCAGAAGGGGAGCGAGATGAAGAGAGACAAGGAGTGACATTACGCATGGTGAGAGGGAGAAAGAGAGAGACAGAAAGCAAGAGAAGGGGATGGGGGAGAGAAAGACCAAGAGAGAATGAAAGAACTTCCTTGTGGGTCCCCACTTGTATGACCTAATATGCAGCTGTCAGGCATATTAGGACTACATCACAAGTTACTGTTTACTTTTATGGAGGCCTTTTTTATTGGAGGACATTGCAATGTGTAAAGTTAAGTGCAATGATTTTTCATACAGTTATATGGCAGCCTGATCTATTTATTTGCAACATGGTGTGTGTGTGTGGGGAAATCATTCTATTTCACACATTAAGTAAAACTTGTACTTTTCTATACAAAGATTATCTGCATGTAGGAAAATAATAACATATGAAGTGGCCCACATAAGCCACAGCCTCTGTTCCCGTTGCTGCTGACTAAATAACAATTGACCTAGCAAAAGACAAGTATAATGAAAAATCCTGCCTTTCAGTCTCTTAGGAGAAATTGTACACACTACAAAGCCTGATATGATTACAATGCTCTCTAGTGTTTATTTCCTCTGCAAGAATCACATGGGGCGACAATATCCTTGGCCTCCTTCCCAAGAAAATTAGAGGTTAAGAGCTTTCAACCTGTCTCTTGCATAGCCTAAGATCTGCCATACCACACAGGAATTTTCCTAGCAAATTTTCATTCATCTTCTTATGTAAAAAATCTGGACTTGATTATCCATGTCACAGGAGCATTAGAAGCTGAAAGTTATGGCTTTCTTACTGTGATAGGTGCAAGGGTTCTTTTAGTTGGGGCCTATGATCCAATAAAATCAAACAGTCCCCCCCCAAGGGAAAATCCTCACAGAGAATACCTAAAAGGACTACACCAGAAAGAAATTGCAATGTTTACATTGAGGTGTTTTAAAGGTTTTTTAATGTTTAAGTAATGTTTTATTAATGTTTAATTAATCTGCTATTATTGTTACCATTATTATTGTACACCACCCTGAGCTGGGTATAGTCTGCACAGAGCTTTTATTCCAATCCCAGGTCGATTCAGTCCCTGCCATTTCCACTGAATGCACTTTCCATTTTGATTTTGTCTTGTCCCTCTGCAACAAGCATGATTGATCTGGAGTGACCCTACCCTTATCCTGCAATATCCTGGAGTGGATATAACCCTAAATATTTGAAGAATTTGATTGAGAAAGCATGCAGAGCTCTGCCTGTTTTGAATTTGTTCCTGAACTCCGTGGTACAGAAACCCTGATGGGCCAGGGCACCAGTTCCTGGTTTCCAGGATTTAAAGGGGAAGCCCTAACTTTTCTCAGAAGTAGCTACAGAAGCCTAAACTTCTTTCAGTAGAGATTTGCCTCTTGGTTTTTTTCTCCCTCCTCTGCTGTCTCCAACCCCCCCCCCCTTCAAGAAAAGAAAGAAAGAGGCTCCTGCTGTGCTTGCCTCCCCCTCCCCTTCTGATTTTCCCTAACCATGTGCAGAACACTTTTCTGTTTCAATGGGGAGGGGGGATAGGAAGACCCAAGATCAAACCGATCTGGATTAAGCAGGATCCACACCAGAATAAGCAAAGTAAGTGCAGATTCAGCCCTGGACTGAGAGGGCAATATATAAACAAACAAACAAACAAAGGCTTTCCATCAGAAGCTAATCCAGATAGTAAAGAGTGTTACCTCGTTCTAGGATCCTGCAGCTGGAGGAACAGAGCATAGCCTCGGGACCAGCTTTACCAAAGACCCTTTTGGTCAGACATGTTTTTGCAGATGTTAGTGCCCATTCCTGCAACTCAAGAAAGCTCTTTAAAGGTTAGATTAAGGGAAGCAGTTAGTAAATAATCTAAATTACTTACATGGGCAAGATACAATATGAAATAAATGCTTGCTATGCAGAATGGATGGTTTGAATGTGCAAACATGTACAAAAGGAACAAGCCTAAGGGCAAAATACAACATAAAGTAATATAGAATCATAGAATCGTAAGAGTTGGAAGGGGCCATACAGGCCATCTAGTCCAACCCCCTGCTCAATGCAGGATCAGCCCAAAGTATCCTAAAGCAGTGGTCCCCAACCTTTTTATCACCGGGGACCGGTCAACGCTTGACAATTTTACTGAGGCCCCGGGGGGGGGGGGAGTAGTCTTTTGCTGAGGGACTCTGCCGCTGCCGCCTGATCCCCTGCTCCACTTGCTTTTCCGCCGGTGCCCCTGACTTCCCACCGCCCACTGGGGGGCACAGCCAGCAGCTGCTGCTCAGTGTCACACCGAGGGGGAGCCCCAGCCATGGTGACTGCTGGAGAGCACCAAAGGTGAGCCGGTGGCAGAGTGACAGGGCAGCCCCTGAAGCAGCAGCTGGGGAGAAGCCGAGGCCCAGTACCGATTGATCCACGGACCGGCATCGATCCCCGGACCGGGGGTTGGGGACCACTGTCCTAAAGCATCCTAAAGCATCCTAAATATTATACATATCCCTGCATTCAACTATGAATGCCTTTGTGGATGCTTGTGGGTATGGGCAAATTATGTTTTTTTTTCTGTGTGCAAAGTGCTGTCAAGTCACAACTAATTTATGGTGACCCTATAGAGTTTTCTAGGCAAGAGTTGTTCAGAATTTGTTTGCTGTTGCTTGCTTTCGCATCATGACCCTTGGAGATCTCCCATAACCAGATTCAATTCTGCTTCATTTCTGAGATCTGATGCGATGGGTCAGTCATGAGTGGCAATATGTAAATAGAAACATAAATAAAATAAATAAATGGGCTAGTCTGGGCCATCCAGGTCAGGGCACATGTTTTAAGCATAAGACTTAATGTGATACATTTATGTGAAGTGCAATTTTCATTGTGTAAATTGCTGCTGGGATATGTGTGAGAATGGTAATCCCTGGATCTTGTAATTTTCTGTGCCCTTTTGATGTAGAACAGCTGCGCCCCCTGTAACGGAAATGATAACAGATGTGACATCCGTTGTCCTGCCTCAGGTAGCGCATCAGTAGATGGCAGCTGCACCACCGGAGCAGAGAGGCCCATCACTGAGCTCTGCCTCCAGAGAACCCCGAAGCTGCTAGCCATGGGCTGGCTTTCTGAGGCGGCAGAGGACTGCGGGACATGGCAGCTCTCCTGCTGCGAGAGCTAAGGAGGGGGGGGGAAGGGAAGGAGGGGAGGGGTCCCTCTGGCTGAGGGAGGGGAGGGGGAGGGACCTGAAAAGACATCAAGGAAGTGTGAGGTAAGGGGGAGGGTCCGAGGGAATTGGGGAATGGAGTCTGTGTGTTTCTGTCACAGAGGGAGGGGGCCAGGACCAAGGAGCCCCAGAGCAGGTATGTATTCCACATAACCTGTTTAGTCAGACTCTCACTGGAATTTATTTGTCCCTTAATTGTTCCCTTGATTAACTGCTACTTTGGCAGTGGGGGAATCTGTGGCATACCTAGACTATTTAGCACCTCGGGTGGATATAGCACACCCTTGACTATTTATTCTTTTATTTTCTTTTGCCATCAAGTCACAGCTTACCCCATCTGTGGCTCTCCAGATGTCCATGGATTACAATTTCCATGCTGCTGGCAGGGGCTCATGGGAATTGTAATTGATGGAGAGCCTCAGTTTGGCCACTCCTGCCATAGGGTTTTCAAGGCAAGATAAATTCTGAGGTGGTTTATCATTGCCTGCCTCCATGTTGGCCCTGCTTGGCTTCTAAGATCTGATCAGGCTAGGCTGCGGCTATCTAGGGTGTAAACTGCACGGAGCTTTTATTCCAACCCCAGATCGATTCAGTCCCTGCCCTCTACACAGAATGCGATTTCCGTTTGGATTTGGGGCGATTTAAATTTTCCTTCTGCAGGAAGAAGGATTGATCCGGAGTGACCCTACCTTTGTTGTGTGATATCTTAGCTATTAATCCTGAATATATTATAAAAATTGCATTGTTTTGAATCTGGGCTCTCCTCCATGGTAGAGGACCCGTGATTGGCCACAGGTGGTCATCTGATAAATTTGCCTTAAAGGAGAAGCCCCTAATTTCTCTCAACTTCTGTTGGTCCTGGATTTTTTCTCCCTTCTCTGCCTTTTTTGATCTTCTCCCCCTCCCCTCCAAGAAAAGAAAGAGGCTCCCTGCCTGGCTCCTCTCCTCCCACCCTTCAAGAAAAGAAAGAAAGAGGCTTGCCCCCACCCCCTTCTAAACTACCCTAACCACGTGCAGAAGACTTTCCTGTTTCAATGGGGGGGGGGGAGAGGAAGATCCGAGTTCAAAGCGATCTGAATTCAACAGGATTGACAATGGAATAAAAAAGGAAGTGCACACTCTGCCTAGGTCAGGACCCCTCCTCAATACAACAAAATTATTTTCCATAATAATCATGAAATAAAAAGAATAAGAAAAGAAAGTCTCTTTCTGCACACTTTGGATAATGCACTTGCAATGCACTTTACAAGTAGATGTTTCTGTTTCCTGCAAAAGCACATTGAAAGTGCATTATCCAATATGTGCAGAGTGAGCCACAGAAAGTTTTTAAAAATTACGACTTTCTATCTATAAAAATGACAGCGAAAAAGAATCAGTTCCCAACAGACTATTCCATCATGAGAGCCAGCAGGGTGGTAGTGGTCAGAGTAGGCTCTGGGAAACCCAGGTTCAAATTCCCACTCTTGCTGTGAAGCCTGCTGGGTGACAGATCCTTGGGGAACTCCACTTGTCACTGTTCTCCAAGAGGATGCTGAACCATTAACAAGTACCCTTTGAGTACGATCTGTCAACCAGTTATCAATCCACCTGACAGAATTAGGACCCACACTGCATTTTACCAACTTGTGAATAAGAATATCATGTGGAACCTTATCAAACGCTTTACTGAAATCCAGATAAAGTATGTCCACAGCATTCCCCTGATCCAGCATGGTAGTCACTTTCTCAAAAAAAGAGAGAAGGTTGGCCTGACGTGATTTGTTCTTGCGAAACCCATGCTCAGTCTTAGAATCACAGCTCTCAGTTCCAGTTGCTCAAGGACTGACTGTTTGATGATTTGTTCCAAAATATTGCCAGCTACAGATGTTAGACTGATGGGTTGATAGTTACCCGGATCCTCTTTTTTCCCTTACTTGAAGATGGGGACAGCATCTGCCTTGGGTCTTTTAAACATGTTGTCAAACCTGATGGTATCCACTGAAATCAGCCTGTGATACAGTAGGGAATGCTATTCTTCTGCATTGCTTTAGTCTGCATGTTTCAATGTAGCTCCAGAAAGCTTCTTCCTTTCTTACAGGATAGTAGGAGATAGTAGGAAATAAACTGTTTGCCATCATCAGTTTCTTTGAATTTCTTCTTTCTTACAGGAGGAGAGACCTGAACCTCTATGTTGATAACTTTCAGCTGTAAATTTCCCCTGCCAATCACGTGGGAGTCCCAGCTGTGCCCCAACAAGGGACCCCAGGGTGGCTTTGTTCCCTGAGAACTCTGCCCAACCACAGGGGGAAAGTGCTTGACTTGCTAAACCCACAAAGTGAAAAAAGGCCACAAAACAGATTCATTACTTTGCTGGCTCGAGGAAACTAGGATAAGGCAAGGAGCAGGTGGGATGGTACAACTCTCTGAGCAGTGGAAATACAAATACACTGAGCGATGAAATCGTCAAGTTAAACGTATTCTCCATGTTGCTGTTGTTTAGGACTTTCAGAGAGCTGAGCATGGCAATGTTTTCCAGCCTCAGCATCCAATGGAAAGCAGGAAGTTGAAGTTCTGTGTGCATGCAATTAAACATGCAATCTTTTACCCACTGCCTGAAGTGACCTAGAGGGGCTGGCGCTATGTGCTCTTTTTGCCGACTTTATTAACTTGGAGACATATTACATGGAGACATCATATATGACACCAATTCTTTATGATCAAGACTGATTGTCGGTTTGTTTTCAGTATAAATTCAAGGGGCAGGATTTGACCCTGAAACCCTTAAACAGCCTGGATCAGGGATACCAGAGATAATATTTCCACACTTACCAACACTGCAATACTACTGTAGGGCCACCACTATCAGTTTTTAGGCAAGTTTCCACCAAAAATAGAGCTTTTCTATGGACATCACTCCATAAGCCAAACTATGCATTTTGGATGGACCCATTGCAAATGGTAAATATTCTGTAGCCTAAAGCTGCTTTGGGTCTTTTAAACAAAGAGCAAGGGATATAATTTTTGGAAACATACAAATAAACATAGATAACAATATTTAAAAGTATGTGAAAATTGTGTGAAAGAATAAAAATATTTCTGCAATTATTCATTTTTATTTATTATTGTTATTTCTATTGCAAGGGACAAAGAAAAGGAGGAGAGAAAAGAAAAGAAGAAAGAGAATAAATAAACATACAAACAGTCTTAATAGACTTCACCCTTTTGCAATCCAGAATTTTCTTTTATCTAATACATGTCAAAGAGCACTGCATATTTATGTAATCCATGTAAAGATGCCAATCTTCTTGAAATTCTTCAGCAGATATTTGGTTTACCCAATTAGTAAATTTTGCCACCTTACACAATTCTCCAATCTTATCCAGCCAGTCAGACATGCAGGTAAGTTCTGTTTTGCAATTATTCTTGTAAAGATTTTTTTTGTTTTGCATACCCATGAATTCTGCTACTGGGGCAAGTGAAGGAAAGGAGTGTGGTAGGTCGCTTTCTACAGACAACAGTCATTGGGAACTTCATCCAAATTGAAATATGATTCTTTCCAATGGACTATTTCTCTTTCTTTCTTTGTCCAGCTTTTAACTGGCTAGGTATCAATGAGTCTATACAGAATCTATGCTACTCTATCAGTCTGTTTGCCTTGCTGGTGGGAAGTTTAAGAGGGCAGTTTAGGAATCTATCCTTCTCAGGAAAAAAAAATCACATTCCAGTGAATGAAAGAAAAAAAACCATCACTCCATCCAGTTTCACCATCTTTGGCAATAGATTCTGTTCTCAGCCTCTGAGTTTATCCATCCAAGGCATTCTATTACTGTGTTTTTCCAGACTCACATTTGTTTGGCTGAATCAGGGATAGCCTTCTGTTTTGTCCCAGGTGCCCTCCACATAAAGCAGTGGTCCCCAACCTGCGGGCCGCGGCCCGGCGCCGGGCCGCGAAGGCCATGGTGCCGGGCCGCGGCTCCCTCTCCCCGCCCCCCCCCACCCCCGCAGTAAAAAACTTCCCAGGCCGCAAGTTTGCGGCCCGGGAAGCTACTTACTGCGGGAGGGCGGGGAGAAGGAAACAGGGCCGGGCCGCGCCTGTGCAGGCCGCGCCGGCGCGGCCCGAGACACGGGCGCGGCCCGCGGGTGCGGCCGGCGGGCGCGGCCGGGCGCGGCTCGCGGGTGCGGCCGGCGGGCGCGGCCGGGCGCGGCTCGCGGGTGCGGCCGGCGGGCGCGGCCGGCGGGCGCGGCTCGCGGGTGAGGCCGGCGGGCGCGGCCGGGCGCGGCCCGATCCGCGGGCGCGGCCCAAAGCGTGGGCGCGGCCCGCGCGGGCGCGGTCCCTGCGGGCGCGGCCCAATGCCCTGCCGGTCCCCAGCCTAAAAAAGGTTGGGGACCACTGACATAAAGGCCTTTATTGCTTCTGTTCATGCAGAAAAGGAACTGGCCACCCAATTTGGGACCTCTCCCTTATCTGGCTTTCAGATTGTCCAGTACCATCATAGAAGACAAGACTGAGAAGCTATTAATCACTGTAACATTATGGTGCACATCACTTGCCAATAAAAAGAGAGCTTAGTCATCTGAAATGACAAGGTTTTTTTTCTTGCTGGCTTTCTTTGTTAGGGTGGAAATTTGTTGTCAGGAAAGAATGAAATCTTAGCTTTGTTATTTAGTGAAACTCCAAAGGGGGTCATCCTCATAAGGCTTTCTAAAGAACCAAGCAGGGGAAATGGTAAGAAAAAGTATGAAGGCGTATGAGCCCACCTTCCGCTCCCTTCCCTTTTTTGCTTGCCTAACGTCTCAGTTCATGTAATAGTCACAAGTAAAGTTTTCTTACTCTTTATATTGATTGTTGTGTGACTGCATTTAATCTATTCCACAAACACCCCTTGGGGGGGGGGGATGCTTCCAGAATCACCACACCTTGAAAACACACTAGGTTTCTGTTGTTCTCTCAGAAAAAAATTGCATATAGCCCCTCTTCTCCATCCTTCTGGACTAGCATTTTTGTTTGCAATCTGCTACCAATTATCCTGCAACAACTTGGCACATCCCATGATCTGTCCACTCCCATGGATCCAGTTGAATGCCTCATTTCTTCCTTTGACTGTGGAAGCTTGTTTCTCATCCACGCGCTACACATCTTCTAATCATTGCTCTGAGCAGAGTCTTTTCTTAAGTCCTAACAAAAGTGGATTTGGGGTCCCTCTTCAAAGCTATGTTATTTTATTTTTTAATTTATATTTTGGCTTTTATACTGCTTCTCCCCACAAGCAGATTTGGGGGCAGAGTGCCATTTTACAGGCTTTGTCAGGGCCCAGCTACCAACTGCTTTGCTTCTGAGATCTTGGGAGTAGCCTAGGCCATCCAGGTCAGGGGAAATGTACATTGCTAAGTTCTAATTTCATATCATACTAGTAATCAAGCCCGCTGCAGCTAAATGCAGCGGGCGCTAGGCACTTACTGTGGGTGGCTGTTTCTTCGGTGTCTGTGTTTCTGCGTCGGCGGTCCGATGGGCTGTGGCTGGCTTGGTCGCGTTCTCTCGGCCGCGTCAGGCCGCCAGGCAGGGAACCCCCGGCAGCCGCGCTTCGCGTGACTGCCAGGGGCTCCCTTGGGCAGCGGCCTGACGCGGCGAGAGGCGCTTTACGCCTCTCGCCGCGTCAGGCCGGGAGCAACTGCGAGCCGCGCTGCGCGCGGCTCGCAGTTGCTGGGGCTGGGAATCGGAGGGACCAATCGGCAGGCGCAAAGCGCCTGCCGATTGGTCCCTCCGATTGTCTGTCGTGAGGAAGGGTCCAATCCGGACCCTTCCTCATCACGGACAAATCCCACCTCAAGGCCCCTTAACCATTTATTTAGTCCGTGGCGCCCGCGGCGCCACGGGCGGTTTAAAGATGATATCGCCATATCATGTGATCCAACTCAATGGAGAAAGCAATTATACTAGGATTGGTCAGTGAAAAAAAGGAAAACAGGCTGACAGACCACAGTGGTTGAATGCGACTGGGGTGGACTCCGTCCAGAACATTGCATGGCTGAGGGAGGTGGTGCGGGGTTGGGGATCATGGTGACAGCTGTGCCATGGGATCACCAAGAGTTGAACATGACTGAAAGGTTGACAACAATAACAATTTCTCTAACTGGCTACTAAGCAACTTTGGAAATCAACCATGTATCCTTAGGGTTCCTCCTTTCTTTAGGTATAGTGTGCCTAATTTGTAGGAGGTTCTATGGAAATATGGGTGCACAAGTCCAATTTCAAGAATTCAGTACAATTTTACATTAATGAAAGCCAAGGCTGAAATTTCAGGACAAAAAAGGATATTGTGCTATCATTGCACTATAGCAAATGTTCAGAATTAGGGCTGATTCCTCATAGACTTCTCAGATAGCCTTACTCCCAAGTAAGTCCACCGAAGGCTGCCTTCCCACTTATTTTACAGCGGGTGAAGACAGGAGCAGACTGGCCTGGCCGGGAAAGCTGCCTCATGAGGAGAAAGGTGACACTGACTGGGGCCTGGAGGACAGGCAGGAAGTGCCAGGAAGGCCCAGCATGAGGCAAGGCTGTGAAGGTACACAGTGCAGCCTTGGGTCAGTGAGGAGGCCCATGGTGCTAAAGACAGCTAGGGAAATCCGCAGCTGGGTTGGGGGGGGGGGTGACTCCCAGCAGGGAGGGCTTCAAGGTTGTAGCCCCAGTCAGAGAAGTCCCGTTGGCACAAGATTCCAGTCACACACAAACACACACACCTGTGAGAATGGGATGGGGGGAACTTTGGGTTTAAAAATACAAATCTCTGAAGGGGGTAAAATTTCGTAACACTGCAATCACGTTGTTACACAATTCCAGCCTTTAAAAAAACACAATGATTTCAGCCTTGGAGTGGGGGAAGGGGAGGTGCTCAAATGTGAAAAAATGATGCTGGAAGGTGATTGGTAGTTTTCACCACAATAATTGACATGTAAAACAAACAGCGGGAAGTTTTGGCTTCCCATTCTTTGGCTCTCCCACGTATACACAACTCATGGGGGCAAACGGGGAAGAGGTTTTCTAATGTGGTGGTGGGAAGAATCCGGGAAACTAGCCCAGGGCCAAAAACTAGGGAGCAGAAAGGCATAATGTGCTCCATGAGGTAGACTCCTAGTTGTAACAAAATTTGTTGCATTCTTAGTGCTGCTTAAGAATAATGCAACTTCAGTACTAAATCTTTTAGTAGTGGTAATTGCTGGAAGCCACCAGATGTCCCATTATTGTAATCTACAGTGAGATGAATTGCCCTCCTATGCTTAGGGAGATAACAAATCAGGATGATTAGCCAAGACTGATTCTGAGGTGTAAAACATGCGCTGCGTCCTGTTTCCAAACGTGCGATAGTAAACCGCCAGAAGACCCCTCTCACATTATCCTCTCATCGCAGATTCTTGCCTCCTGATGAAGTGGCGGAGAATCTGGAAGCGTGGACAACCTGAAGTTTCCCCCCAGCTCCCTAGGTTGTCAGTCAATGCAAGCCACCAATCTATTCACAGTAGTGGTTTGGGGGACTCAAACTTCCATCCCCCTTGAGTCCTGAAGCTAACTTAAAAAAACAAAAAACACTTCCACATTGCCCTGGAGACACGCCACAACAGCAACACTTAAAAAAAAAACCCTTACATTTCCACGTTGTTACAAGATCACATCACAACAAAAAAAAAAACATTCATTTACATCTCTTTTTGGGATTCTTTGTATAATGGCCTGTCTTTATGTTTGGGTAGATTTGTGATAGGCTGGCCATGGTAACTGGACCCCAATGATTGTGTGTTCACAATAAAGGTTTAAAACAAATAGCATGGATGCCAAGCTAATAGGGAGAGGGCTGCTGCATCACACACACACCCCTTCCCTATTCCTACCCTCTGGCAAGAAAACACAACACAATGTGTTTTAGATTAGATTGCTGCCCAATCCCAATATTACTGTGCACATTGAAGAGAACATTTTTTTAAAACTGAGGGCAGGTCGTTTGTGGTACTGTAGCTACATGGACCGCAACATTTTTTTTCTTTAAATTTTTTTTTATTTGGAAACAGGGAGGGGAAGGCAAATGCAAGGGCAAGCACAATGCTACCGAGACTGTTGCACATTTCTCCCTTCAGACTTGCTTGCCCCTGTTTGCGCCCTGATTTGCAGTGCAACAAGGAAGGGGAAGCAGGATTTTACAAATGCCCTCATCGCAGAGAAAACTGGATGCAAACCCACTGGAGAGCTGCGGGTTGCTGCCGACATCATGAAGAAGCAACACTACTGGGAGGCTGTGCAGGGGCCACTGGTCCTTCCAGGGCTGTCAAGAAACCCCAGGATTTCACAAGACCCAGGTTGAGAAAGCCTCCACTAGCATGTTCCATGGAAACAAAATTGGGTCTCATGAATTAGTTTGATTTATCAAACTAAATGCCATTTATGTAGGTGGCAGAACATTTTAATGTAGTTATTTAAAACATTTTTATACTGCCTAAAGTAGTTTCCAGACAATGTAGCAGCAGAAAAGAGCAAAAGTCCAGCAGTCAAACAAAATTGTGGCAGAGCTTTGTGAGTCACTTCTTCAGATATGGGAGAGCACACTTCAAGTACTTCTCAAATGTTAATCAAGATATCAGAAGACAACACTTGCTCTTTATGTTTTCTGTAGTAACAGTATTAACAGTATTAATTACCCTGCCCTCACCCAATGTTAGCAAAGATACCCAGGAAGTTTATTGAGAATGGGCTGAGGACAGAGCATTTCCTTTATCTGAAGCACAAGGAGGACCTTGCTTTTGGATCCAAGACAAAGACTGTCCCAGCAACAATACTCAGGGAAAGACCTCCCCCCACCCTCCGGTTTTTTGTTTAAAAGGGAGTTTAAAAAACCTAGGCTGTTCACAAATTATGCAGGAATGGATGATAACATCACCTGGAAACAAAAACAGGTGCATAACTAGAGTTGCCAAAAGTTTCATGTAGAATTGGATTATCCACACAGGAACATAGGGGGGCATTCCGCACAAGGACCAATGTTGCCAAATGTTCACAGAATGTAGAAACGTTATATTAAATAGTGGAATTTCGTCATTCCGCAAACCTTTATTTTTAGTGGAATATAGAAGTCCCAGTAGCGTTTCATTCATTCCCCACAGGTTTCCGGTCTCTCTGGAATCGCAACAAAGGAAGCAATTTTTTTCTGCGCTTCTTCCTGCCCCTGGCCGTCAATCAAATGGAACAGCCAATGGGCTATTGTGTTCAAAAAAGGGGGGAAAGCCCCTTTCCCTTTAAGAACTGTTTTTTAAAAAAACAAACACACCCGTTGCAACGAATCTGTGTTCAATCGTTGCATCAGAAAGACCTTTTTGCTGGCGTAGGAGCTGGCAATTAATCGTTTACCCGCTCCTCAAAAATCCCCCCCCCCGCGATTTGTGGTCGAAATTATGGGCAGTGCCGAACAGGGGGCTGTGTTGTACTTGGGAACTTAGGGAGCTTTGTTTTACTTTAAATCACTTCTGTGGAGGGACTTTAGCCAGAGAAGCCTCACTCGTTCGTTGCTTTCGCAGGTCTAAGGGGAAAAAATGGCGATCGCTTCTCCGGAAGTTCGGGGCAAGAGCTGGGGAGGGACTTTCTTTCTACCGCTACATTGAGAACGCACATGTCTTTCGCTGGTTTGTTGCAGCTTGTGCGCAGAAGTGTAACAGCTTTTTCAGGGGGAATCCACTATTCCCGATTTCCCGAAAAGCACTACAATGAAGCGCTTTTTGTGGGAGTGCTGCAGCAGTGTTGCAGATTGTGTGCGACGTCATGCGGAACGTTGAATTTGTAGCATTTACCAAAGGTCAGACTTCTGCTACATTTAAGTTGTGCAGAATGGCCCTCAGTTTTGACGGGTTGGTGTATAATGCAACAACAGTGCAATATCCCTTGATGCACGGATACAGCTTCTAACAGGGAGGGCACAGTGCATTCTCTGAAGCAACCCAAAGTCTATGGGAGCAGCAGGAGCAGCTGGAACAAAGAGCACAGCCAGTTCTGTTAGAACAAATGTTTTGTCTCAGGGAGGTGCCTCCCCCCCACACCTTTTCCTCCTTTTCATTCACCTGTATGGCTCTGCATCTGAGTGAGACTCTGTGCCTTGTGCCATAGCATGCATATGAGTCGAATGAAATCAAGAGAATACAACTGGGACATTTCCATACATGACTAAAAATATCTATGCCAGCTGAATGGTGTAGCACTAAATATTATCGTACCTCCCAGCCCCTTCTCACATTTTTGCTGTCTTGCTCTTGTCTGCCGCCTTTTCGCACTTCTCACTCTCCACAACTGCTTCTGGAGATGGCGGAAGAGAGCAACGCGCTTTACACACGACTTTCTTCTGCCTGTCAATCAATCCAGGCAGCTAGTCCCCTATCTCCATTTTTTAAAGGTCCTATGATGCCTGCTAATTTTTTTTACATTAATACTTCTACAATTAAATGCATATGCATCTAATCATAGATGCATAGTGCATTTGAACACCACCCCTGATGGAATCATGAATCCTCATGCTTTTAGACCTGTTGGCCGCATTTGATGTGGTTGACCACATGTTGTTGACTTACTGTCTTGCTGGAGCCGGGATTAGGGGGACTGTGCTACAAAGACTGGTCTCCTTTCTCTGGAACTGGATGCAGAGGGCCGCTGTGGGGGATGAGTTTTCAGACCCTCTTGGGCTCTCGTGTGAAGTACCTCAGGGGGCGATTCTCTCCCCCACATTGTTTAACATGTATGTGCACCCTCAAGCCCAAATGATCCAGAGTTATAGGCTGGGATGTCATCATAGAATCATAGAATGATGACCTCATGGGTCATCTAGTCCAACCCCCTGCACATCCCAATCGCTCATCTACTGTAACTTGCCACCCCTTTGCCTTCACAGAATCAGTCTCTCCATCAGATGGCTATCTATCCTCTGTTTAAAAATTTCCAAAGATGGAGAACCCACCACCTCCTGAGGAAGCCTGTTCCACTGAGAAACCGCTCTAACTGTCAGGAACTTCTTCCGGATGTATAGATGGAATTTCTTTTGAATTAATTTCATCCCATTCATTCTGGTCTGTCCCTCTGGGACAAGAGAGAACAATTCTGCTCCATCCTCCATCCTACGTAAAGGTTTTCTCTTTCCCACAATTGAAAACTGCAAAAGCACATGGTCACTGCTACCAAGTGTGCCCACTACTTCTACTTCCTCTACCAGTTCTTCCCTACTGATGAGAATCAAGTCTAAAATAGCAGAGCCTCTGGTTCCCCTCTCTACTTTCTGGGAAATGAAGCTGTCGGCAAGACAAGTTAAGAATTTAACGGAGTTTGCATTTTTAGCAGAGTTGGTCTTCCAACAGATATCTGGGTAATTGAAGTCACCCATGACCACTGTTTCCCCCTTTTTTGAAAATTGTGTAATTTGGTCTAGCAGTATCTCATTGAAGTCCTCTGACTGGCTTGGTGGTCTATAGCAGACACCCACAATAATACCACTCTCATTTCCTAGTCCTTTTATATTTACCCCAATACACTTAACTGAACTTTCATGCTCGGGTACCTGTATTTCTTCACAAGTATAAAGATTCTTAACATATATTGCTACACCTTCCCCCTTCTTTTCTTGTCTGTCCCTTCTGAATAGATTGTACCCCTCAATTTTAGTATTCCAATTGTGAGTATTATCCCACCAAGTTTCTGTGATTCCTGTTAGGTCATAGCCCTCTTCCTCTATTATGACTACTAGTTCCTCCTGCTTGTTTCCCATACTCTGTGCATTGGTGTAGAGACATTGTAATCCATCCTTTGTGTGCCTCATGGTTTTGGTTTTGGAACTTCCTTGTAAGATAGTAGTTCCCTGCTTATGTAACATTCCATGTAGATTTGAGATCTTCTCATGTTCAGAT